>NC_133379.1:11677667-11847250 GCF_049309525.1 Garra rufa
TTATTTTTATTCATTTTTTTATTTTTTTATTTGTTTTTTATTCATTTTTTATTAATTTATTTGTTTTTTTAATTCTTTTTTTTTTATTCATTTTTTATTTATTTTTATTTTTTTATTAATTTATTTTTATTTTATTCATTTTTTTTTATTGTTTTTGTTATATCATTTCATTTTTATTAATAGACTTTATTTAATTTATATATTTATTTATTTATTTATTTATTTATTATATTATTATTATTATTATTATTATTACTATTATATTTAATTTTTATTAGATTATTTAATTAATTTTACATTAATTATAATACATTTTTAATAATTTAATAATATTATTATATTATTTAATTATTGTTTTATTAATATATATATTATATCTCTTTATATCTCAATCGTCTCTATATAAAACCAGTCTTACGTAGCACAGGTATATTTGTAGCAATAGTCAAAAATACATTGTATGGTTCAAAATTATTGATTTTTCTTTTATGCCAAAAATCATTAGGATATTAAGTAAAGATCATGTTCCATGAAGATATTTTGTACGTTTTCTCCCATAAATGTATCAAAACTTACTAGTACTATGCATTGCTAAGAACGTCATTTGGACAACTTTAAAGGTGATTTTCTCAATATTTTGATTTTTTTTTTTTTTTTTTTTTTTTTTTTTTTTTTTTGGCACACCCTTAGATTCCATATTTTAGAAAATATAAATCTCAGTTTCAAAAAAATGACCATTTTGACTGGTTTGGTGGTCCAGTGTCACAATTGTCCAAAAATGAACAATTTGCTTACCATAATGTTGTTTAAAACCCATAAGATTTTATAATTTGTGTAAAAAAAAAAAGCTCTCTCTTTGGAAACCTAAAGCTATTGCATGGTTTCTGAACACTTTAACATCATATAGACCACTTTTGTGATGCTTTAATGACAGCATTTTAATTTTTGGGTCGACAACAACTCCATGAAGCACTTTGTCCATGCCATCCGTTGCAGATTTTGGCTTAATTTCACTCCCATGCATGTTTGCATTTGTTCTAGATCGAAAGCACCGAGTTCATCTGCTGCAAGGAGATTGTGGATGAGTATCTGACCGGCCTCGAGCTCTCCTTACCCACCAACGCCGTTTATATTCTGGACGCCGCCAGCATGCTGGCATTCAGGGGACATGACGTGCAGGAGGACGATGGAGATGGAAACAAAAAGACCAAGAAAGGAGACCAAGATATGGACGACTTCTACGACGGTTTCTGGTGCCTTTATGATGAGGACATGTCTTTGAAAACTGGAAACTATAGACTGCAAGATACGCAAGAACAAATCTCACCTTGTCCTCCGTTACGGCCCTCTTCTAGTCAATAAGCTAACGTGTGGATGAATATCGGCACTTTTCTATTCCTTTTATGAAAACCTTATGCAGCACTTTGATTTTTGAGATTTCTTTACGTTTGATCTTGTCTTTTTTATATATTTTTGTACTTTGGCGTTTTATATGATTTGTATCTTCATACTGTAAGTATAATGCTTTAACGATTATGGTGCTTTAACAGAAATCTTATGTTGTTCAATTGATTCATGCTTTATAGTGTTATGCGTTTTGGAATTTATATCTATTGACATTTTGTATCGCCAGAATAATGTTGCCGTCTTGATTTCTAGTATTAATGTGAAGAGGAGATTACATTTCTATTCAGATATTTCAATGTTTTTGTTTCCCTGCTAATGTTTTAACCAAAAACGCCTCCTCCCAACCCTTTTTTAAGGCAGCTATGGATATCAAATTCCTTTTCTGAAATGAAACAAATGGAAAATTCATTTTCTGAAAGGGATTGTTCATTTATTATGTTTGTGTGTCCTTCCATTGAATAAAAGCAGATTGACACTACGCTTATTCTTCTTAGTTTTCTTATTGTGCCAGGGCAGATGTTTAATTATAACACTAGAGGAAAGTACAGTTTTACAGGGTTCGTACAAGGTGCTTGAAGTACTTGAACTGGACTTTTTGATATTTAAGAGGAACGTTTTGCACCGATCAAGTTTGAGATTTTGGGCTTTTTGGTGTTTCATAAAGTTTTTTTTTTTTTAGACTAGTGGAAAGAAAACACTATCTATTTGTGTCAATAGATTTCAATTACAATACATATTTTTAAAGGCTGTTTTCTCCTACACTGAGCCATAAATCTCCACTGCAGTAGCGCTTACACACACCAAACTTTACATTTTTGTTCCTGTCTGTTTTAAGTATTATGTTGTGACAAAATGAGATGCCCAAAATTCCCTCTATAAAAATCTTTGACTGTAAAATGTCCAAAAAAATTAATTTTGAAACTGACTTCATCCAGTGTTTAGATTTTTGTACTGGAAATGTATGCAAATTAGCACATATTTCATTAAACAATGCCTCATTTGCATTTTAAAAATAACATTTTAGAAAACTTTTTTTTTTTTTTTTTGCAATGATCAAAATCAATCAACTGGGTAAGTAATAACTATTAGTTGTTTTTTTTTTTAACCCTGTTCACTTGCAGCATCTCACCTTAAGGCCTGGAAAACACTTTAAAAAAAACAAGCTATTTGAAAAATGCTTGAATTATTAAAACACAATGTATCTATGAAAGAAACCTTTTTACTAAGCACACATTTTTTTTTCATGCAAAACTTAAATTAAATTATAACTTTTTTTTTCGCTTCTTATGTCATAAAACTAGTAAGCTAAGCCAGTAGTAGTACTGACAATGTCATATTAACATGGTTAAAGACATGAAAAGATAAAACACAGATCAAGCCATTGATTTTCAAATTTCGACATTGCTTGTCATCATTTTTAAAAGCATGTAATGCATGAAGCATGAAACTGACCAATGCGTCGCAAAATGATTCACAGTTTCGAAGCGCTCCAATTTAATCACACATTGCAAATCATCTGTTTCAGATCAGAACTTCAAATCACATATCGCAAATCATTTGATTTAGGGACTAAATCGGAGAACTTCGGAGTGGGTTCGTGAATCATTTTATTTAGATTGAAAAGGGATCTTGAATCATTTCACAAATCAAATGATTCAAAATGCACGATCTGAGTCAAATGATTCGCAAATCATTATTCAGATAGGGACTTCAGAGCGTGGATCGCGAATCATTTGATTCAAATCGGGACTTCCGTGCAGGTTTGCGAATCACTTAATTTGGATCGAAATGGGTTTTTGAATCATTTCACAAATCAAATGATTCACAATGCATGATCTGAGTCAAATGATTCACGAATCATTATTTAAAGGGACTTTGGAGCAGGTTTGCAAATCTTTTGCTTTAGAACGAAACTTCGGAGTACGGATGGCGAATCATCTGATTCAGATTGGGACTACGGTGCGGATTCACGAATCATTTGTTTCAAATGGTGATTTCATATGGATATATGGATAGGGTAATTTTTTATCTTGCACTTGCGAGTTTACATCTCTGAATTGCGTCATATAAATTCACAATTCTGACCTTTTTTTTATAACTGTGAGATAAGCACACAGTCACAAATTATAAAGTCAGAATTACTAGATATGAAATCAGAACTGTGGGATATAAACTCACAAATGCAAGAAATAAACTGGCAATTCTGACTTTTTTTTCTTGCAATTGAGACCATCTCGTAAAAAGACTTTCGAGTTTATATCTCACAATTCTGACTTTTTTCAGAATTGTGACTTTTTTCTCAGAATTGCGAGAAAAAAAGTTAGAAATGCGAGTTTGTGTAACGCATTTCTGAGAAAAAGTCAGAATTCTGAAACATTTTTCTTTTTTCAGGCTTCCTTAGTTTCACAAATCTTTTTATCTGATATTTTTTCTTAAACAGTAGAAAACAAACAATCAAAGGCAATACATTTATAAAGAAAAAAGAAAGCACAAATACAAACAGAAAATTAACCTTGGTTTTACTACAGTAAAAGAGTAGTATAAGTGTAGTGCTTCACTTTATTTTGCCACTTTATTAGTATATTTTTATCTATTGATCTTTTTTAGAATTTGAATAAGACAACATTGTTTAATAAGTAAGATTTCTAATTGAAATCTTTAAAATCAAAAAAGAGATCTGGAATTTCATTTTAAACTATAATAAAATATGATGTAATACAGGTTTTGAATGGAGAAGGAAAATAAATGACAAATTTAATTTGGAGTACACTGTACCTTGAAATAAACTCTAATAGAGCATGTTTTTTTAATAAACTTAATTTAATATACTTACTAGGACCAAACGTTCAGTCGGTCGTTTTTAAAAAAAAAAGAACTTAATACTTTTATTCAGCAAGGATTCACTAGATTGATTTAAAGTGACAGTAAAGACATTTATTATGTTTTAAAGGTTTATATTTCATATAAAAGTTGTTCTTTTGAACTTCCTATTAATTAAAGAATCCTGAAAAATAAAATCTATCATGCTTTTCATAAAAATACAAAGCAGCACAATTGTTTTTAACAGTTTTCTGTTCAGAAACGTCTCTTAAATGATTTCTGGAGGATCATGTGACACTGAAGACTGGAGAAATGATGCTGAAAATACACCTTTGATCACAGGAATAAATTCCACTTTATAACATATACATAGAAAACAGATTTTTTTAAATCATAATAATATTTCACAATTTTTACTGTATTTTTGATCAAATAAACAAGCCTTGATGGCTCCTACTGTCCACAAATTTCTGAAAGGAAATCTGAAAAAAGACTGTGCATTTTCCATTGATATACCCTCTCAAAAAAACACCCCTGACGTGAATGTTTATTTAATGTTTAGCTTTTGACCTTCTTTTCACCTCACTATAGGCTACTTTCAGTTTTATTTTTGTAAAATCAAAGTCCAAGCAACAAAAAGCACATCCCAACAGTTGAAGGAAATCAGGGGGAGTGTTTATTTCCAACATCAGTTGCCACAACTTTGCCCCTTATGCATATGAAGTTACCTTAGTTCAGATGGCCTTTATTGCTACAGTGCGGCTTATATGATAAACAACATACAGCCTTATATGCTCTAAAATACAAAAAATATATAATTTGCATATCTGTTGTCATTGTACTTTTAAAAACAGCACCAAAAATATCTCTAAGACTGCTTTATTTAGCCATACCCATGCAGGCTTATATAATAATAAAATCATTTTAGTTTTACCACTGTGCTGTGCTAATGAGTTTGGCTCAGATCTTAAATACTACTGTACATTGGCAAGGGAAACATGTACTACTCAATACGTACGTCACAAAATTGGCCTGACTGTAAGACATATGGACAGACGGTTAGTATCAAAACAAAATGTGCATTAAAACATAAACCAAAACACACAGGCGTTTGGAAACAAACCAGTCCAAAAACATAAAATAGGCTTGATGAGGGAGGGAGAGGAGGTGGGGGATTATTAAAAATGACCCCCATCCACCCGAAAAAACAAAAAACAAATTTAGTCCCCATAATGCATCTCTCTGTCTTCCCATCAGGATCTTTGGTCCTTCAACACAATGTCATGAGGAACATGTCAAAAAAACAAAAGCTGACGCTGCAATGTTAATAGAGGAAAGTCCGTGGATGGCCTGCGATGTGCTCATAAATTAACTGAAAGAAAACAAAGACAAAACAGGGAAATGAATCAGAAAATAAAATTAAATTAAAGATGACAATGGAAACATGCAAATAAACTAATATGAATGGAAGTGTATTAGAAACACAAATATACAAGCATGTTGTGATTTATGGAACTTAAGGATGTATAATATACAGATGAATTCAGAATCTGCAAAATAAGAGGGATTTTATAAAATGCATGTTATTTTTTATTTAGTACTGACCTGAAGAAGATATTTCACATAAAAGAACCCTGTTCAAAAGTTTACATACACTTGATTGTTAATACTGTGTTGTTACCTGAATGATCCACAGCTGTGTTTTTTCTTTAGTGATAGTTGTTCATGAGTCCCTTGTTTGTCCTGAACAGTTAAACTGCCTGCTGTTCTTCAGAAAAATCCTTCAGGTGTCACAAATTATTTGGTTTTTCAGCATTTGAACCCTTTCCAACAATGACTGTATGACTTTGAGATCCATCTTTTCACACTGAGGACAGCTGAGGGACTCATATGCAACTATTACAGAAGTTTCAAACACTCACTGATGCTCCAGAAGGAAAAACAATGCTTTAAGAGCCAGGGTTGAAGATCAGGGTAAATTTAACTTTTGTCTTCTGGGAAACATGTAAGTATCTTTTGTAGCCTCTGAAGGGCAGCACTAAATGGGAAATGGGGAAAATGTACACATCTTCATTCTGTTCAAAAGTTTTCAACCCCAGCTCTTAATGCATGTTTTTTTTCTTCTGGAGCATCAGTGAGTGTTTGAACCTTCTGTAATAGTTGCATATGAGTCCCTCAGTTGTCCTCAGTGTGAAAAGATGGATCTCAAAATCACACAGTCATTGTTGGAAAGGGTTCAAATACACAAAAATGCATAAAAAAAACAAAGAATTTGAGGGACCTGAAGGATTTATTCTGAAGAACAGCAGTCAGGTTAACTGTTCAGGACAAACAAGGGACTCATGAACAACTATCACTAAACAAAAAAACAGCTGTGGATCATTCAGATAACAACACAGTGTTAACAATCAAGGGTGTGTAAACTTTTGAACATGGTCATTTTTTTGTAAATTCAACTATTATTTTTTCATGTGGACTATAAGTAAAGTCATTTATGTGAAATATCTTATTCAAGTCAGTAATGAATTAAAAAAACATGCATTTTCTATGCTCTGTCTTATTTTGGTAAAATAATGAACATTTTGCAGATTCTGAAAGGTGTGTGTAAACTTCTGACTTCAACCGTAACTTGGTTTTGACTTTTTTTTTTATCTTGAGTTATAACATTTATACAGAAAATAACATTCAGAATATTCAGTCACATTTTGATCATCTGAAACGAGCTGCAACTTATATATTAAAGCAACACACATAATACAAACAATGTCATGCAAGTAAAACACTCATATTTGAATTTATCCAAATGAAAGAGGTACGTAAGTTGGTGACACTTTAGTTTAGGGCCAATTCTCACTATTAACTATTAACTATGACATTTGTCTCAATAAACCTCCTGATTTGCTGTTTATTAATAGTTAGTAAGGTAGTTTAGATATGGGGTCTGATTAAGGTATCATCTAAAATATGATCATGCAGTATAAGACATTAATATGTGCTTTAAAATATTAATAAACAGCCAGTAATATGCATGCTTATAAACATCTAGTTAATAGTGAGAACTGGTCTTTAAAATAAAGTGTTACCCATAAGTTTACATTTTTAAACACGCGGGTCGTTTCAATTTTGCTTTATATAAATTTGTTAGGCTAGTTTACAATATATGATTGCCACAATAATTAATTTCGTCATGTTTGTTTTATACTGTATATATTTTAGTTCCTCTCACACAACAGAAATGAAAACTAATGTTTAAAATGTAAACATTTTCTTTTATTAACCAATATTTTACCTAATCCTAAATGTAATAATAAAAGTAACTTTTTTCTCAAAAATCCTGTTTTAAACCAGGTGTGACTTATACCATATTTTCTGGTAAATAAATTACATGCGACTATATTAAAGAGCAAATTTCAGCGGGCGGATCCATGTCAGGTACAAACCACAAAATGGATGCTCTGTAAATGTTAATCACAGATACCATCAATAACCACTAGATGGCGCTAGATAAGCTTCATTTGAGCTGCAAGAGGTCAGAACTGGCTGCTGTCCTGAATTGAACTCCTAATACATTTGACAAAGCTGAAAATCAATGGATCTTGGCAAAGTGCTGCAGCAAATGAAATTATATTTTGCCCAGTTGTAAGCTGGCAGTCTAAAATGAACGTAATGAGAAAGACTTTGGATCGACGTCTTTGGCAGCATTAAACGAATGCGTTTCAAACACTAAACTACTACTAAACTATTTTAACATTATAAAGTAAGTATATGTGTGCAGTATGCAAATTTGTGTATGCACTGAAAGTAATATCAGGCAAGGCCTCTGACATCTATCCACTGATTTGTTTGAGATTATTCAATCAAATGGACATAATAAATCATATTACGGGATGCGTTTGCGGACACCAAATATGGCCAAATTGGTGTGACTTAGCCATTTATATACACATATATGAACAGTTGCTGATTTCATGTCATGGCACATGTATGAATAGCTAAATCACTGCGTGTAGAGAAAAAAGATAACTCACTTTTTCTTGTCTTTGTCCTTCTTGAGGGGCTGTGAGAGCGAGAGGGTCTCGGCAGCAACCTTCCTCCTGTTGAAGGCGTTCATCTCCTCCTCCAGATCCCGTCTCTTCTCCTCCACCTTCCTCTTCTCCTCCTGGTGCATGCGCTTCAGCTGCTCGAACTTCTCATGTAACTGAGCACAAACACAAATGTGTTATTCCTGAGAGTTATGCCAGAAACCTGAGTGCAAATAAAATAGCCCACCTTGTTGGCAGAGGCTATTTACACCATTAACTATTAGCTATTAACTCCATCCACCAATGTGTGGTTGGGATAGTCAACACTACAAAAGATGGCTGTTGATCGTCAGCTCCAGTGGCGCAGAGTAGTGATGCGCGGGTCGAGGTTTTTTTCAACCCGCGGGTCCCGCAATTATGAAATTATTTGGCCCGCCCCAGCCCGCCCCGCACCACTGTGTCTATTTTTACAACCCGCCCCGCCCCGCACCCGCAACCATTAAATAGACATACTATGCATTGTAATGCAAATGAATACAGCTTTTTTTTTGCTTGGAAACAATCACAAACATCGCCCTTTAAACTGGCAACAACATACTGTAAGATTATGGATATGAACCATAAATCAAATCATATTAATAACAAGATAATCGGTGGTGTCACGTTAGTGGTGCCGGAAAAAAAGTGGGTATATACGCTTATATATGAATATCGTTTTGAACTTTCTATTTGAACGCATTCGTTTACTGGATCCTTGGAAGTTCTGATCATAAAAATCTGCTTCTTTTTATTTGTAAGGTATTGTTTTCGTTATTATGAACTGTTTAAAATGACTAGGGCGCGCACGCATCACGCGCAATCACCATCAAAGCAAGCCGGCGCCACGGTCCTGACTGTATCATTGCTGTCTTTATTGTGTGTTTTTAGCGAATATTTACATTCATTCACATATGACTGGATGTGGTTGACTGTCTTGATTTTGACTAATGCAGGATAATGCGCATCCGAGGAGATTTAAATACGCATAGCACCAGGCCTGCAGAGCCGAATGAGCGTTCGCTTGATGCGCTTGTGGCTGGCAGCGGGAGCTGCTTGGCGCTTTCGTGACGTGACGTGTTGATAACCTTATTAAAGAACTTAATAAAATATGAAAATAGATATTCCCAAATATGTAATATAGGCTATAGGGAATTGCACGCAATATACATTTTTTTTTTTTTTTAATGACCCGCCCCAACCCGCCCCGCAAATAAAGTGACAATTTCTTTACCCGCCCCAACCCGACCCGCGGGTTACCCGCGGGGCCCGCGGGTTATGAGACGACCCGCGCATCACTAGCGCAGAGGATAAATTGTGCGTTTCATTTTCCAGTTCGAATCCCTCTTGTTTTCCCCCTTTTTAAATCTCATATTTTATCGGAAAGACATTAATTTTCAATCAAAATGAAGGATTATTATTTCTTATGGTTTTCGTAGCACAAATTGATTTATTTTATGAAACGGTCCAAAAATCGCTTGGACATCTGAGATGCAAAAGCATCTTTTTCCACCTTTGACCACAATATGTCATTAGTGTGCAACGTGTTGAAAAGCTACACTACTGAAAATAAAATGTGTGTGTTGTTTCTTCTTTTTCTTTCAAAGATAACCCCCGGCTGGCCGGCCATCAGTCTCTTCGTCTGTGTCAGACTTAACTTTTTCAATCTAACGTTATAACATTTTGTTTCGTCTCATTTTCGTCAACGAAAATAAAGAGAAATTTTAGCATAGATTTTATTTTGCAAACCACATTTGTGACCATGGACCACAAAACCAGTCATAAGGTTAAATTTTACAAAACTGGGGTGTATGCATCATATAAAAGCTCAATAAATAAGCTTTCTATTGATGTATGGTTTGTTAGGATGGGACAATATTTGGCCGAGATACATCTATTTGAAAATCTGGAATCTGAGGGTGCAAAAAAATCAAAATACTGAGAAAATCACCTTTAAAGTTGTCCAAATTAAGTTCTTAATGCATATTACTAATCAAAAATTACATTTTGATATATTTACAGTAGGTATTTTACAAAAAAATCTTCATGGAACATGATCTTTACTTAATTTCCTAATGATTTTTGGCATAAAAGAAAAATCAATAATTTTGACCCATACAATGTATTTTTGGCTATTGCTACAAATACACCCCAGCGACTTAAGATTTTGTGGCCCAGGGTCACATTTAGTCTCGTTTTTATTCATCAATGATATTGTATTATACATTTAAATATAGTCAACATCACATGACCAGCATTTACGTTTCGTATCGTGATAAAGGTTCGTTGACGATGATATTTAGTCATAATTTTCGTTGACGAAAGCAACCCTATATCAGAATCAGAATGAGCTTTATTGCCAGGTATGTTTACACATACTAGGAATTTGTTTTAGTGACAGCAGCTCCACAGTGCAACAGAGTGACAGTGACAAGACAAAACCTAGATTATAAAAAAGAACAATATACAAGTACACAAGACAAAGTGCAAAAACACAATATACAGAGTATGCCATTACTATGTACAGGTATATAAGGTGCAAATTTGGATGTAAGTGGGTATTAATAAATACTGTGTTCATGAGATGGAGGAAAAAAAAAAATAAATAAAAAATGTGGTTTGTCTTTAGTTTAATTTAAAGGTCCACTGACGTGCCTTGAAACAAGCAGCATTATTCAGTGTATTGATGTAATTTCAAGTGAAACAAGAAGACAAGGCAGGACATAGAACAGCTCCACCCCCTTTTTTAAACAGCCAATAGTGTTTCATTTATGTGACAGTTCAGCCAAAGGTTATGCTCAATATAGCTTTATTTGGCAGCCACAGTCTAACACTACCGCTTAGATTCAATATGACACTGTTACTAAAGCAAAACAGTGATCATCTAAGGATGTGTAGTTTGAGAAGTGTCAGTAATGTTGGTGCATAACACCAGTGTTATCTCTTCTACTTGTTGGTGCTGTTTGTCTAAACGTTTATCCTCCTAATCTCATCTATATTGCTTTATAACAGGGCACTGTGGAATACTGGATTCTTCCCTGAGAACACCCAGTAAAAACCAATAACACAAACTCATTCATGTAACTTCCTGCAGTAGGCGCTGTTCACTTGCTGGGAATTTTTTTTTCATTGTGGAAGTTCTGTGTTTGGTTGGCTAATAAAATATTATGACTCGTGCATATGCTCCACTCTGTACTATTGGCTTTGTGTGACAACGCAAAACTAGACTTCATTTGTCCAAATGGAAAGCACATTTACACGGCCTAAATCCTATATAGTGCACTTCATGCCATTCACTATATAGAAAACACTCATTTTATTCAGAAGCTACAGAAGATGCTTATATGTTTCCCAGAAGACCTAAGTTCAATTTACCCTGATCTTCGAATTCAAAAAGTTTTCAGGCTCTTAATGCATTATTTTTTTCTTCTGGAGCATCAGTGAGTGTTTGAACCTTCTGTAATAGTTGCATATGAGTCCCTCAGTTGTCCTCAGTGTGAAAAGATGAATCTAAAAATCACACATTCATTGCTGGAAAGGGTTCAAATACACAGAAGAATTTGTGGGACCTGAAGGATTTTTCTGACCTTATTAAATATGCATTTGTAGGAGTTTGCCTTTCAGACGCCAAATTAATAGGAGGAGAGTATTAAAATACATCAACGTTTGAACTCGTTTGGTATTTGCACCATTATTTAACATCCAAAAAAGCACGTCTTAAAGCAGGCGGTAGATTGCGCAGGTCATTATGGAAATGATCTGATTGCATCTGCGTTCTTTAATGTGCGCATTGTCAATGCAGAATTTTCCCCTCTCATCTGTGCTTTTATGGAATTGCACTCTAAAGGTCATTGCACACTGCGTCTGAAATTTTCATTGGAAATTTCCGCACATTAAAAAAAAAATTCAAACCTTATGTTGTTAATCATGTTTTCTACACTGCCTCCGAAACTTTCGTCCGTCACAACAACAAAAAAACAGCATCCTTATAAGTATGCAAGTTCACTGAATGCTGTTATAGAGTATAGAGGTGCACTACACTAGCTGTGTAAGTATAAACCAGACTTCATTTGTCCAAACAGAAAGCACATTTACACGGCCTAAATCCTATATAGTGTACTTCGTGCTATTCACTATATAGAAAACACCAATTTTATGAATGAGTGACCGATTTTAACTGCAGCTTCAACATCTGTTCATAGTGTAGGAGGCAAAATGCTTCAGATTCTAGAGAGCATTTGACGATTAAAACTGAAAAGCTAAAGTGCAGGGTGATGCAAATTTTGAATGCTTATGTCTTCTAAATGTGAATTTTGTCATTGTTTTGGAGCACACTAACTTATAGACAACCTTAAGGCAAACATATTCATACTAAAATCCCAAAAACTTTCATGTGTACTTAACGTTGACTGGTTGGAGTCTGAGAGTGATTGTTTTGAGAATACAAATAAATCGTAATGCGGCAGGACTAACCTCTCTCTCCTTCTCCTTCAGCTCAGATTCTGTCTCCTTTACTTTGTTTACAAACATCTGCCGCATCTCCTCTTCCTTCCTTTGCAGGTCTCCAAGAAACTCCTTTCTTTTTGCTTCATATGTCTCTTGTAGACTGTAGAAAGGTCATACAGGAAAAAAATAAATCATGTTATATAATAAAACATGCATTATATAATATGAAGTGTGTGTATGTATATATATATATATATATATATATATATATATATATATATATATATATATATATATATATATATATATATATAACTATTAGCATCCTGTTCTGTTTATAACAAGAATGAGCTGCAGTTTTGTCATCTGCTGCTTTAAACACTGGAGCTGTGAACCTCTCTGTCATAATCATTGTAGCTGTGATCGAAACCATTTTATCTACATTTCGATTAAGTTTTACAACTTTGTTGTTAGCATGCTTGGAGTGAATGGGGCTTTGCATTGGCACAGTAACCCACCTGAAAGGCTGGCTGTCTGGGTCGGTGTCTTTGAAGCCCATCTCCTCTAGTTTACAGCGCCTGTAGAGTTCGTAGTGTCTGGCGTGAGTCTGTTCTCGCAGATCCTCCATGTTCACTCTGATCAACATCTCCCGCAGCTTTACGAAATCACAGTGACTCTCATTCTCCACTGTAACACACATGCACATGATCACCATCTGTAGCTGAAGTCAATAGTTTACATACACCTTGCAGAATCTACCAAAATAAGAGGATCATACAAAATGCATGTTATTTTTTTTTAGTACTGAGCTAAATAAGATATTTCAAATAAAAGATGTTTGCATATAGTCCACAAGAGAAAACAATAGTTGAATTAATAAAAATGACCCCGTTCAAAAGTCAACATACGCTTGATTCTTAATACTGTGTTATTACCTGAATGATCCACAGCTGATTTTTTGTTTAGTGATAGTTGTTTATAAATCCCTTGTTTGTCCTGAACAGTTGTTCTTTAGAAAAACCCTTCAGGTCCCACAAATGACATGTTTTTTTTTTTTTAGCATTTTTGTGTATTTGAACCCTTTCCAACAATGACTGTATGATTGAGATCCATCTTTTCACACTGAGGACAACTGAGGAACTCATATGCAACTATTACAGAAGGTTCAAACGCTCACTGATGCTCCAGAAGGAAAAACAATGCATTAAGAGCCGGGGGTGAAAACTTTTGAACAGAATGGAGATGTGTATGTTTTTCTTATATTGCCTTTTCCTTTTAGTTCTGCCCTTCAGAAGCTACAGAAGATACTTACATGTTTCCCAGAAGACAAAAATTACAGTTACCCTGATCTTCAAACTTAAAATGTTTCCACCCCTGGACCCTAAAGCATTGTTTTTCCTTCAGGAGCATCAGTGAGTGTTTGAACCTCCTGTAATAGTTGCATATGAGTCCCTCAGTTGTCCTCAGTGTGAAAAGATGGATCTCAAAATCATACAGTCATTGTTGGAAAAGGTTCAAATACACAAAAATGCTGAAAAACCCAAGAATCTGTGGGACATGAAGGATTTTTTTGAATAACAGCAGACAGTTTAACTGTTCAGGACAAACAAGAGACTCATGAACAACTATCACTAAACAAAAAAAAAAGACCTGCGGATCATTCAGGTAACAACACAGTATTAAGAATCAAGTGTATGTAAACTTTTGAACAGGGTCATTTTTTTAAATTATAAAATAATTTCTCTTGTGTACTATATGTAAACACCTTTCATTTGAAATATCTTAATCAGGTCAGTACTAAATGAAAAATAACATACATTTTGTATGATCCCTCTTATTTTGCTAAAATTAACATTTTGCAGATTCTGCAAGGTGTATGTAAACTTTTGACTTCAACTGTATAAACGTACACCTGCAGTATGTGTGTGAGCAAAAGTCCTAATGAACTTAATTATCTTTGTCTTTCTTTTTAGTATTTTGCTAATTACCAAACATATGAATGTAGACATATAAGTAATGTGTGTATTAGTATTGTTTTGATGAATTTATTTTTTTAAAAGACACACACATGCATGCATACCATCTTAAATTAATTCATTGATCAGTTAATTTAACTCAACACATTTGGAAAGTAAAATATACAAATCCGTTCAAAACTCTGGAGTCAGTAAGATTTTTTAAATACATTAATATTATTAATTATATTAATTAATATTAAGAAATTGATTCAGAAAGGTCACATTAAATTGACCAAAAGTGACGATAAAGACATTTATGTTTATTTTGAACTTTATGTTCACCAAGAATCCTAAAAATAAATATTAAGCAGCAACTGTTTTCAACACTAATAAAAATACAACAAGCATTTTTAAATGATTTCTGAAAGATCATGTGACAAAAATAGAAAAGAGTTATATGAAATTGTAATACAATTATAATACATGCAATAATATTTCACAATATTTATTGTATTATAAATTCAGTATTGGTGAACATAAAAGACTGAACCTTGCTGACCCCAACATTTTGGAACAGTATTTACAATTTATAGTAACATTTGTGACCCTGGACCACAAAACCAGTCATAAGGGTAATTTTTTTGAAACAGAGATTTATACACCTACAATACCTGAGATTTTTATATTTATGAAAGCTGAATAAATGCGCTTTCCACTGATGTATGGTTTGTTAGGATTAGGATAGAACAATATTTGTCTGAGATACAACTATTTGAAAAACCGCAATCTGAGGGTGCAAAAAAAAATCTAAATATTGAGAAAATCGCCTTTAATGTTGTCCAAATGAAGTTATTAGCAATGCATATTACTAATTAAAAATTAAGCTTAAATATATTTACGGTAGAAAATTTACAAAATATCTTCATGGAACATGATCTTAATGATCCTAATGGTTTTTTGCATAGAAGAAAATCAATCATTTAAACCCAAACAATGTATTTTTGGCTGTTGCTTCAAATATAGCTGTGCTACTTAAAGGGATAGTTCACCCAAAAATGAAAATTTGATGTTTATCTGCTTACCCCCAATGCATCCAAGATGTAGGTGACTTTGTTTCCTCAGAAAAACACAAACAAAGATTTTTAACGAAAATCACCTACATCTTGGATGCCCTGGGGGTAAGCAGATAAACATCAAATTTTCATTTTTGGGTGAACTATCCCTTTAAGACTGGTTTTGTGGTCCAGGGTCACATTTCAGAAAATTCTAAATTAAATTTTAATACCAAAACAGTTTTAATCAACTGAGAGCCCTAAAAAGTTGTAATAATCTGCATTCTTATGAGTATGTAGGCCTACTGAACACTGCTGGTTGTACTAAGAACAACTCAAGTAAATCTGCAAGTACTAATATACTGTTGTTTCAACTGAAAAACTGTACAGTAGACTGCATTTTAATTAACGCAGGAAAAGTAAGAGTCACAAAGTCAACTGCTGTTCCACATGAGCTGCTCTACACTGAGCATCTCTTTCATGCAGCACGAGTCTCTACTTAAGCTGGAGGACAAATTAAACTGAAAAACATGACTAATGACGTGACCTTATCTGTGGCAGAGCTCTCTCTCTCTCACATCTGAGAAAACACAGTAATTAGCTCCCGTCTAGAGTGGCATTTATCGCCGCTTTGATTGATGGGATTGTTTTCACATGAAAGGCATTGTAAAAATACCCCTCAACCGGCATCCGCAGGGAGACGAGCAGGGTTCAAATGAAAGTCCCAGTGAGGCTGACATACTCCAGACCCTCGAGCATGATATTCTCCAGTGACAAAGTAATGCTCATCCATTACAGCTCAGCTAAAATCAACCAAACCACAAGAATGTTACTGAGAATGTGACATTTCCGCTCCAGCTTACCTTGAACGACTCCCCATGGATACTGCCTGGCCCTCACTGTCTTATTCCCCACCTTCACCTCCTCAACACTGCCCACCACAGCAAAGGGAAGATGGGCCTAGAACACAGAGATCAGTCATTAGTCATGTACAAGGGTAAACGTACCTATTAAGCTAAAAAAATATATATATACACTGAGGCATTTTTAGTGCACAAGATATTGGTTTCAGCACAAAAAGTTATGTTAAAATAAAACATTAATCTTTCACACAATAATATTTAGTTTTATTTCAAATGACAAAAGCATTTCAATTAAGATATACATAATTAAATGCAAAAAGTCTGGCTGTGCTTAACCCTCTGGTTGTGTTCGGATTCCTGTCACACCTTTGACTCCAAACAACTGCTTATAAATCTCTTATTATGCGATATTATCACCTAATATTGGATTCAATCTTTTTGTCTGGTTTTCTTTCATTTAGGACTGGTTTTGTGTTTCTATTTGCATCTGATTAATCGTAGACCTCATTTATCTCAGAGTAGGCACCTCAGTTTTTCAATTATTCAATTTATGAATAATTTTCACAATATTAAACAAAAAAAAATGCACTGTTTCTCACACTAGTGTGATTTAATTTTCAATCAGGAAATTTGCTTTTAAAGGCTTTTATTTTGTACAAAATTGCAAAAAGTCACACTTGTGGTGTTCCGGGTCAAAAATGACCGGACTCCAAACAACTGCTTATAAATCTCTCATTATGCTACATTATCACCAAATATTGGATTTAATCTTTTTATCAACGTGTTTTCTTTCATTTAGGACTGGTTTTGTGTTTCTATTTGCATCTGATTAATCGTAGGCCTCATTTATCTGAGTGGAAGTATCTCGTTTTTTGAGTGAAAAATAATTTATGAATAATTTTCACAATATTAAACAAAAAAATGCACTGTATCACACTAGTGTGATTGAGCGTTTAATCAGGAAGTTTGCTTTTAAATGCTTTTATTTTGTACAAAATTGCAAAAAGTCACACTTGTGGTGTTCCGGGTCAAAAATGACCGGACTCCAAACAATTGCTTATAAATCTCTCATTATGCTACATTGAATCCAATATTTGGTGATAATCTATTTGTCAACTTGTTTTCTTTCATTTAGAACTGGTTTTGTGTTTCTATTTGCATCTGATTAATCGTAGGCCTCATTTATCCGAAAGTAGGTACCCTTTTTTTTTTTTTTTTTTTTTTAAGTAAAAATATATTTTTATGAATAATTTTCACAATATTAAACAAAAAATTATGAAAAATTGCACTGTTTCTCACACTAGTGTGCTTTAATGTTTAATCAGGAAGTTTGCTTTTAAATGCTTTTATTTTGTACGAAATTGCAAAAAGTCACACTTGTGGTGTTCCTGGTCAAAAATGACCGGACCCCAAACAATTGCTTATAAATCTCTCATTATGCTATATTATCACCAAATATTGGATTCAATCTATTTGTCAACTTGTTTTCTTTCATTTAGGACTAGTTTCGTGTTTCTATTTGCATCTGATTAATCGTCGGCCTCATTTTTCCAAAAGTAGCTACCTCTTTTTTGAGTGAAAAAAATTATTTTTTATAAATAATTTTCAGAATATTAAACAAAAAATTCTAAAAATTGCACTATTTCTCACACTAGTGTGCTTTAATGTTTAATCAGAAAGTTTGCTTTTAAATGCTTTTATTTTATACAAAATTGCGAAAAGTCACACTTTTGGTGTTTCTGGTCAAATATGACCGGACTCCAAACAATTGCTTATAAATCTCACATGCTATATTATCACCAAATATTGGATTCAGTCTTTCATTTTGCTATATTATCACTAAATATTTGGTGATAATACAGCAAAATGAAAGACTGAATGACTTGAAATTACAGGAGGTATGTAGTAACAAACACATCTATTGGTTAAGACATCAAGTAAGATAATACTTTATTTTTTCTTTTTATAATTGGAGCTCAAAAATTAAAGTGTGCTTAATAGGTATGTTTACCCTAGTTGAGTAGTAAAACAGTGGATATCACTTATTTTTACTAAATATAAGTAAATAAATAGCAATGAAATACACATTCACATCTGCAACCAAATTAAACTTTGTGTCTTTATGTGGTTTACGTCTATTATAAGACTCACGTTCATAGAGGAGTTGATTTCTGTCACGGCTTCATCGTCTGTGGGAAACTGGTAGATCTGAACACCGTTGCTAACCAGCTCGCTCATAATTTTGATCTTGAACTTGTGTAGCTCGCTCTTGGAAATCGTGTCAGCTTTAGCGATAATAGGGATTATGTTCACCTAAAAGAAAAAAGAAAAAAAAAAAAACACTCAAATAAAATACATTTCACATAATGTGTCTCTGTTCTAGCTCCATGTCTCTGGCAAGCTTACAGTTAGATTATAGATGAGCTGGGCTGGAATAAAACATGCAATTAAAGATCTTGTGCTAAAAGAGACACCAGTAATAAATCAGGCTACATGTCTTACACTAAGACTCTTAAATGAACTAACAGACGATTTAAAAAACAAAGACAACTTCTTTCTTCTGATGTGAGACAATCTGATGGTAATTCTAATGAAAATTGTGATAAAATATGAAAAACGTCACGTTGTTCTAAACATAATTGTCTTTCTTCTGTGGAACATTATGAAAGATGTTGAAAAATGTGTCTGCTTTTTGTCCATACAATTAAAGTCATTGTTTGAGGTGGGTCAGAGCTGGCTTATAGCAACACTAAAGAACTTCGCTCCCTCTACAGGTTGGAAGCGGAATTGTCCATTACCGCTGTCGTAAATAATTTAGCCTACCATTGTGTCACATGCACGTTATTTCTTTGGAGGCTATCCAGGACTGGCTTAGGAAATAACGATGTCCAGTGACAAGGTAGAGTATGTTGCATGACTTTATGAAAGAATGAAAACGAAATAAAACATAATAATGACATTGTTTGCTATTTTTTTTTCTTCCATAAACCAAGTCGCATTTGTAGTCTCATTTGAACTACAAAACCGCTACCCGATGACCCAAACTTACATAGTGCTGTTATGGCAGATAGAGGGTCACAAAGCGAATATGAAAGTGCCGTTTCACCCTGTTATGAGTTGATGAACCACTGACACGAGTTCGGAAACATTATTTTAAGGTAAAAAAAACTCTTTAATGTTGCTTTAAAGGATTAGTTAACTACCAAAACATAGATTTACAGATAATGTACTCTCCCCCTTGTCATCCAAGATGTTCATGTCTTTCTTTCTTCAGTCGTAAAGAAATTATGTTTTTTGAGGAGAACATTTCAGGATTTCTCTCCATATAGTGGACTTCTATGGTGCCTTGTGTTTGAACTTTCAAAATGCAGTTTTTAATGCAGCTTCAAAGGGCTCTAAACTATCCCAGCCGAGAAAGAAGGGTCTCATCTAGTGAAACGAACGGTTATTTTCAAAAATAATTGACCAATTATATACTTTTTAACCTCAAATGCTTGTCTTGTCTAGCTCTGCGTGAACTCTGTGTATTCCGGTTCAAGACAGTTAGGGTATGTCGAAAAACTCCCAACTCATCTTCTCCTCCAACTTCAAAATCATCCTACATCGCTGTAGAAGTAGCAATCCAGTGTTTACAAAGTAAGCAAGCAAAGAAGACCAAACGCCATTTATATATATAAAAAAAAAAAAAAGGTAAAACAGCGATGCAGGATGATTTTAAAGTTGAAGAAAATGAGATGGGAATTTTTTGACATTCCCTAACTGCACGCAGAGCTAGACAAGATGAGCATTTAAGGTTAAAAACCATATAAATTTTATTTTTTTAGAAAATAACTGATTGTTTCACTAGATATGACTTTTCTTTCTCAACTGGGATTGTTTAGAGCCCTTTGAAGCTGCGTTTAAACCGCATTTTGGAAGTTCAAACTCGGGGGCACCATATGGAGAGAAATCCTGAAACGTTTTCCTCAAAACACTATTTCTTTATGACTGAAGAAAGAAAGACATGAACATCTTGGATGACAAGGGGGTGAGTACATTATCTGTACATTTTTGTTCTGGAAGTGAACTTGTCCTTTAACTGTCTTACTGCGATTAAAACTCAAAGTTCTGCGTAATAAATCAACACTAATTTGCAGTACAAATTTGCTTGATCATGTGACATCTAAATGGCAGAGAGAAAAACGAAGCATTCCCAGGCTTAATGTGTATGTGTGTTCATGGGGCCCTGGGGCCACATCATTACCAACCATCTGTGCATCTCCTAAAAAAACAGAAACCCCGAGCTCTGCTCTCGTTCACGCTATTACTCTCTAATAAATAAAATGAAAAATTGATCGGCTGTGTTTCCACTGGATAGAGAGAAGGCCCTGCCCACTGTCCTACATTTCCACATATTTAAGGATTATCAATACACTCATCAGTACAGCAACACTGACCTCCCGTACACTCACAAAAATGATTGCACAGATGGCCATTCATGGTTTTAGCAGCAAAAGGAATTTGAATATCATATGCAATTTCTAAATATTAAAATATTTGATCTGTGTAATATTAACAATTTAATGTTTTCCATTCACACTGTTGTTTTTTTGTGACTTAGCCAATTTGAATGTTATATTACTGTAATATTAATGAGGATTATGTTTATTACTAGTAAAGACTCGGCATATATTATATAATTTTTACAGTTTTATATCAATATCTGGGTACCACTGAAATTCTTTCTTTAGTGTATTGAGCTTTCAGTCACACTTTAGTTTGGGGACCAGTTGACCCTTTGCAAAACCTGGCCTTCTTAGTTAATGTCTCACACTACACATAATGTTCTCACGAAGTGAAAAATACATAGCGGAACAAAGAGGAAACTGACAACACGCCAACAGACAAGACAGAGCAGGTTACTTCTTGTACGAAACAAGGTCTCAGCTTTAAAATGATGTCATTTAAAAAATTAAAACAAGAAATACAATTTTGTGGCTCTTTAATGGGTCATGAAAGATCACTGCATTGCTTATTAGATCAATCAACGTGAACAATTGTCTTATTTATTTAAAGCACGAAATAAACATGAATGAACATCAGAACATATTTTATTTCAACTGTGGAAAGACGTCAATACACAATTTTTCAAGTTTAAGTTCACTGAAGTTAATCTACTCTCCTTCTTGATTTAGTTTTGTCTGACAAAATGGCAGATTCGGTGCCATGATGGTTTGCAAAGGGTCAATTCTCACTATAACTCCCACCTTTTTCCTTAATAAACTCTTAATTTGCTGCTTATTAATAGTTAGTAAGGTAGTTTAGTTTAGGTATGGGTTGGATTAAGGGATCCAAAATATGCTCATGCAGAATAAGGCATTAATATCTGCTTTATAAGTAGGCCTTCTAATAAACAGCCAATATGCTAGTAATATGCATGCAAATAAGCAACTAGTTCATATTGAGAATTGGTATCTTAACTAAAGTGTTACCGAGATTTCAAGTCTGTAAGTTAAAAATTAAATGTAAAAATTTTACACACACTTTAAACTTTTTATATTTTACTAATTTCTTATATCTGTCAAAGGGAACCATAATTTGGAATTATCAATGTTTTTAAAGTGTTTTAAAGTGTTTTTTGGCATAAGAAAGTAATGCATCTAGTATTTTCTTAATCAAGAAAAGCTCACAATAACAATAATATCACGATATGAAGTTCGTTTTAAAGTTAATATAGTCTATCTAATGCACTTTGGGAGATTAAAATTAAGAGCTGCAATGCATGTTCTTAACTAAGAAAAAAAACTGTGAATTGACTTGTACCTGAACTTTAAAGGGGACTCAACCCTCTTTTTATTTGTGATATACTGTCTCAGTCTAAATTACATTCACATTGGTGTTTCAGGAAGCCAAACAAATTAGAATATAATAATAACAACAATTATTTTATATTATTGTTATTCCTATGACAGTAATAGCCATGTATTGTAAAACAAATGCACTGTAAAATAAATGAAAATGAATATTTCATGGGTATATTATTTTTGCTTTACACTATAGTATGAAAATTACAACACTTCTACACTTGAAAGAGATCTTTTTTTAACTTGGACTGCAGTAACGTTACCCATTTAAAGCGCTATGCTATACTTTTAAGCTTTTATTTTGACGGAAATGGCAGTAAAGCTTTTATTTCGACAGAAAACTTCAACTTTTTTAACAGTGAAATGCAATCATCTTCAGCGAAAATAAAGCATGACTGGTGGCCATAGCATTCCCAAATGCGCGCTAAACTCACAGTACATGCAATAAAGAGTTCACAGCATTCGTTGTGAACTGAGCCGTTCTGAGGCGCGGAAAACACCGGATCACAAGCTGATCAAACAAAGTTAGGGCCCAGCGAAAAAACTTGATGAAGGGATTAAGCCATATTGTGCTTTCAGTTTTAGTTTGTTTGACAGATACTGTGGCAAAAAAATAATGGTCCAAACACAACTTTAAAGACCTTTTATGTTAATTATGTTTAAGAAGTTTAAATTAGGGCCGGGACTCGATTAAAAAATTTAATCTAATTAATTAGAGGCTTTGTAATTAATTAATCGAAATTAATCGCATTTTAATCGCATATAAATATTTGACCTGAGAACAGTGAGAATTAAGATTTTTACATGGATTTTTAGTATACCATTGAATAACGACTGAATACATAAGCTTAAGCTACAAAATATTGTTTATTTTTGTTCAACCAAGTCCAACAGACCAGTGGAATATTGCCATTAAGTGTCTTTCATGCCGAGAACTCTGCTCTTGTGTTTGCTTAATTATGCATTTAAACGTTAATGACCAAACATCATTATAAATGTTGCTGCACATGGAATATAACGCGGATAACATTTAAAAAATAGTTTTTATCAGGTTACACACTGATTATTTATCACTCAAACCCCTTTCTCTACCTGTCCGTTGGTCGCGTATATCCTCCATGTTTGTAGTTTTTTAACACTTTTTATGCGTGTTTGTAGTTCTAATCGAATCCTCGTTCACGGCGCAGTGTGTTGCGGGCAATATTAGCCGTTAAGAGTGTGCATTGGTCGTTAAGTAGTAGACCATACTTTTTTAAACATACTACGATTTGGGACATACAATACTATTTAGGACGGACAAAGTTTGTCTGAACGCTTGTTGGTGCTCCAGTATAATCGGTCCGCGGAATCTCATCCAGTGAGAAACGTTCCGCGGTGCAAAACTAAGTGCGATTAAAATACGTTAAAAAATTTTAACGCGTTATTTTTGTGTAATTAATTAATCTAAATTAACGCGTTAAAGTCCCGGCCCTAGTTTAAATATATTTAAAAACTACACTTTTTGCCCGGAAGACCTATCGTTTCATATCATCATGTGACCACGATAATATCGAGACCACGATATTGATAATATCATTATATCCCTAGTTGATGATGTTGTACTGTCTTGAGCTTCTTTATAATATATTAAAAAATATTAAATATTCAGTTTTTTATATTATTTTAGAAGATTCAAGATTTTGATAATACACAATATTTTGCTTTTGAAACAGTCGTATAATGCACAATTTGACATTTATAAGCACTGGCTGAAAACCACACACATAAAGAGAATATTGTGCTGCAGTGATATAAAACAAATCTTCATAATAAACCTTTTAAAAACTAATTGGCCAACAGACTCTTAACCCACAGTGATGTGCTCTTACCTTGCTGTCCAACTTCTTCATGGTGACTAAATCCAAGGACTTGAGCGAGTGTCCCGTAGGAGCGATGAAGTAGAGGCAGATGTGGATTCTGGTGTCATGGTAATTGAATAGAGAACGCTTTATTTTCAGCTCTTCCTGCAGGTAGTTTTCAAACTGTGTGTCGATATAGTCCACAATGGGTTTATAGCTGAGAAAAACAGACACATTTCAAGAAATCAGTGATTGCAATATGCATCAATATATGACCCAGGATCACAAAACCAGTCTTAGTAGCACGAGGTAAATTTGTAGCACTAGCCAAAAATACATTGTATGGGTTAAAATGATCAATTTCTCTTTAAAGCCAAAAATCAATAGGACATTAAGTAAAGATCATGTTCCATGAAAATATTTTGTAAATTTCCTACCATAAGTATATTAAAACTTAACTTTTGATTAGTAATATGCATTGCCAAGAACTAAATTTGGACAACTCTAAAGGTGATTTTCTTAATATTTAGATTTTTTTTTTTTTTTTTGCATTCTCAAATTTCCAGATTTTCAAATAGTTATGTCTCAGCCAAATAACGTTCTATCCCAACAAGCTTATTTATTCAGCTTTCAAATTATGTATAAACCTCAAATTAAAAAAAGTTAACCATTATGACTGGTTTTGGGGTCCAGGGTCACATATGCAAGACAATTTTATATAATCAACATCTCCTCTAATAAAATCAAAACATTTGTGTGAGAACAAGAGAGACACAGCTGTTTAGAGTCTTGACCGCACCATGTTTACACTGCCTGACCTTCTCCCTTGACTTCTTGGGCAGATTTCCATGCATTCATTGCTTGTAAGCTTTCAGAGGCTGCACTGTCTTATTCTGGATGCATTTTTCTCAAAAGATGCAATGTCTGGAACCATTCCTAACTACTTTAAACAGGCAATAAGTCTCTCTGTCTGTCTGTCTGTCTGTCTGTCCATCTTTACAGCCAACATTCAGAGGGTCAGAAGGCACATTCTAGCAGTCAATGTTTATTTTTTTCCTCTCACCAAACAGTCAGTGAAAGAAGCCACTTTGTCAAGAAATTCTTTTTAAAGACAGGGTTAAATTGAATATTATAAGAACTTTGCATCTCATTTGCATTGTCTTAAATCAGATTTATCTGAGTTTTCAGAATGAGCGCATGTGAGGATCTGCTTTCTATCATAGCAAATGTTTTTATTAACAGGTTAGGTGATTAACCAAAGCCTGTGGGCTGATCTAGCAGATTTATTTGTATCTACATCTGCGGTTTCTTAGTGCAACCTTCCAAAAACAATGTTGGTCTAAGCAGTAAGCAGTTTTTGTACCTTTCTTCTTTGTTGATCTGGTCCCCAAAGCCCACCGTGTCGACGATAGTCAGTTTTAGATGAACGTTGCTCTCTTGCAAGTCATACGTTCTGGGCCGCAGGTAGACACCGTTTTGGTAATGGCTGGCCTCCTCATTTTCAAACATGGTGTTAAAAAGGGTGTTCATTAATGTCGACTTGCCAATGCCCGTCTCACCTAAGGTTAAGAGAATGACTGATTAGCATGTCTACTACAAGATCAGACATTGAGCTAGTGTTGAGTTTAATGGGCTGTTAATAGTTGCTTACCCACACAGAGGATGTTGAAGCAGAAACCCTGAGTCACCGATTTACTGACCAGCTGATCGGGCAGACTGTCAAAGCCAACATGACCGCCAAGGCTGAGGTTACGCTTTTCTTCATTCTGTGAAGGAATCAGAGATTTCGTCCTTGAGGAATGAAAATGAGGCTCACATAAAAGGAAACAAAAAAGCTTAGAGTACTGGTCAAGACAATAAATCAGCAACAATTGGGCCATTAAGCTCGGCCCTGACTGTTCTTGCTGGGACAAAAAAAAGTGTTACTTCTCCTTTGTCACTTCCAATATCCTTGTCAACGAATAATGCACATTTTGTCTTATGCTACCATTCAGAAAACATTTTTATGATGCCATGGATGTACGTGTTCAATTGATAGAGGAAATAATGTTAGCTGATATCACATTACACAAAGGCTTTATTTTAGCCACTGAAAAACTCACATCGATTGACTTACATTTGATACCACTTTGTGTTATTATAGGTATTTGGCTCATTAAGCCACTTCTTTTTCATCTAGATGAAACCAGCAAAAAAACAATTTCCAGGTTTTAAAACTACTGTTTTATTTGACTCAAAGCATGACATTTAATTTACTCTCAATGGTATTTTCGTTTACAAAGAGGCCAAGCTGCACAGGTGTTTAATATCAGCAATATTTAAAAAAAAAAAAAAAATATATATATATATATATATATATATATATATAAAATTCTGTTTACATTATAACTAGTGTTCAACCAATTATCTGTGCCGATATTAAGCAATTTTTATGGTTATGGTTTATGGTATCGGTCATTTTCAAAACCGATTTACAGATAAACTAAATTAAAAGCAATTAAAGAAAGTTTTTTTGTCAGAGGCCTTGTTATTCTTAATTTTGACTTTTTTTTTTTTTTTTACACCAGACATATATATTGGTTAAAAATATCAATTATCAGCCTACCTGATCTGTAATAATCGGTATCAGCCTTGAAAAACATATCGGTCTAATTTAACTAATTTAACATACAGATTTGAAGCCAATATGCATCCATTTTTTACTTCACAATTTCCATCTACAAAAGCAGTTTGAATTGACAATAGTCAATATATAGAAATAGGTAGAATTAAAGAAGACTAAATGATTAGAGAAGTCAAGCATACGTTCATCAAAGAGAAATCTGTCATTTAACTGAAAAGGTTGAGAGATTATAAATTTAATCTGTTTTAAAGATCCAGTGAAGTGACTGTCTGAATCGTTCCCTATCCCCTATATAGTGCACTACGTGTCATTCACCATACAGAAAATACTAATTCTGCGAAAAAGAGACCAATTTCAGCCACAGCTTCAGCGTCTATTTATAGTGTAGGGAGTAAGACACTTCGGATTCTAGAGAGCATTTGATTGGACAAAGTTTGATGAGAAGCTGAAGTGTAGGATAATGTCATCAAAAGTTAGAGATTGTATGTTTTGAATGCTTATATTTTCTAAATGTGAACTGTTCTGGAGCACAGCACATTGGCTTAAAGATAACCTTAAGACCAACATAGAATACTAAAAGCCAAAAAATCTCAATTTTGATTTCATGTGGACATTAAAAAAGTTAAGCATGCATGAAAGAATCTATAACAAGCATATAGAAAGTAGCGATGAAATTCCATGCATTTCATGCCGACTTTAAACCAATCTGGGTCATTCAAAGCTTTTCCTCAAATTAAAATCCAATAATTCAGAACAAAACAAAGGCTTTCAATCACACTAATGAGTGCCCCGAAACTGTGAAATCAATGCACTCCTCCCTCGTCTGGCTTCGTCTTCTTTCCCAATGCAGGCGCATATTTGGTGAATGATGTCACTGAGACGATCACCGAGCGCGCTACTGAGGGAGGCGGCAGTTCTGCTGGCGTAACATCGAGCACAAAAGGAATCCTGGCTGAAAAAACGCCACTGACCCCTGTGTCATTTAAAGCTGAGGCACTGAAGGGGAGCTCCAGCATGCGGAGGTAAAGGGGAAATGGCTGAAAGCATTTTTGGAAAACAGGCAGTCTAGAGGGAAAAGGGGAAAAAAAAACTTGGGAAGGCTCAAACAATGCCCATATAGGGGCTGATAGATAGCAAATGCCCCCGCCGCAGGGGAAACATTTCCCCTCGGGGGGCAGCAGATCAAGAGGAAATGGAGCAGCGTTTGGGCCACACAACAATATTTTCTCAACCCGCCCTCACAGTGACGAGCCTGATTCATGCATACTGACAGAACACTGAGAGCTGTGTGCGAATCGGGGAACATTCCATGCGTTGCTTTGCGAAAGATTCGCCCCCATCCAAAAACACTTAAAAAACAATCACTCTAAACATCACCGACTTGCGCTCTTTCTTAAACGAGAGATTATGAATCATGCACTGGTTCCATTTTTAAGATTCAAAACAGTTACAAAAATTAAAAGAGATGTGTAAAATGATTTTCCATCATTTTGACCAGTGTCTAATAAGATGAGGATTTAAAACTTATCCGTAGACAATCTATAACGGAGTCTAGGACAACACAGATTGTTCAAGGCAGATGGGTACTCAGAATGACAGTGGAGAAGAGCCAAATTGGGACGGCTCCATTCTCTCACCCCCTACATACACCTGAATATGTGCTTGCTTCAGTAAAATGACACGACAGCCCTCATCGGAAATTTCACTGGCATCCCATCTGATATGGACAAAGGAGGGGCTGACGTGGAGAAGAATGCAGATGGTCTAGATTTGGTCGCAGTATGGCATCTGCCCCAAACAAAAAGCAGACTGGGTTTTATCTGCTTTTTCTATAAGAGATTTTCAAGCATCTACATGCATATGCACAGCTGACTGTGTAGTTGCATGTGTGAAGTGTAAGTTTTGTATTTAATACACTTTTATTACAGTACTAACACATGCACACCCTTAAAGCCTTCGTGTTTGTGCCAAATAGGGTCTTGCATCCATGTGATGTTGGTGTTTATTAATGTCAGTGGCATCTAAGCACGAACAGGATGTTGACTCATCGCAAAACGCATACAGCTTTACATAACAGTAGCATCAGCCCTGCCCTGAAACTAGAGTATGATACAATACATGAAATTAACGTTAAACAGGACTGTCTTGTTCCAAACCATAGCATCTTTCAATAAAAAGACAGCACTGTAAAAAGATTATTTGAGATCAAAGAGACAGCTCCTCCAAAATGTCATTATTAACTAATATATGAGGGCTTGGAAATGATTACAAATTTTAATATTTGTGTGAACTCTCCCTTAAAGCTTTTTTTTTGGCCATTATGTAATTAGAATTAGAATTGACCCTTCACAGCTCAATGCAGATAATCAATATGGCGCCTAAAACCACACAAACCCTGTAATCAAATGGCATTGACTGTGAAAGCACACTTGCATTTCATTCAGCCAAAGGCTCAACGTATTGTTTAAACAATGCTTGTATTCAAACTTCAGAGTCTTTTAAGCCAATACACCATGTTTCACTTTCATAGCACACAAAATAACTATTATCCAGCCAAACTAGCTGCCCTCAAATCCAACGGGCTTCCTCAAAATTAAGAGTAGTGATGGATCCGTAATAAAAGCACATCTGTTAATGTCACTCAAAACACAAAGTTTATAAATCTGTTTTAACTCCTCTAGAGGCTTCAAAGGTATGATTAGCCAGCATGGTTTTTCTGGTGAAGCTTGTTGACCAAGGAAGTCTCGTTTAAGGACATTAAGAAAGATCAAAGAAGTTAAGAAGCCTGCTGGGGACACCAGATTACCAGCAACCAAAACAATGGGCTTTTCAAAAGCGCCCTGTTTCTTCGGTCTCAATTCTTACTGTGCTCATGTAATATTCTTAACCTTCTCAACTATTCCAATGATTCCATCAGATATCAGCAGCCCCCCACCTTATCCTCTCTTTTTGTTGCTTTATCTGTGGTCCTAAACTGAAGGGCCACACGTTGGCCCCAAACTTTACCAGCTGTGCTGAGAATGAAGAAGGCTGTTTAGTGTTGCAGTGATGGTTCAAATTGGATTTAGAAGCAGTAAAGATGTAAACAAAGCGCTATGAGTGAACATGTTGTCTTTCAAAAGCAATCATGTGCCGCAGTCTTGAATACTACTGTAATACTCCAATAGTAAAACACCATCTGTACTGTAGGTTGTATCAGCCTTCAACGTAAATGAAGAGATGATAACAAGTAACATTGAAGAGACTGAGAAAACAATGTATATGGCTAGAATGATCTTACTAAGACAGATAACACATCTGTTGTAAACATACACACATAATAAAGCGTTAGATTGCACTACTGCTCAATGTAATGTTAAGCGTCCGTTGGGCTAAGCTAGAGTAGCGTTCGTGCTAGTCCCAATTCATTACAGAAAACCTGCAAAGACTGTGTACATCTGTGTGAAAACGGTCTTTGGAAGTAAGAACTGACTGAAAAGGCTAACGTTACTTACAGAAAATATGTCTACATCCGTGGCCGCCATGATGAGGAATGTATGTGTTCAGTTAAGGCGAAAGGGAGCTGCCTGCCTGCCTTCGTCTCTCTCACCGTCCGCTGACACACACACACTGTGGTTGGGATGGAGAATTTACAAATCTTACTATGGTAAAGACCGTGCTTATGAATTTAAATGACGCAATGTGACGTTCTGATGTGATTGGATGAAAGGCGGAACTGTGGAATTCTAGCACGCCCACAGCCGTTTGGTTTTCAACGCTTTAGCGCTGATACTTGGATATTAATTAGGTGACGCGTGAACGGTTGAGACGAGGTTGGGACGACGTAATTAATATTCATGAGGCAATATTTTGCCATAGTAGCATTCGTAATTTCACAGAAGCTTAGCTCAATGTGGCTTCTTCCTGGAAACTCCCACTGAGTTCAGGAATGTCTTTTCGTAAGACACGGCAAAGTACAACTTCTAAATAAAGAAAATAACATGCATTATGTTCGTTAAAACACAAAACACACGGAGTTATTATTATGTATATGATTTTATTTAAGTTTATTTAACAATTAAAAAGTAATTAGCTCAGCTGAATACCTTTATCCATGACTAATGGTGTCAAAATAAACAAAAGACTTGTTTTTGAATTGTTTTTAAACTTTTATACAGCCCCGCCCCCACCCACGTCTTTTTTTTTTTTTTTATTACGTGACGCTGCATTCATTCCGGAAAACAGGTAAGGGCGTGGCGACGAGTCCAGGTGTCCTCGAAAGACGCTGTGCTACAGTATGTTTCTTTTTCGGACATATTAAGAAAATGGCTTTGACTCAAGAGGCGATTTTAAACACCTTATTAGAAAACGGAGGCAAGGTGAAAAACTCAGAGCTCCTGAATAAGTTTAAAGAGCTACTGAACTGCAGTGACCCAGCAGAGAAGAAAGAGAACCGAGATCTCTTCAAAACATTTGTCAACAACATAGCCGTGGTCAAAGAGTTCCAGGAAACCAAGTACATAGTCCTAAGGAAAGTCTACCATCATTTACTAGGAGCCTCAAGCCATGAAAATGCACCAAGAGAAGATTGCGGTCAAGATGGATCGCATCCAGAAGAAGATGAAAAGAAAAAACAAAGTCACTCCCAAGGTGCAGAAGGTAGGAAATCTGAACCTAAAGCTCTGAGTAGATCTTCATCAAGAGTTTCAGAGCAGGGACTCTCTCCAATAGAGTTTGCTTTGGAAAGAAGCAAGAATGTAGATCTAAAAGCTAAAAAGTCTTTACTTTTTACCGTCCCGCTAAAATCCGACTCAGATTTTAATGAAAGTGCCAAAAAACAACCAAGCGCATACAAACCGTTTGCTTTACCTTTGCGAATGCCCCAAATAGACCTGGGTCATTATAACAAGAAGCCTTCAACTGAGCACTTAGGCTCTGAAGAGCTTCAGTCCTCACCTCAATGTAAAAGAAGAACATTTTCAGACAACGCTGGTGGCTCCCCGCAGTTACGAAGACAATTTAAATCCCTGAAACAAGCGTATGAGTCAAAGGACTCGCACCATAGCCTGCTTGATTCTGTGGAACACGAGTGGCTGGTGAAGTGTGCATCCGGACGGTGGAATCAAGTGTACGGCCTTCTGTTAAAGGATGCCCACCTTGCAGAGAAGAGGGACTTCATGTCTGGGTTCACGGCCTTGCATTGGGCCGTCAAGTGTGGAAATGCTGACATGGTTTGTAAGATCATCAAGCTATCTAGGGAATGCGATCATGGGGTGGATGTCAACGCCAAGTCTAATGGCGGCTACACGCCGCTACACATTGCTGCCATCCATGATCAGTTCTCTGTGATTGATCTTCTTGTCCGTAAGTTTGGTGCCAATAGGAATATAAGAGACAACTGTGGTAAGAAACCCTACCATTACCTGAGCGAAGAAGTTCCGAGAGAGCTGAGGGAGCTTCTCGGAGACCCCAAAGCTGCTCAACAGGGGGTGCATTATGTCAGGGATGACTTTGACCAGAGGAAGTACTCTATAGGTCACCTCTTACTACCTCATCCACTGGTGCCCAAGAAAAAGAACAAGCCGAGAAACCAGTTCATCTCCTTAAACGACGGCGGCAGAGAGAGTGAGCCGGTGTTGCAGAAACTGAGGCTGCTATCGGATGTCTTTCAATAACTGGGACTAAATATGGAATATATGTTTGTTTTGTGGGTATTTGTGATCTTAACGAATCAGCATTTGTCTGGAATTCTGGAAGAATTGTGAACTTCCAAAGAATTGTGTTCATTTAAATGTTATTTTTAATATGAATGAACATTCAAACCATTTCTAAATATGAATGATTTCTATTTAATATAAATGCTGTTCTTTTGACCTTTCTATTTATCGAAGAATTCTGAAAAAGAAATGTATTACAGTTTAATAATAATCAGAAATGTTTCTTGAGCAGCAAATCAGCATATTAGAATGATTTCTGAAGCATCGTGTGACTGAAAACTGAAGTAATGATGCTTAAAAATCAGCTTTGCATCGCAGAAATAAATTACATTTTAAAATATATTCACATAGAACATGGTTATTTTAAATTCTAATAATATTTCAGATTTTTACTGTTTTTACTGTATTTTTGATCACATAAATGCAGCCCTGGTGAGCAGAAAAGACTTCAAAAACATGAATAATCGTACCAACACAGCTTTTAAATTGTTGTGTACTTTATGTGTATTGTGTAATGTTTTTTCTCCCCAGATTGAAATGTAGCAGTTACAGATGATTGCAAATGATGAGGTAAATGTTGAAATATGAGTGGTATTTGTATTAGGGTGTAGGGAGTGTAACTCACTTGGGAGTGGCTAAAACCTCTCTAATTGTTCATTTCTGCCTTTTTATGCATCACATGTTTGCACATGTTCACTTAAGTGTTGTGACAAGCTGGGCGAAAATTTTAGAGAGTGTTTTTGTAATCAACTTATTACTCAATGAATATCTAATTCATTATTAACTATGGAAACTATGGAATCTTATATGCTAATGCTATAACATGCCATCCTGAAACAATAAATACATCATCTTATTCAAAAATGCATCATATATAAAGTGCACTTTACTTAATTTTATTGTTTAGTCAAAAGTTTACATACACCTTGCAAAATGTTCATTATTTCACCAAAATGCATGTTATTTTTTATTTAGTACTGACCTGAATAAGATATTCACATAAAAGATGTTTACATATAATCTGCAAGAGCAAAAAAATTGTTGAAATTTATGAAAACGACCCTGTTTAAAAGTTTACGTACACTTGATACTTAATACTGTGTTGTTACCTAAATGATCCACAGTGTTTTTTAGATGGTTGTTCATAAGTCCCTCGTTCTTCAGAAAAATCCCACAAATACTTTGGATTTTCAGCATTTTTGTGTATTTGAACCCTTTCCAACAATGACTATGATTTTGAGATCCATCTTTTCACACTGAGGACAACTGAGGGACTCATATGCAACTATTACAGAAGGTTCAAACACTCACTGATGCTCCTAAAGAAAATAACATGCATTAAGAGCCGGGGGTGAAAACTTTTGAACAGAATGAGGATGTGTACATTTTTCGTATTTTGCATAAATATGATTTTCTTGTCCTTTAGAAGCTACTTAAATGTTTTCCAGAAGACGAGATAAGTTACATTTGCCCTGATCTCCAAATTCACCCTTGTCTTTCCTTCCATTTTGGTAAAATATTTCACTTTTGACGTCAACGGTTTGTGACATTTCATCCAGCGATGAATAAGAATAGATTCAGACTCATGTGAGCTGCTTCACACTCAGCTGACCAGATGTGGTTAGTCTTGCTGACAATGTGTACTTGGTTTTAGAGGTCACCCTTGTGTTGCTGATCTAAGATCAGTAGTGGTTATTTAAAAAAAAGCCACAATTACAGAAAGGAAACCAGTAGTGGGAATTTAAGTCAACTCAGGCCCTCATGGGTTGACAAGATAGAAAGTGAAGAGTTTTGCTTACAGCTGCATCTCTTCTTGTTCCCACGATGCAGTGGATGAAAAAACTGGAGTCAGAGACCTTCTGCCCTTGAGATGGGTCACGTGTGCCTCCCGCTGTATTCATTAGAAGAGAAACAAAATGCCTTGGGTATGCATGATTTGACATGCATGACAGGCCTTTACTCCCTTTTAGCAGAGCATTACTGTATTGCTAGAGCTGAGAGCTTAGAAAGTTTAATAGCAGATAACATGGATACATTTGACCTTTGAGAAGTTACCTTTAAATACTGTATATATTATGTGAAAATTAGTTGGTTTTTTTTACATTGTGACATTATTTACATTTGCATGACATTTCCCCCTAAATTTTCATATGCATCATGAAAATATATACTATATATAAAAAAAAGTGTATGGTCCTAAATGCTCTTTATATAGGCCAATTTAGAAATATCTATATTACATTGTGACATTATTTACATTTGCATGACTGTTACATGACATTTCCCCCAAAATTTTCATATGCATTATATATATATATATATATATATATATATATATATATATATATATATATATATATATATATATACAGTCAAGCCCGAAATTATTCATACCCCTAGCAAATTCTGACTTAAAGTTACTTTTATTTAACCAGCATGTTTTTTTGTTTTTTGTTTTTTTGACCGGAAATGACACAGGCTTCTCCCAAAAGATAATAAGACGATGTACAAGAGGCATCTTATATTTACATTTGAACAAAAAGGGGCATGTCCAAAATTATTCATACCTTCTCAATAATCAATAGAAAAGCCTTTATTGGCTATTACAGCGATCAAACACTTCCTATAATTGCTGAGCAGCTTTTTGCATGCCTCCACTGGTATTTTTGCCCATTCATCTTTAGCGATGAGCTCCAACTCTTTCAGGTTGGAGGGTCTCCTTGCCATCACCCTGATCTTTAGCTCCTCTACAGATTCTCAATTGGATTTAAGTCAGGACTCTGGCTGGGCCACTGCAAAACGTTAATGTTTTTGTCTGCTAACCATTTCTTCACCACTTTTGCTGTGTGTTTTGGGTCGTTGTTGTGCTGAAATGTCCACTGGTGCCCAAGGCCAAGTTTCTCTGCAGACTGCCGGATGTTGTTGTTGAGTATTGCTCCTTTTTCATGGTGCTGTTGACTGTGATTAGGTTCCCTGGTCCACCGGCTGAAAAACCATGTTTGACAGTGGGGATGGTGTTCTTAGGGTTGAAGGCTTCTCCCTTTTTACGCCAAATGAAGGCTACATCATTGTGGCCAAACGATTTAAATTTTTGTTTCATCTGACCATAAAACAGAAGAGCTGAAGTCTTCTTCTTTGTCCAGATGAGCATTTGCAAATGCCAAGAGGGCTTTTGTGTGCCTTATCTGGAGAAGTGGTGTCCACCTTGGTCTGTGTCTGTGGAACCCAGCGGTGTGCAGTGTCCGTTAGACTGTCTGCCTTGAGATGTTGCCACCAGCAGAGCCCAGATTCATCAGGATGACCTTGGTGGTGATCCTTAGATTCTGTTTTACCTCTCTCACTATCCTTTTGGCTTCCGACCACGTCTTCTGAGATTTTTCACAGTGTGGAACGTCTTGTATTTTTTAATAATACTTTGCACTGTAGCCACTGGAACTTCAAAACATTTAGATATGGACTTATAGCCCTTTCCTGACTTGTGAGCAGCCACAATGCGCAGCCGCAGGTCCTCAGTGAGCTCCTTTGTCTTAGCCATGACTGTCCACAAACCAACAGCAGAGAGCTTCTGTTTTTCACCTGTTGAGTTGATTAAAACAGCTGTTCCCAATGAATCAGGGTAATTAGGATGCTTTAGAACAGCTTGGACTATTTGGAATGGTATAGAACTTTGGATTTTCCCATAGACTGTGTCATTTCCGGTCAAAAAAAATTGCTGGTTGAATAAAAGTAAATTTAAGTCTGAATTTGCCAGGGGTATGAATAATTTCATGCAATATATAATGCTATTTATATAGGCCAACTTAGAAATATCTATATAAATGTAATAATAACATAACCCAGGGGTTCACAAATTTTAATTAGGCTAAATATCTAGTTAACATAACGTCTACTTCTTTTGAAACAAACACTTACTTGAGATGCATGCTGAGGGAATGTCATACGTACTTTATTCGCAATAAAACAAATGTATTGGAATTTGTGCATTCCACATAACAATAAGCTGGAATCTGCCAAGACACAAAGAAAACGTGATCAGAAAACCACAAGATGGCAGCAAGACAAAATGGCAGTCACTGATGAACTAACATTCACAGCACACTGATACACAAGAGCTCATTCTTTACAATTTCAACATGCACATCTAGTCTGATAGCTCAATGTCAGATGAAACGGTTGATGGTGGTCTGTTTCTAATAATATTTTCTAACTATAATAAATGCAATCATGTTGTCTCTGGGTGGTGTTTCACGTGAGGATTTTTTTCAGGCCATATGAACATGAACTTGACAGAAAAAATGTGCATGATGTATTAGGGACCAGAAGCCAATACAAACTACTTTGTTTAGCCAACTGCAAAGCCAAATGTTCATATATTCCAAAAGAAATGCTCATAAAAATATGGAGCAAGAGCTGGGAAATGCATTTCTGAGAGTTCAGTTTCCTAGACATATTGCAAAGCAGGTTTGTGTGGTCTAATGACTTTTTCAAGACACTGAATGAGTGCAAAGTGCACAACACACACACTGACACGTGTCAATGTGGACAGAAATAATGATGTTTCCAAAATAAATATAGGATAACCCTGATCCGTTTGAAAACATCTGAGTTTCTGAAAACATTCAAATGTGAACAAAGCAGTCAATCTGAATTGGTTGTGGATTCATGATAGTGTACAGAAACAGCTTTTTGTATACCCAGCTAACAAAATATATGTGCTAAGAACATAATAATATGTTCCCATTAAGTTATGGAAAAGTTCTCAGGATGTCAATGTTCATGTACTTAATGTAGAAACAATATAAAAATGGTATATTTTAAATATCCGTTTAATAGTATGTTTTTACTAAGTAGCCTATTATTAACGAAGACCAGTATGAAATACTGCTACTGATGTCTCGATTAAAAGCACCCCCCCCCCCCTCAATTTAGCCATTATTTGCATTAAAGTATAAATGAAAGACTTTATTTTAACATATGGGCTTTGAAAAATATAACGACTTTCAGTCTTAAGTGAACTTAAAACAAACCTTCACATAAAACATAAATTGCAATATTATAAAATATATTTTGGATTTAAATTAATAATTATTCAAGCTGCAATAGTCAATCAGCAAGCAGTTGAGTGATTTCCCTGCTGACAAAAACAGCTAAAACCAGCCTAGGCTGGTTGGGCTGGTCTTAGCTGGTTTAACCTGGTCTAAAAACCCAAAACCAGCCTTCTGACCAGCTAAAACCAGCCTGGTTAATCAGCTAAATCCAGCTAACCAGCCTAGGCTGGTTTTAGCCGTTTTTTTAGCAGGGTTCTCTTTTTTTCTTTTGTTCTGTGATTCACATCAATGACAGCCCTGCTGAAAAAAAACAAAAACAGCTAAAACCAGCCTAGGATGGTTGGCTGGTCTTAGCTGGTTTTAGCTGGTCTCCCAGCCTGGCCACGCTGGGAAAGTTGGCAAAAACCCCAAAACCAGCCTTCTGACCAGCTAACAAGCCTAGGCTGGTTTTAGCTGTTTTTTAGCAGGGTTCTCTTTTTTTCTTTCGTTCTGTGATTCACATCAATGACAGCCCTGCTGAAAAAAAAAAAAAAAAACAGCTAAAACTAGCCTAGGCTGGTTGGCTGGTCTTAGCTGGTTTAAGCTGGAAGTAGCAGGTTTTAGCTTAAGAGTAATAGTTCAAGACTGGAATGTGGCTGATGTTAGCTGGTTTAAGCTGGTTTTAGCTGGTCAGGCTGGGAAAGTTGGCAAAAAACCCAAAACCAGCCTTCTGACCAGCTAAAACCAGCCTGGTTGACCAGCTAAAACCAGCTAACAAGCCTAGGCTGGTTTTAGCTGTTTTTTAGCAGGGTTCTCTTTTTTTCTTTCGTTCTTTGATTCACATCAATGACAGCCCTGCTGGAAAAAAAACAGCTAAAACTAGCCTAGGCTGGTTGGCTGGTCTTAGCTGGTTTAAGCTGGAAGTAGCAGGTTTTAGCTTAAAAGTAATAGTTCAAGACTGGAATGTGGCTGATCTTAGCTGGTTTAAGCTGGTTTTAGCTGGCCAGGCTGGGAAAGTTGGCAAAAACCTCAAAACCAGCCTTCTGACCAGCTAAAACCAGCCTGGTTGACCAGCTAAAACCAGCTAACAAGCCTAGGCTGGTTTTAGCTGTTTTTTAGCAGGGTTCTCTTTTTTTCTTTCGTTCTTTGATTCACTTCAATGACAGCCCTGCTGAAAAAAAAAACAGCTAAAACTAGCCTAGGCTGGTTGGCTGGTCTTAGCTGGTTTAAGCTGGAAGTAGCAGGTTTTAGCTTAAAAGTAATAGTTCAAGACTGGAATGTGGCTGATCTTAGCTGGTCTAAGCTGGTTTTAGCTGGCCAGGCTGGGAAAGTTGGCAAAAACCTCAAAACCAGCCTTCTGACCAGCTAAAACCAGCCTGGTTGACCAGCTAAAACCAGCTAACAAGCCTAGGCTGGTTTTAGCTGTTTTTTTAGCAGGGTTCTATTTTTTCTTTCGTTCTTTGATTCACATCAATGACAGCCCTGCTGAAAAAAAAAACAGCTAAAACTAGCCTAGGCTGGTTGGCTGGTCTTAGCTGGTTTAAGCTGGAAGTAGCAGGTTTTAGCTTAAAAGTAATAGTTCAAGACTGGAATGTGGCTGATCTTAGCTGGTCTAAGCTGGTTTTAGCTGGCCAGGCTGGGAAAGTTGGCAAAAACCTCAAAACCAGCCTTCTGACCAGCTAAAACCAGCCTGGTTGACCAGCTAAAACCAGCTAACAAGCCTAGGCTGGTTTTAGCTGTTTTTTTAGCAGGGTTCTATTTTTTCTTTCGTTCTTTGATTCACATCAATGACAGCCCTGCTGAAAAAACCCCAGCTAAAACTAGCCTAGGCTGGTTGGCTGGTCTTAGCTGGTTTAAGCTGGAAGTAGCAGGTTTTAGCTTAAAAGTAATAGTTCAAGACTGGAATGTGGCTGATCTTAGCTGGTTTAAGCTGGTTTTAGCTGGCCAGGCTGGGAAAGTTGGCAAAAAACCCCAAACCAGCCTTCTGACCAGCTAAAACCAGCTAACAAGCCTGGCTGGTTTTAGCTGTTTTTTAGCAGGGTTCTCTTTTTTCTTTCGTTCTGTGATTCACATCAATGACAGCCCTGCTGAAAAAAAAAACAGCTAAAACTAGCCTAGGCTGGTTGGCTGGTCTTAGCTGGTTTAAGCTGGAAGTAGCAGGTTTTAGCTTAAAAGTAATAGTTCAAGACTGGAATGTGGCTGATCTTAGCTGGTTTTAGCTGGTCAGGCTGGGAAAGTTGGCAAAAACCCCCAAACCAGCCTTCTGACCAGCTAAAACCAGCTAACAAGCCTGGCTGGTTTTAGCTGTTTTTTAGCAGGGTTCTCTTTTTTTCTTTCGTTCTGTGATTCACATCAATGACAGCCCTGCTGAAAAAAAAAACAGCTAAAACTAGCCTAGGATGGTTGGATGGTCTTAGCTGGTTTAAGCTGGTCTCCCAGCCTGGCCACGCTGGGAAAGTTGGCAAAAACCCCAAAACCAGCCTTCTGACCAGCTAACAAGCCTAGGCTGGTTTTAGCTGTTTTTTAGCAGGGTTTTTCAGCAGGGTTCTCTTTTTTTCTTTCGTTCTTTGATTCACATCAATGACAGCCCTGCTGAAAAAAAAAAACAGCTAAAACTAGCCTAGGATGGTTGGATGGTCTTAGCTGGTTTAAGCTGGTCTCCCAGCCTGGCCTTGCTGGGAAAGTTGGCAAAAACCCCAAAACCAGCCTTCTGACCAGCTAACAAGCCTAGGCTGGTTTTAGCTGTTTTTTAGCAGGGTTTTTCAGCAGGGTTCTCTTTTTTTCTTTCGTTCTGTGATTCACATCAATGACAGCCCTGCTGAAAAAAAAAAACAGCTAAAACTAGCCTAGGCTGGTTGGCTGGTCTTAGCTGGTTTAAGCTGGAAGTAGCAGGTTTTAGCTTAAAAGTAATAGTTCAAGACTGGAATGTGGCTGATCTTAGCTGGTTTAAGCTGGTTTTAGCTGGCCAGGCTGGGAAAGTTGGCAAAAACCTCAAAACCAGCCTTCTGACCAGCTAAAACCAGCCTGGTTGACCAGCTAAAACCAGCTAACAAGCCTAGGCTGGTTTTAGCTGTTTTTTAGCAGGGTTCTCTTTTTTTCTTTCGTTCTTTGATTCACTTCAATGACAGCCCTGCTGAAAAAAAAAACAGCTAAAACTAGCCTAGGCTGGTTGGCTGGTCTTAGCTGGTTTAAGCTGGAAGTAGCAGGTTTTAGCTTAAAAGTAATAGTTCAAGACTGGAATGTGGCTGATCTTAGCTGGTCTAAGCTGGTTTTAGCTGGCCAGGCTGGGAAAGTTGGCAAAAACCTCAAAACCAGCCTTCTGACCAGCTAAAACCAGCCTGGTTGACCAGCTAAAACCAGCTAACAAGCCTAGGCTGGTTTTAGCTGTTTTTTTAGCAGGGTTCTATTTTTTCTTTCGTTCTTTGATTCACATCAATGACAGCCCTGCTGAAAAAAAAAACAGCTAAAACTAGCCTAGGCTGGTTGGCTGGTCTTAGCTGGTTTAAGCTGGAAGTAGCAGGTTTTAGCTTAAAAGTAATAGTTCAAGACTGGAATGTGGCTGATCTTAGCTGGTCTAAGCTGGTTTTAGCTGGCCAGGCTGGGAAAGTTGGCAAAAACCTCAAAACCAGCCTTCTGACCAGCTAAAACCAGCCTGGTTGACCAGCTAAAACCAGCTAACAAGCCTAGGCTGGTTTTAGCTGTTTTTTTAGCAGGGTTCTATTTTTTCTTTCGTTCTTTGATTCACATCAATGACAGCCCTGCTGAAAAAACCCCAGCTAAAACTAGCCTAGGCTGGTTGGCTGGTCTTAGCTGGTTTAAGCTGGAAGTAGCAGGTTTTAGCTTAAAAGTAATAGTTCAAGACTGGAATGTGGCTGATCTTAGCTGGTTTAAGCTGGTTTTAGCTGGCCAGGCTGGGAAAGTTGGCAAAAAACCCCAAACCAGCCTTCTGACCAGCTAAAACCAGCTAACAAGCCTGGCTGGTTTTAGCTGTTTTTTAGCAGGGTTCTCTTTTTTCTTTCGTTCTGTGATTCACATCAATGACAGCCCTGCTGAAAAAAAAACAGCTAAAACTAGCCTAGGCTGGTTGGCTGGTCTTAGCTGGTTTAAGCTGGAAGTAGCAGGTTTTAGCTTAAAAGTAATAGTTCAAGACTGGAATGTGGCTGATCTTAGCTGGTTTTAGCTGGTCAGGCTGGGAAAGTTGGCAAAAACCCCCAAACCAGCCTTCTGACCAGCTAAAACCAGCTAACAAGCCTGGCTGGTTTTAGCTGTTTTTTAGCAGGGTTCTCTTTTTTTCTTTCGTTCTGTGATTCACATCAATGACAGCCCTGCTGAAAAAAAAAACAGCTAAAACTAGCCTAGGATGGTTGGATGGTCTTAGCTGGTTTAAGCTGGTCTCCCAGCCTGGCCACGCTGGGAAAGTTGGCAAAAACCCCAAAACCAGCCTTCTGACCAGCTAACAAGCCTAGGCTGGTTTTAGCTGTTTTTTAGCAGGGTTTTTCAGCAGGGTTCTCTTTTTTTCTTTCGTTCTTTGATTCACATCAATGACAGCCCTGCTGAAAAAAAAAAACAGCTAAAACTAGCCTAGGATGGTTGGATGGTCTTAGCTGGTTTAAGCTGGTCTCCCAGCCTGGCCACGCTGGGAAAGTTGGCAAAAACCCCAAAACCAGCCTTCTGACCAGCTAACAAGCCTAGGCTGGTTTTAGCTGTTTTTTAGCAGGGTTTTTCAGCAGGGTTCTCTTTTTTTCTTTCGTTCTGTGATTCACATCAATGACAGCCCTGCTGAAAAAAAAAAAACAGCTAAAACTAGCCTAGGCTGGTTGGCTGGTCTTAGCTGGTTTAAGCTGGAAGTAGCAGGTTTTAGCTTAAAAGTAATAGTTCAAGACTGGAATGTGGCTGATCTTAGCTGGTTTAAGCTGGTTTTAGCTGGCCAGGCTGGGAAAGTTGGCAAAAACCTCAAAACCAGCCTTCTGACCAGCTAAAACCAGCCTGGTTGACCAGCTAAAACCAGCTAACAAGCCTAGGCTGGTTTTAGCTGTTTTTTAGCAGGGTTCTCTTTTTTTCTTTCGTTCTTTGATTCACTTCAATGACAGCCCTGCTGAAAAAAAAAACAGCTAAAACTAGCCTAGGCTGGTTGGCTGGTCTTAGCTGGTTTAAGCTGGAAGTAGCAGGTTTTAGCTTAAAAGTAATAGTTCAAGACTGGAATGTGGCTGATCTTAGCTGGTCTAAGCTGGTTTTAGCTGGCCAGGCTGGGAAAGTTGGCAAAAACCTCAAAACCAGCCTTCTGACCAGCTAAAACCAGCCTGGTTGACCAGCTAAAACCAGCTAACAAGCCTAGGCTGGTTTTAGCTGTTTTTTTAGCAGGGTTCTATTTTTTCTTTCGTTCTTTGATTCACATCAATGACAGCCCTGCTGAAAAAAAAAACAGCTAAAACTAGCCTAGGCTGGTTGGCTGGTCTTAGCTGGTTTAAGCTGGAAGTAGCAGGTTTTAGCTTAAAAGTAATAGTTCAAGACTGGAATGTGGCTGATCTTAGCTGGTCTAAGCTGGTTTTAGCTGGCCAGGCTGGGAAAGTTGGCAAAAACCTCAAAACCAGCCTTCTGACCAGCTAAAACCAGCCTGGTTGACCAGCTAAAACCAGCTAACAAGCCTAGGCTGGTTTTAGCTGTTTTTTTAGCAGGGTTCTATTTTTTCTTTCGTTCTTTGATTCACATCAATGACAGCCCTGCTGAAAAAACCCCAGCTAAAACTAGCCTAGGCTGGTTGGCTGGTCTTAGCTGGTTTAAGCTGGAAGTAGCAGGTTTTAGCTTAAAAGTAATAGTTCAAGACTGGAATGTGGCTGATCTTAGCTGGTTTAAGCTGGTTTTAGCTGGCCAGGCTGGGAAAGTTGGCAAAAAACCCCAAACCAGCCTTCTGACCAGCTAAAACCAGCTAACAAGCCTGGCTGGTTTTAGCTGTTTTTTAGCAGGGTTCTCTTTTTTCTTTCGTTCTGTGATTCACATCAATGACAGCCCTGCTGAAAAAAAAAACAGCTAAAACTAGCCTAGGCTGGTTGGCTGGTCTTAGCTGGTTTAAGCTGGAAGTAGCAGGTTTTAGCTTAAAAGTAATAGTTCAAGACTGGAATGTGGCTGATCTTAGCTGGTTTAAGCTGGTTTTAGCTGGCCAGGCTGGGAAAGTTGGCAAAAAACCCCAAACCAGCCTTCTGACCAGCTAAAACCAGCTAACAAGCCTGGCTGGTTTTAGCTGTTTTTTAGCAGGGTTCTCTTTTTTCTTTCGTTCTGTGATTCACATCAATGACAGCCCTGCTGAAAAAAAAAACAGCTAAAACTAGCCTAGGCTGGTTGGCTGGTCTTAGCTGGTTTAAGCTGGAAGTAGCAGGTTTTAGCTTAAAAGTAATAGTTCAAGACTGGAATGTGGCTGATCTTAGCTGGTTTTAGCTGGTCAGGCTGGGAAAGTTGGCAAAAACCCCCAAACCAGCCTTCTGACCAGCTAAAACCAGCTAACAAGCCTGGCTGGTTTTAGCTGTTTTTTAGCAGGGTTCTCTTTTTTTCTTTCGTTCTGTGATTCACATCAATGACAGCCCTGCTGAAAAAAAAAACAGCTAAAACTAGCCTAGGATGGTTGGATGGTCTTAGCTGGTTTAAGCTGGTCTCCCAGCCTGGCCACGCTGGGAAAGTTGGCAAAAACCCCAAAACCAGCCTTCTGACCAGCTAACAAGCCTAGGCTGGTTTTAGCTGTTTTTTAGCAGGGTTTTTCAGCAGGGTTCTCTTTTTTTCTTTCGTTCTTTGATTCACATCAATGACAGCCCTGCTGAAAAAAAAAAACAGCTAAAACTAGCCTAGGATGGTTGGATGGTCTTAGCTGGTTTAAGCTGGTCTCCCAGCCTGGCCACGCTGGGAAAGTTGGCAAAAACCCCAAAACCAGCCTTCTGACCAGCTAACAAGCCTAGGCTGGTTTTAGCTGTTTTTTAGCAGGGTTTTTCAGCAGGGTTCTCTTTTTTTCTTTCGTTCTGTGATTCACATCAATGACAGCCCTGCTGAAAAAAAAAAACAGCTAAAACTAGCCTAGGCTGGTTGGCTGGTCTTAGCTGGTTTAAGCTGGAAGTAGCAGGTTTTAGCTTAAAAGTAATAGTTCAAGACTGGAATGTGGCTGATCTTAGCTGGTTTAAGCTGGTTTTAGCTGGCCAGGCTGGGAAAGTTGGCAAAACCCCCAAAACCAGCCTTCTGACCAGCTAAAACCAGTAAATAGCTGGTTTTAGCTTAAGACTAATAGTTCAAGACTGGAATGCTGTCTGTATCGGCTTTCTGTGCGTGTGCACATATCGGATACCTGTTAGCTGCTTAATGCATCTTATCGTGCTTGATAATATGTTCATATTCCACTATAACGCTAGTCAAAGAATTCCAGGGAAAAAAAATGGATGCTGCGTTAATTGCGTTTAATATTTAAACCGCTTAAAAATAATAACAATCGAACAATTTAGGCATTCATTTTGACAGCCCTATTTTAAATGTTTTCTGAATGATGTATAAATAATTTGTGCTAACATTTTGAAAATGCTATTAAAGACATAACTTTCTTAACTTAGAGAGAAAGCCAAAATTCAGAGGATATTCCCTGTTAGCTGGGTAATTGTTCAGTAACCGCAGACAACTAATGAACTTCACTTGGTGGAACGGACAAATGATTTATTACTATTTGCAAGGCAGTACTGCACTGATATTACTTAAATACTCAAGCTAACCCTCTTTCCCAGTGTAGTAAACTTCTGCAGTTCATTCAGACCAATACAGATAAGATATTTTCAGCCTTTAAAAAGTGTTCAAATGTTTCAAATAGATTTAAGATTAAAGTTTCTCCACTCATACACGAGAGTTTATGTATGCCAAAGAGAAACTAGTGTATAAGCAGAGCAATTTTTATCTAAGATAAAAGAATATAACCAATGAAACGTTATTGCACACTCTGCATACAGCATTCTGATTGGTTGTCCTTCTTACGTCTATTTGCAAACTGAACTGTGATTTCTGTTTTATCCATCAACATTTCATTTTACTTTTCATATTTTGTTTTATTTAGTTTTACAGTTGTTTAACCTAAAACTTTAACACTACTGTTTTTTATTTGCTGCCTTCAAGCATGTTATTTTCTTCAGTGAATGCAAATCTCGTTCCAATTATTGTATTGCTGCTTTTTGAAAGCAATAAGCTATTTGTGGCAGTGATTCTACCACAGTTTTACCATGGTAAAATCATTGTAACACATGGTCCTTTCCTGGCCTATGGTTTCATCTCATTGAGAATTTTTGCAAAATGCCCAAGTGTTCAGCTAACATTTGTGTCAGTAACTTACACATGTGCAATGATCAGTGTTAGGGATAATGCATTACAAGTAACGTCAGTTATGTAATCAGATTACTTTTTTTCTAGTAAAGTAATGCATTACTTTATAATTTACAAGAAAATATCACAGTTACTTCGCTGCTGACCTTCAATGATCCAATGCAACCATACTAATAAGCAAAAAAGACTTTAGATTGTTTTTTTTTGTGTTCTTCAAAAGTATCATAGCACATTACTTTCCATTAACAGTAACTAAGTCACACAATTAGTTACTTTTTTAGGGAAATAGCAGTATTGTAAAGCATTACTGTCCCCAACACGGACAATGATGGCAGGTAAATAATACAGACTTCAATGGTTTGACCAGACACATCTTTAAAACTGAATAAAAGTACTTGAACATTAAATACACAGACAACATGATAGTGGCAAATGAAATTACAGAACAAACCCGTCAAATAATGAAGCCCTGAAATCAATCCAGATGAACACTTGAGTTCAATCACAATATCCAACTTCATCGTTCCTAACAAGTATGTGCAGTTTATTATCAAAAGTGCTTCTTTCTTCCATTTTTGGTCTTGATTTTCAAATGATGCGATGCATATCTAAAACAGTGCATTTTTTCCTACATGAAGCTCATATTTAACCAGTCCTGGGGCCTTAAATAAAGCTTTCCATGGTTCAGAAGTCATCTTATCTTAATACGATTCACAGAGTAGCGCAACTACAGCACAAATATCAAATGAAACAGAGTCTCAGAGTAATAGCAGTCTCTCTAAAACAAAGCAGTAGTTTCATGGAGGTAAACTGCTGAGCAAGGCCTCAATCTGCTCCTCTCCTAAACGCTGTTTCTCATCAAGGTCTTTCTGACGGATGAGTAAAGAGGCCTTGGACTGAATGAAGCGCCGGTACTCCTGCAGCTGTGTGTCTGTCAGCTGTTTGGAGAGGAAGGTGGAGACCACACGCTCCCGTCGGTCCAGGTTGTCCTTTAAGTCTTTGGCGTCCTCCCATTGTTTGCACAGGAGATTGTAGCGGTTGTCCAGCGATTGCTGTGGGGTGACGAAAGTCATAAGTATTAGGGCTGTGCAGTTAATCGAAATTCTGTTTCGATTTCGATTTCTGCTTTATACGATCATGAAAATGCGGTAATTGAGATGAAACGATTATTGCACTCCGTCATGAAACGATGCTTTCGCTCCTCCATAAAAGCCTAATTTCACATGCAAATCAGCAAAATCATGTTACGTGACTTTCACAAAACAGGACGTGCTTGATTTATTAATGTTTCTTTGATGTTGTGTTTAAATAGCAACAACTTCATTTGGACAAGTTTAAAGGCGATTTTCTCAATATTTTGATTTTTATGTTGTATCTCAGCCAAATATTGTCCTATCCTAACAAACCATTCATCAATGGAAAGCTTATTGATTTAAAAAAAAATGACCCTTATCACTGGTTTTGTGGTCCAGGGTCACATTATATTACATTTATGTAGTTTTTTTTTGTTGTAGATTTTGATATTTAATATTTTTCATCAATATTTTTTATATGCAATGAACACAATTTTCACATTCTTTTGCTTGAACATCTTTTCAGTTTATTAGAAGTGCAGTTAAAAGATCAGAAATGGCCACTAGATGGCCTCAAAGATCTAACTGGAGCAAATCAATTGGAAAACTAGCAGCAAAACTATTTGCTATACACTGCCACTCAAAAGTTTGGGATCAGTAAGATTTGTAATGTTTTTTAAAGACATTTCTTCTGCCCATCAAGGCTGCATTTATTTGATGAATACAAAAACAAAAAATAGTAATATTGTCAAATATTATTTCCGTTTAAAATAACTGCTTTCTATTTGAATATATTGTAAAATGTAATTTATTCCTGTGATGCAAAGCTGAATTTTCAGTATAATTTCTTCAGTCTTCAGTGTCACATGATCCTTCAGAAATCATTCTAATATGCTGATTTATTATCAATGTTGGAAACAGTTGTGGAAACAGTTGGAAACAGTTGTCTGCTTAATATTTTGTTGGAACCTGAGATTTTTCTTAAGAGGATTCTTTAATAAATTAAGAAAAGAACAATGTTTATTTAAAATTGAAATCTTTTGTTTCAATAAAAACAAATATAAGATTGGGGTCAGTAAAATTTTATATATCTCTTTTTTTTTAAAGAAATGAATACTTTTATTCAGCAAGGATGTGTTAAATTGATAAAAAAAAAGTGATAGCAAAGACTTACACTGTTAGAAAAGATTTATTTTGAATAAATGCAGTTCTTTTTAAACTTTTATTCATCAAGAATCCAGACAATATTACAACTATTTGAAAATCTGGAATCTGACCATGCAAAAAAAAAAAAAAAAAAATCGAAATATTGAGAAAATCGTCTTTTAAAGTTGTCCAAATGAAGTTCTTAGCAATGCATATTACTAATCAAAAACTAAGTTTTAATATATTTATGGTAGGAAATTTACGAAATATCTTCATGGAACATGATCTTTATTTAACCCTCTGGGCCTCAGTCATTTTTGACTGAAAAATGTTTCGAAATTGTAAAAATTGTAGCAAAATCTTCAAAATGAGATGACACTTGGTGACTTTTGTTGCATTAGCTATATGAGCACAAAAAAAAAAAAAATCACTGACATAATTCGGATACATTATAGGGACAAAAAAATTGTCTCCTTCACGGTCAAAAATGACCAGCATAGGAAATATGAAAAACTGCAATAATTCAGAGAATCTTTTGATGGTACAAACTACAAATCAACCACTGTGCTGAAAAAAAAAAAAGTGTTAAGCAATCAAGCAATTTTAATGTGAAATAAAATATTCTATTGGAAAAAAAAAAGTTCATTAAAATTGTATAAATATTGCATAGTATCATAAAAGCTCCTCAAAATTCTAAATAATAATCACAAAATATTATTGTACAAAAATGTATTTCATTGATTTTCCTGATGAAAAAAAAAAACATGTTTTTAAGACTCTTGTGTGACTCCTAAACGAAGAGGCCCAGAGGATCAATCCTAATCCTATCCTAATGATTTTTGGCATAAAAGAAAAAAATTATCATTTTAACCCATGCAATGTATTGTGGGCTATTGCTACAAATATACCCGTGCTACCTAAGACTGGTTTTGTGGTCCAGGGTCCACAATTAACAGTAATAATCAAAAAAAGCTGACCGTTTTTTTGACATTTGCCCTCATGATGGTGCTTTATAATGTTTGCACTTTCATGCTCTTCAAATATTTGTCACAAGAGGGCAGTGTGATGGCAAAACGCATCGAAACCAAAGCAGAGTTTCGGTCAGGCAGTGTTGACACCATGAACTGCTGATCCAGCAGAACACATGACAGTCAGTCTCAAAGCAATTTGAACAGACTTTAGTGTGTTTAGGGCCCCTCCTATTTATCCACACAAAGACACGCTTCATTTAAACACCTAGTCTGATGTAAACTCACTCTCTCCTCCGCGTCCATGCTGTCGTCGACAGTGCTGAGGGCGTTCTGCACGCGGGCCAGACGGGCTGACAGACAGAGCAGCAGACTGACCACACGCTCCAGGTCTTCAATAAACTGCGTGTAGCGCTCGAGCTCAGCCGGGACACAGCTCTCGCGTACCAGAGCCTGCATAGCGTCACCCCGCTCTCTGTTCACCTTCTCCTCGCTCTGGACGGTGGAGCGGACGTCCTCTAGACACTTCAAGCTCTCCTCTATGTGTGCCATCAGTCGTCTCTATATGTGAGAAGATGCAAAAAGAAACAACAGACAAGATATGTTTTTTAGGATAGCTGATACTGTACAAATATGATTCCAAGAATGCAACATAATAGTTCAACAGCAGGTTTCTGAAGTAAAATCCCATGTATTTTCTCCACAGGCATTTTATAAATCCTTCCTAAGTTCTGAGGTCAAGAAAAGTGATTCTCTAGAAAACATTTCTGCAACCTTGCACCCTTTATGGTAGGGTGACCATATTTTAGTTTAGGTATCAAAATATGTCTTTTCCATACCAAAACTACATATTTTACAGTCAGTGTTATGCAGATTGATCATAAACACAGCTAAAAAGCTTCCTACCACAGTGACCATCCTTCACAAAACTAGTATCTACCACAGTTTTATCATGGGTAGAATGCAAAACGTTTCAATACAAGCATTTTAGTCAAATGGAATTTATGCAATATTTCAAACTTTTACCCACGAAAAAAAATCAACCCGCCGCAACATTTTCAATTCTTCAATGTTAGAATGTTTGTGGGAGTGGCAAGGCTTAAATACAAACTCGAACACAATGAATGGCGACTGTAGAAAGCAAAAGCCGAATCCCGGACATTTCGGCCAATTTATGGATTTTTTTAAGTCCAAAAAGAGGACATGTCCGGGGAAAAGAGGACGCATTGTCACGCTATTATATGGGCCGTTCTTCAGAATTGATGCAAGCTGCTGTCCCACAATCAAAAACACTTTTAAATCACATTTGAAATCATATTTTTTTATTTTTTTCCGTAGTTGTTTTAAAAAGTATCTTTTTAAGTAAAAAAAAAAAAATTATACAAAGTAAAAATGGATTCAAAATACAACAAATTTCATAAATTACACTTGAAATGGTGTTAAAAATGTAATTGTTATTGATTTAATAAAAAAAAAAAAGATGTAAGGACCCTTCTAATTAAATTATTATTACCGTGTTTTGGTAGTGACAAATTTGGGGAAAGGACAAATGTGACCCTGGACCACAAAACCAGTCATAAGGTTAAATTTTACAAAACTGAGATATATACATATGAAAGCTCAATAAATAAGCTTTCTATTGATGTATGGTTTGTTAGGATAGGACAATATTTGGCAGAGATACATCTATTTGAAAATCTGGAATCTAAGGGTGCAAAAAAAATCAAAATACTGAGAAAATCACCTTTAAAGTTGTCCAAATTAAGTTCTTAATGCATATTACATTTTGATAGGTTTACAGTAGGAATTTTACAAAAAATCTTCATGGAACATGATCTTTACTTAATTTCCTAATGATTTTTGACATAAAAGAAAAATCAATAATTTTGACCCATACAATGTATTTTTGGCTATTGCTACAAATATACCCCAGCGACTTAAGACTGGTTTTGTGCTCCAGGGTCACAAATAGTCCAAATCTTTCTGAAAATACAATGAGAATTAACTGCACAATTACTAGTAATGTTTACCTTGGATAATATACAATTTGCATTCATACATATGGTTCCAGAATGCAAAATAATAGTGCAACAGGCAGGTTTCTAAAGTAAAAATCCCTTATATTTTCTCCACAGACCTTTATAAATCTTTCATAAATTCTGAGGTCAAAATACGTGGTTCTCTAGAAGTCAGAAGTCAACGTGATTTCACTCCAGTTAATAACTGCGCAGTAATTTGCCTGCTAATATACAACTAGTTAATAGTGAGAATTGGTCTCTAAACTAAAGTGCTACCAAAAAAAATGTCTGCAACCAAGGCAGCTACAGTACTATTGCATTCTATATGGGCCGTATTGATGCAAACTGCTGCCCCACAACCAAAAACACATTCAAATCTTACATGTTTATCAAGATCCTTCTATTATCTATTGAAACCCACAATAATGTCAAATCATCATTTATTGGGTACTTTCAATTGAGAGGTGGCTGTCCTAAAACCTAACCCCCTAAATTTCTACTTATGAAAATGATATAGAAATAATTTTTGTATTTTTTTTTCTATTGTTGTTTTTAATAGAATCATTTTTGATGTTTTGATGTCACTACTAAAACAGTGTATGTTTTAATCCACTGGCCAGCACTGAGACTGATTTGAACTAAATCCATACATTTATGATCAGGAAATATTCCTGTGTCCCTCTCTCTCATAGCTACAAGGCGAGAGGCGATAGTCCCCATCATTTTGAGGTAAATGTGTTCAAAACCTGAAAACAATAATAATTTTCAATAATTAAACAATTTTTTGGGAGTTTTTCCAAAATATTTAGTTTTTGTATGTATATGTGACCCTGGGCCACAAAACCAGTCTTAAGTCGCTGGGGTATATTTGTAGCAATAGCCAAAAATACATTGTATGGGTCAAAATTTTAGATTTTTCTTTTATGCCAAAAATCATTAAGAAATTAAGTAAAGTTCATGTTCCATGAAGATTTTTTGTAAAATTCCTACTGTAAACATATCAAAATGTAATTTTTGATTTGTAATATGCATTGTTAAGAACCTAATTTGGACAACTTTAAAGGTGATTTTCTCAGTCTTTTTGATTTTTTTGCACCCTCAGATTTCTGATTTCAAATAGATTTATCTCAGTCAAATATTGTCCTTTCCTAACAAACCATACATCAATAGAAAGCTTATTTATTGAGCTTTCATATGATGTATAAATCTCAGTTTTGTCAAATTTAAACTTATGACTGGTTTTGTGGTCCAGGGTCACATATAGGGTATTATCCTATAGAACTGTCACTACCAAAACGGGAAAAAGGAACATATAATGCTCATATTTGAGGGCAAATAAACTAAATTTTAGTACGGTTATGCAATTTTGTTTGTATTTTAGTGTGTTTTAGTAGTGTTTTAGTGTGTGGGTTAAAATTCTGTAATGTGATGTGGTTGTCGCGACCAAAATATAGGATGTATATACTGAATTATATACTAAGATGTTTTTGGTTCAATGTATATTCAAACTAATGAATCAGTATGATCAATTTTTTGCCTTTTACAAAGAAAAATTTGATTCAAAATATAACAATGTTAGGGATTTACCTCTGAATTTTTTTTTTTATTAAAATAGCAAAAATATGTATTTATAATCTAGATGCAAGGAAAATGAACTGGTCAATATAACCCTTCTAATTAAATTTGTATTACTGTGTTTCGGTAGTGACAAATTTGGGGAGAGGACAAATATTCCAAAACTTTCTGAAAATACAATGATTTACTACAAATGTGTACCTTGGATATTATACAATTTGCATACATACAATTTTTTTTGGAAAGAAAGAAGTTTTAAACTCTGACTTTGAACCAATTCTGTAGAATGGCCCATATAGCATTAGTATACTTTCCAGCAATAAGAGTACCTTTTTCTTGATGATATCCGTGTTGCGCAGATCATCTTTCTGGTTTGACAGAATGGATTCATTGTTCACAGATGTTGGATGGTTCAGTGGTTTGTCACCTTCTGGCATCCCAGTGCTTTAAAAACAAAATAAATAAGCAAATTAAATAGTTAATTTAATATTTGAAAACTGATGTGAGTGCAATATAAACCGCTCAATATCAACCTAAAAATGTGCTTTGTTCCAAAAAACATGCTTCACACACAGTAGACTCAACGCCAGTCCAATTTGACTTTAGCATGTTTTAGCATACGTATTAAATGCATATTACACAAATGTTGTGTAAAATAGTCTTAGATCCATCATTTTGAATGATTTACATTACTTAGCTAGTTGGAAAGATCACCTTGTCCATGAACTTGAGAGTTTGGTGACAAACCACTCGATTGTTAACCTGGTGTTTGGTTCAGTGTTCATAGGAATGTCTCTACGATGCCTTAAAATACTGTCTAGGTGCTTACCATGTGGGGTAGGCAGGGTTTTGGAACAGAGCCATTTATTTTAAGATACATTTGATGCATATACAGTATAGGGCTGGGCGATATGGCAAAAATGTAATCTCGATAATTTTTTCCCCATATTGAACGATAACGATATATATTTCGATATAAGCTGTTGATGTTGCCAGCTTTAAAATAGTATCCCAACAATGACTAAAGCCACAAAAATGAAAGGGTTCATTAAATTACATTTAAAGTATAGTTTATTAACAAAAACAGATTACAGATTTGGCCTTAAAACTTAAAACACCTTACTAAAATAAATTAAAAAAATAAAAGTTGTGACAGAGTATGGTAAATGAGAGTAAATGTACAAAATGTAAACATAAAATGATTGTAAAAACATAATTTGTAACAATTATTTATTTATTTATTTATTATTATTATTAACAATTGTTTATTTTCTCTATTATAGGTTGAGCTATTTAAATTAGAGGCAACCACTGCATTTTGAAACACTCTACAGTATAAATAACAAAAAATTACGACAGAGTTCTTTCTTAATCGTATTAAGTGCAGATAATTCAGCCATAATCAAAGTAGGCTACTCTCTAAATATTCAAAGTGCAAATAGAGACGGAATATTTCAAGCATGATACAGAGCTATAGACATACACAACCTATCATAGTCTACATACTAATAACAGCCTAGATATGTCATGCAGCCTAATTTGCGTGCATTGGGGAGTCACTCTCTAAACAAGGGGGATTAAAATTGCTTTTGAATGCGCGTGCGTTTTTTGCTTTCGGTTTCAGTTTTAACAATCGCGCCACTTTTTAGATAGCCAAACCACTTATATAATGGAATCCGTGCTACCTTTTTTGTCGACAATTTCAACATCTTTGGATAATAACTCGAGGTTAGTTTCACTTTCGTCGCTGCTTCCACTATTTTTTTTTTTTTTTTTTTTTTGTCGTCCTGGTGTTAAGTTTGTTTTGGAAAGTGCGGTAGGAAATGAACTTTGTACTTTGACGTGCACACGCACGCTGCACGCTGATTGGCTGTTGTCGCATATTTCTGCTGTGTGATTGGCTCTTAGATTAATCCATATCGAGCAAAAAATGTCTAGAGCTTATCATCGTTATTAACATAAATTTTTATCGCGATTCGATATGATATCGTTTATCGGCCCAGCCCTAATACAGTATGTCACAAAAGTGAGTACACCCCTCACATTTCAGCAACCATTTTTGTATATCTTCTCAAGGGACAATACTATAGAAATGAAACGTGGATATATTTTAGAGTAGTCAATGTGCAGCTTGTATAGCAGTATAGGTTTACTGTGCTCTAAAAATGACTCAACATACAGCCATTGTTGTCAAAATAGCTGGCGACAATAGATGTGCATTAGTCACCTGTGAGCAGCATTTTCTGGCTTATTAACCTTCTGCTCCTGTTTCTTCTTGTAGTGTTCCTCCATTAGAAGAGTATCCTCAGACAACAGCTGCTCCATCAGCATGAGTGCTGTCTTCCTATTGGTTATGGGGTAAAGATTGCGAGCTAATGATTGGTCAGCTGAGACCACGTCCTGAACAAGCACCTCCCACTCCAGTTTGTCACCCGAACCGTTCCCTTCCGACATCTTGTTTTCTGTCACAGGAGGGCCGTCTTCCTTCTTTACATTCCCGTCTTCTTCCCTATTAAGTGCAGGTACCAGGCTGGGCTCTGTTTCCTGAATGCCAGGAAGTGTTGTGATGAATGGGTTTTCATTCTCCTCAGATGGGCTACATGGTGCATTTTGGGGTTCAGCACAAGTTGCAGTTTCATTAGATGGCCATTCAGTCTGGTTTATCTCAGAAGTTGAGATCCATAGATTGGCGTCTGTCGTGATTCCATGACCGAAAGAAACCTCTTGACCAGAGAGAGATGTCTCATGCTTATCTTGAGAACAAACATCCTGCTCCTTGCTGTAATATATCAACATAAACATCAAATTAAAAGGAACATGTTAATTGTGCTTGCTCATGCAAAACTTTCTGCAATGATGCTGATTATGAGTCAAGGAGTTGCTAGGTTGCTGCAAACTGGTCCTCTATTGGGATTTTTCCTCCTTTTAAATCTTGATTTAAACCCAGAGTACAGTAAAGGTTCACAATTGCTATTTTTAAAGGGCTAGAGCACCTTTTTTAACCCTTGGTCATAAAACACTGCTCTGTTAAACCTGTACAATTTTTTAAAGAAGTTCCTTAAGTTCATCAAGGCTGCATTTATTTAATAAAAAAAAATACACAAAAAATAATTATTGTGAAATACTATTGCAAACTGGTCCTCTATTGGGATTTTCACACATTTTTCCTCCTTTTAAATCTTGATTTAAACCCAGAGTACAGTAAAGGTTTACAATTGCTATTTTTAAAGGGCTAGAGCACCTTTTTTTAACCTTTGGTCATGAAACACTGCTCTGTTAAACCTGTACGATTTTTAAATAAGTTTCTTAAGTTCATCAAGGCTGCAATTATTTGATCAAAAAATACACAAAAACAGAATTATTGTGAAATATTATTGCAATTCAGGATAATGGATTTCTATTTTAATATACTATATAATATAATTTATTTCTGTGATGCAAAGCTGAATTTAAAGCATCATTACTAGTCTTAAGTGTCAAATGATCCTTCAGAAATCATTCAAATATGCTGATTTATTATCAATTTTGGAAACAGTTGTGCTGCTTAATATTTTTTGGAACCTGTTATATTTTTGTCAGCTTTCTTTTATGCATAAAACATTAAAAAGAACAGCATTTATTTAAAATAAGCATCTTTTGTAACATACACTACCGTTCAGAAGTTTGCAGTCAGTAAATTAAAATATTTTGAAAGAAGATTTTCATTTAGCAAGGATGTGTTAAAAGTGAAAGCAAAGTCTCACATTGTTAAAAAAAGATTTATATTTATTTTGAATAAATTTCATTCATCAAAGAAACCTAAAAAACATATCACAGGTTCTAAAAAGGATTAGGCACCACAAATAAATGGATTCAGACATACCTGATTTCCAGCCTGGAGTGACTGGGCATCGACAGAACCTTGTCTTCTTTATTTTTACGTCCACTGTGTGCAGCTGTTTGGATTTCATCATCATGAGAGGACACACGCTTTACAAAATGGGTTGAGAGTGGGTTCTCAGGGCCTGCCTGAGAGTGACCTGTTTGTTCTCCAGAGCTGGGGATCCTCCTGTGTGTGCGTCTTCCTTCAGCAAGAAATGACACAGTTCTCCTCTCTGTACCGGGCAGGACCTGCTTGCCCTGAAGTTGGTCGAGCTGCTCTGAACTCTTGCTGAGAACTTCAGATCTCATGAACTTGGATACACCAAGCTCTTCCATAGATTTCCCTCTTGAAGCTCTGACTGCGTGCCGCTCATCGGGGACAGACGCTGTGCGACTGTGACAGACTACTGTATCTTCCTCTACTTTTCTTTGAACACTGAAAAAAATTCATGTTTTTTGTTCAGTAAAATTAAGAACCGATACTAAGAGATGCACCTATACTACATTTCTCAGCCAGGTATTCATAATGATATCTAGGTATTTTTCTATATACCTTCTGACATTAATTTTACGCTATTTCTAAAATTGCGAGATTAAAGTCGTAATATTTTGAGAATAAAGTCGAAGTACTATGAGAATAAAGTTGAAATATTTTAAGAATAAAAGTAAAAAAAATCTGACAATTAAGTCAAAATATTACAAGAACAAAGTTGCAATTATCAGACTAAAGTTAAAATATTTTGAAAATAAATACACAATAAAACACTGTTTTTTAATGCAATTTTGGACTTTTTAGTGTTTCATAAAGTGTTTTTTGAGACTAGTAGAAAGATAACACCCACAAGACACTGTTAAGTGTTTCTTTTATAGCAGTTTATCTATTTGTGTCAGTAGATTTCAATTACAATCCATATTTTTAAAGGTTTTCTCAAAATGAGTTTTTTCTCCTACACTGAGCCATAAATCTCCACTTTAGTGGCATTAACACACACCAAACTTTACATTTTCATTCCCGTCTATATTCTGAAGGTTTAACAGAGGGATTTGTTCATATAATACATTTTATTCCCCCAAAAATTGTAAAAAAAAAAAAATATATATACACAATACACAAAATTCCTTCTGTAAAAACAATCGACTCTGACTTCATCCAGTGTTTTATTTCATTAAACCTCATTTGCATATTTAAACCTAACATTTTAGAAAACTTGTAATGCAAAAAATGTTTTCAATTATCAAATGTAATCAATCAACTGGGTAAGTAAGGTAATAACTATTAGTTAATTTTTTAACCCTATTCACCTGCAGTGTCTCGCCTTAAACAATCAGCTGATAACGATTATTGGCCTATAAATCTGTGCAACCCTAATAATAAATGCCGGACAGAGATCTAACATCTACCGATATCCTACGCAACAATAAAAGCGATAATATGTTACCTTGAATTAGCCTTATTATGAATGGCTGAGAACTCGTCTGGATGTTTCCGAACCTATAAAAAAAGAAAAATTATAAGAATATGAAAATCTATGTCAGTAAGTTAGTCAAACTGCAATTTTGTTGAACATTTTTATAAGATACCTGGAAAGCATGGGGGGTCGAGGTGCTTCGGGACCGAAAGAACTTGGGCTGTTCAGGCTGGTCCAGGAGACTCTCCACAGAGGCTGACTTCCCCGCTGTCTGGGACTCCTCTTTCCAGCTAGACTGCCTTGAGTGCTTAGCAGTGGTGAACTGGGCGTACTTAACAGAACTTGACACGGAGTCAAGAATCTGACCTGCGGAGAGAGGCCTGTGGATCTTTATGGAGTCTGAATTACCAGAATTTTGTCTGGACCTCTCCGCAGTTGAATTCCTGTGGCTGGGTACTTGTGGAACCGGGTGCTGGGGCTCAGCTACCTTTTGACCGGTTTTACGCTCTATGTATGCTACCAAAGCTTTATGCTGAAGGTGCTTGAGAGATGATTTTGAGAAGTTGGAAGCAGACATAGCACGTCCCCGTGTCTCAAACATCTTCCGCCTAGAAGCCACCAGACCGTGATCACCCTCCGAGAGATGATCTTCCGCTTCTACTTCATTGCCAAGAGAGTGGCAAGTCATATGAGCGGGTCCATCTGCCAGCTGGTGTAACTTCTCAGGCTCAGACTGAGAGAGTTTCTTCTGATCGGGTGTCAAACGCTTCCTACTCCCTACTCGAGGCACCTGCGGTTGAGCAATATTCTGTAGCTTCTCTGGTTCTTTCTCAATTGGCTTCTCAAGTTCCTTCCTGTAATCTTGAGGATTGTGTAGTTGTGGCACGGGAGGTGTCTCCAAGTTGGCCAGTTTGTCTTGTAATGGAGGATCTGTCTGCTTGATCCTGTGGGGCTGAGAAAGCTGCAAATCTCTCCTTTTAAATGAAGTCATTCTTAAAACCTTGGATTGGGCATCTTTCAGTTTCTCCTTGTAGTACTTCTTGTAGGAATCATCTAAGGTACCGCATGCATAGAAGAGTTCATTCGGTTGTTTTTCTGTCATTTCACTCTGCCGATATTCACCACTGGGAGAGGTTTGCTCATCATTTCCTGTTTTCTCTTTATCTTTGATGAAGTCTGGATTCTTGGCCTCTATACCAGAGTCATTATTGCTTTTGAACTTGTCTGTGTTTAATGCCCTGTTCGCTCCTGTGAGGTGATATAACAGTGGGGTAGTCTCCTTGCTGATCTTGTCACTTGGAATATCCAGTTGGGGGCGTCTCGAAACTCTTGTCATCGGTTCGTCTTTCTTGGCATGGTCTTCTTTGATTAGAGCAGGGGTCATTACTGTGCCAACTGAATTTTCCTCTGGACCACAATAGAAGATAGGGTGGCTTGTGGAGTGATGCCTGTCAGCTTCTCTACTCACGAATCTCTGGTCCTCTGCACCTTCAGGAGTCTGCTCTGACATGAAAGAGGAATTCACTGCCTTGTCAGTAGGATACTCCACAATTTCATTCTGAATGCTGAGTTTGTGCTCCTCTTGGAAGAATAGTTTACCACTCGGTCCATCAGGACAGCTTTGCCTTCTACGCTGAGCTTTATAAGACCACTCACTGGAGGTTTCCGCACTGTTACCAACACTGGGCTCAGAAGACTTGAAGACACCAGTAACAAAATAAAACGGTCCTTTGTGCTGAATACTCCCACTGATCATATTCTGTGGCATATCGCAGGAACTGACAAAGTACTGGTTCTCAGAAACGGGTCCACCATAAGCTGAATGCGACCTCTTCCGTTGAGTTTCGGACTGGCCACTCCAAGAGGGATGCAAGTTCTCCGGTTGACAGGATTGCTGAGGAGATCTATTTAAAATTCCTGTAGGCTTTGGTGGATCAAGCATCTTGTCCTCTGGGTCTTGCTTGATGTGATTTTTAAGCTGTGAAAATGTGCGACCATAGACCGGCTCAGCCTGAACACCACAGACCTCTGAACTGCTTGTCAGCTGCGAAGAAGGAAGGTCAGCAAGTTGTCCTTCTGGACTCTGACGTGCCCTTGAGTTTTCAAGGTTCCTGGTAGTTACAAAACTGTTCAGACGGGCAGGAGGCGGAGGTGGTGGAGGTGGTAATGGATTTGTATGAACTGGTGGTTCGTCAGAGTATCCACTGCTGGTGCATTGATGCTCTTGTGCAACAGTTTCCATGGAACGGTAAAGGTGGTCCATGCTTTTGGAATCTGAATCATGAAAGGTTGGGCTGTGTTTACTTTTCAAGTATTTCAGATCTGTGTAGTGCAAGTTTTGCGACTGGAGTTCATCCAGTAGAAAAGGAGAAGGGTAATCGGGGACTGTGGAACCACCAGAGAATGAGCTGTAGGCTGAGTCGCCTTTGCTGTGGTGATGGGTATACTGGTCTATACTACTACTGGACTTGGCCGGAGAAAGTCGACTGACTGGGAGACTAAGAGGGTGTAGGTCAAGGTTACTCATCCTCTCAAAGTGGAAATGATAGGAATCCATTTGGACTATGAAGTGGAGTTATGGACCCAGGTGAACTATGTCCTCACTATACAGTAGCCACAGGAAACTGGCATTACCTAGGAGAAACAAACATATAAACAAATGTCAAATTGCCATTTTGAAGAAGAAAAAAAATAAAAATAAAATAAATGTCCTATTGGACACATACACATTACAATAGAAATTTGTTTGCATTTACAGAATTCCTAGTTTTTAGAGCCTTGCACAGGCCTAAAATCTAGGCACTACCCCAGCCCTGGCCCTGTCCTTGTCCGACAGCTTATCAGAATTCTTTGTCCAGGTCCGGCTCGAGCCAGACTACTGTTTCAGCTATTAAAAGAGTTCAGTTTTGTATGAAATGTAAAAGTGATTATATTTTGTTTAGTTATTTAATAATTATTTAATATTTATTCATTAAGTTAATTTAGAAAAATAATAGAATAATAAAAATAGATATAAAACAGATCAAGCATGTCACAATGCCTATATAAATGTGTGCTCTTAGATGCATATCCAATTGTTTGTGCAGAAAGTGGAAGCTGAAGCGTGCTTTACAGTATATGGAGGCACCAGCACAATCACTTGCATTGGCAACATTTTTAAAATACACTGTCATTTTGGCTCATAAAAGTTAAGAGTAATACATTGTTCGAAACTGTAAAGGTTCTACTTTGTGTGCACTCACACCATCAACAAAACATTGTGCTTTTTTAAATTAAAGAAAAATACAGGATGCGCTTTCTGCAGTTCAGTCTTCATTCAAATCGAAAACAATAACTCTTTCATTATAAAATCCCTAAAGGTGCATTTCTCTCTAAGCTGCATCCAATTAGAAAATGGCGATCATCTTTGCGATACTTACTCAGAAAACAGTAGTTTATTAATCAGTAAATTCAAATATCGCCTTACCATTTCCCCCAACACATTCTTTGTAATTACTTTTGCCGCTGCTTTGCGGCAAGCTTTAGCCTATTGCATGCACTTGAACAGAAAATGGAAACCGTTTTTAAAATAGATTACCCTTTATTGCTTGTCGCGGCACACTTTAAATAATCTGGGTATCTGAAATGCACGTTTCTTTTTGAGATTTCAGTGTGAACACACTACTTACTCAATTCATATTAATATACTATAAAATGGCATAAAACAGTGCAAAAGTCAACCATTTGGGATGCACCTATGATTTCCATGAGAGATGTGTGTGAATTACAACTTCCTCCCCTGAAAGCATGTGTTTGAACTCCATTCAAGTGTAGTGCTTGGTACAATGCAGTACTCCAAACGTCCCCTAAGATAATTACGAAGCAATCTGATTTCAGCCTTCATGTGCAAAATTCTTTTAATTCCAAGCTCTTTCCTTGAGCCCTATTTACCTGCTCACTGTCAGGATGACTTAAACTGCTCTTTTAGATCTTTAACGGAAGCCTGAAGACTTGCAAGGGGGAACATTTGGGGGTTTTTCTAACTAATGAGGAAACTGATAAAACTGGTTGGTAAAGTTGTGCGGAATGTAAAAAATGCTTACACTACATTTTTTTTTTGACAAGTTCCCATGTAATTAGATATTACAAAACTTTTTCTTTTTAAATAACGAACAGCGGCATGGTGATCAACAAAGACATCCTTAATGAGAGTCCTGAGGAACAGGTGCTTGGATAAGGGACTGATTGAAAATGTCTGGAATGCAATTTTAACCGAGCTGAAACATTCGTCAGTAGTCATGTGAGAACTCTTAGATGGATTATATACTTTAGAGAAATTCAATGAATGGCAGCTTTATAAAAGATTCTACCTTGAATTTATATATGCAAGATTTAATCCATAAACTCTAGGCATCACTTTTACACACTATAATCTTTGGACCTTAGCAAGCATTATTAAAATCACTATTAAACGTTAAAAATGCTCCCAAAATTAAGCAAGTAAACTCTGTGGTGATCAAAACTGAGAACAAACACTGCTTTTCTGATTGACAATGAGAACCCTATGCCCTAATTACATATTTAGGTAAATAAACATGGTGTTCATGTGCAGGAAATGCTGCATAATGTTCTGGGCACGAGTACAGAGAAACATTCAAGTGGAAGGAAGGGCAATGCAAGCTAGTGACGATGTTCACAAGAGCTACAGGAAACAAACACAGGTGCTATATCCGGACAAACTATGTTTTTGATCACTACTCGGTATAAATTTATAAAGCATGCTAGGCTGCATCAGTAGCATTAGTATGTCAACAGATGTATACTACTTTATGCTTTCTGCAGTGAGAATCATTGCCAAGCTTCTCTCACCAGAGTAAGAGTTTAGAAAACCCAAGACACAGAGAGAGACAAAAAAGCAGTCTTAAAGTCTTTAAACTTCTCCACAGGCATATCCTGGAAAACACTGGCTTTGATTGGCTGTTTGGTCAGCGCAGCAAATCTCTGCTCAGACAAACGCCGGCAGGATGGGCCTCCCTGCCTGTGACGTCCTCCCAGCGAGCGCACAATGGGTGCAGCAGAGGGAATATTTCACCGCTGATAATGGTGTCTGAGGAGTGAAAAAAAGGCCTCGCATTCCCGGCCAGCTTCAGAATAAAGAGGGCCCCGGTGCCATTTATTCCCAGAGTCCTCCGCACGGAGAGAGCTGCCAAGCAGGACGTTTTCACTACAGACCCTCTCAGAGATGGGCCGACCCTCCCCTCGAGTACTGTAAAGGCTTCATCATCCAGACCATTATTCCTTTCAAAATCATTTGAGCCGGTAGAACAAGAAGAACTTATGTAGAGCTGCTGTCGTAGGAAATGTTATTGCGTTCCCTTAGGAGAGAAAAATCGCCTTGGTATCTCCAAGACAACAACGAGATTAAAGAAAGAGTTTTTTTAGTGATCTTACATGTGTTTTCTCTCAACAGTTTGGAAGCCCTTTCTTTAACTGACAGAGCTTGGTAGCAGATGACAGGGTTTCTGCAGATATGAACAAGTGAAATTTAAGACTTTTTAAGACCTTTTTAATACCACCTTATATGAAATTTAAGACCTAAACCTGTAATGGAAATAGATATTATATTACATGCATATGTGATACTTAATGTGTTTAATGTAAAAAGTAAACAAAATTTCATGGCTGTCATAAATTAAATTTATTACTACGATATACAGTGAACTTTCCATATCAGCAGATACTATTCCACACAAAATATCCCCATAAAAGTACCACTAGAAATATCTGATGTAAAAAAAAAAAAAAAAAATTCTGAAGCGATTTTTTTTTTCCTTTTGAAATGTATGCGTACCTCTGAAATTTATTTTATGAATTTATCAATGAATTCTAAATGTCTGTTAGCAGTGAGATTACATAATTTACACTGCAAAATTTAAAAGTGAGATTAATGTTTTAAATACATTTATTGATTTATAAATATATATATTAGAAATGTTATATAAATACTGCGATTCTGTCTGAAGACGCAGTAACTTCCACAGAGGGAAAAAAAAAAATCTACAGTTGTTAGCAACTGGCCTTAGCCAAGCCCTATATTCAGTTTTTCCAAGCCCAGTATCGCTAAACTTGCACTTCCTCATAGCTAAAAAATTAAATCCATTTGACTTCTGCGGTACAATCCGAGAGAGACTCGCGCCAATAACAGAAAGCTGATTGGCTATTGCATGCTGGTCTCATTTGTAGTTTAAATTCAGCAAATTATATTTGGAATAGTGAAATAAAGAACTACAACACCACGGAAACAACAGAAAGAGAATTTAGATGAGCATTAGAGGTAGCGTTACATGGACATCGGAAAAATAAGACCTGTGTAAAATTATTTAAGACCTAGAACAGCGAATTTAAGACTTTTTAAGGCCTAAAATTTTGATTTTTAAATTTTAGACTTTAAGACTTTTTAAGACCCCGCGGAAACCCTGAGATGATTATATGTAACTTTTTTATGGATTACATGATTGCATATTCACACAATAGCAGTAAATTATTCATAATTCATTGATTCATCTTTTTCATCTTTTAAGACACTGCAGGTGAATAGGGTAAAAAAAAAAAAAACTAACAGTTATCACCTTACTTACTCAATGGATAATTGCAAAAAAAATTTGTATTACAAGTTTTCTAAAATGTTATGTTTAAATATGCAAATGAGCATTAATGAAATATCCACTAATTTGCATACATTTCTAGTACAAAAATCTAAACACTGGATCAAGTCAGTTTTAAAATTCTTGTTTAATTTTTTTGACATTAGAGTCAAATGCTTTTACAGAGGGGATCTGGGGTATCTAATTTTGTCACTCCATAATTCAGAAAAAACTGAACAGATTGAAAACCATGTCTTTTTGAACATTTTTGGGGGGAATAAAATGTATAAAATCAAGCTAATTATATCTGAACAAATCCCTCTGTAAAAACCTTCAGGATATAGACAGGAATAAAAATGTAAAGTTTGATGTGTGTAAGTGCTACTGAAGTGGAGATTTATGGCTCAATGTAGGAGAAAAAAAAATCATTTTGAGAAAACGGCCTTTAAAAATATCTATTGTAATTCAAATCTATTGACACAAATAGATTTTAATCCAAAAGTAATCTGATTATATTACATAAAATGTGTAATGTGACAAATTAAGTCACTGATTACAATTTTTGCTGTGTAATTTGGAATCAGTAACAGATTACAATTGGCAAGTAATCTACCCAGCTCTGGCAACTGAATAAACAATAAAAAGCTCATTGCGATGACGTTTTTGCAATTGCAAGTTACATCTTGCAGCGCTGACTCTTTTTCTCAGAATTGCATGATATAAACTTGCAGCTGCCAGTTATAAAATCAGAATTGCAAGTTTACATCTTGCAATTTATAAAAGGCAATTTCAAGTCTTTTCTAAGAATTGGGACGTCGTAACTCACAACTAAACTGTTAAACAGCTCAACATCTCTGTACACCATGTTCATGCCTAATGTGTTTTCTTCATTGTGAGGAATCCCCTGCAGGTGCAAGACACTGCTGTAATTGCTCCTGCCACTCCCACCTGACAGTTGAACTTCTGAATTCACAAAAGACTTTGACAAACAAAAGGTGAGCTATTCCTAACCTTACTCAGACTCCAAGAATTCAAGCGTCACCCATCTGTCACCTGTTCTCATAAAAGGGTGATGTGATCTCTTGACAAAACAAGGTAATACTAGCTACTAGCAGCAACCACGTGTGATTACAGAAGAAAAAGACAATTATTTTAGGATTACATTTATAAATGATGTACATTACTGGTACATTAAACAAAAGATTAAAAGACATTATAAACACTATACAATTAATAGTTTACAACATAACATGAATGAAAAACATAAGCATAAACAAACTAATTATTGTGGCATTCATTATAAAAGACATTTACTATAAACAGCAAGCATTTTACATTTTTTTTGTGAAACTATCAAGGTGTGAGAAATGCCTATACTTCTCTCATTCGGCACCAATGCAAATGTGTGCACAATATGTATATTTTACTTGATATTAATTGCATTATATAGTGTAAGTCTCTTTGGAATATAAGTCACAGTAAGTTTTTTTTATGGCTATGTATTATTTTAATATACTTTATTTGATTGCTCTGTGTGTGTTTTTTCTTTTCCCTCATTCTTGTTATATTGTTGGAAGTATAATATTTATGTTGATTATTTACAGTATTTATGGTGGTTGTGCCTTATGTTGTTCCCTGTCTTTCGCAATAAAAAAAAAGTTTTTTATGACTTGTATTAAAGAAAACATAGTATGTTTTCAAAAAAAAGTTTCAAAATAGATTAACATTTTTTTTGTGATGCATTTCTGTGGTTAAAAAATGAACCACAAGTAAGTTAAGATCAGATGAGCATGAGTTTGCAGATAGGTAAAGCATGTAGAACTACATCTGAAACTGGCTGAAAAAAAAAAAAAAAAATCACTTATTTATTTTTTAAGCAGATACAAAAACAGATGGGCGTTTCTCGTACTCTGGGCACTTTTGGATTTTTATTCAAACTTTTATTTTGTTTGAAGATCAAATTAGGGGTGTGTGCAATAATTATTGTCTATGATCATATTGTAATTGTTGTTTTAATGATATGCAAGCTAACATGATTTAAAATGTCACTCACTTTGCAAAAAAACAAAAACACATCTTGAGTCCAAAAGCATTCACTGTGTGATCTATTAGAATGCAGTTAGAAAAACCTTATTCAACTTTTTCTTCCTGTAAGAGTGGAAATGGCCATTTGTAAATTTTATGGGTGTGGCTTCTAGGTATTTTTAGCTGTACAAAACGGTTTGTTTTGCTGCTTGCAAAGTGGCATGTCTTACTATATTATTTGAATGTATTATTTTAATTATCAGCACACTGGTTTATAGTGCAAACATTTTTACTGTTTACTGAACATTGTTATTCTTCTTCAAGTTGTTATTTCCCTATAGCGCCTAATGAATGGATATAATTCAAATTATGAAAGCAAAATATATCCCTATATGAGTTTATTTATAATGATATAGTCAGGTAATATCAAACATGAAATAGGGCCATTTTCCTAAATATTAATGCGTGAGCATGATCATAAATGTGCCTATTAATTTTATACAACAGTTCAAAACTCAAGAAGTTAATATTGAGTTACATTATAAACACAATTTCTGTTTTGTTTTGCCAATGTAAATAGTTCTCAACAAAGTTGGAGCAGAATATTTGTGCATCGTTCCTGAATGAATCTATTTTTAAACAAATCATTTGAGTCAGTGATTCAATGATCCATTCATAAAGACAGCCATTTGCTTCATTTTTGAAAGAATAAGCCACTTTAAATGAATCATTTGAATGAATGATTCAATGAATCACTCATTAATCACTCACTTAAATGAATCGGTTGAATGAATGATTCAATGAACCACTCATTAATTGATCCCTGCATCCCAATGTGCATATTATCCACCCTAAATAGTATGGAAAATCACTTAGAATTTAGGATGGATAGTATGCACATTGGGATGCAGGCACTCACTTAAATGAATTATTTGAATGAATGATTAAACAAATCACTCAGTAATCACTCACTTAAATGAATCAGTTGAATGAATGATTCAATTAATCACTCATTAATCGATCCCTGTCTCCCTATGTGCATAGTATCCACCCTATCTGCCCTAAATAGTATTGAAAATTACTACCATCGCATAAAATTTAGGATGGATAGTATGCACATTGGGATGCAGGCACTCACTTAAATGAATCGGTTGAATGAATGATTCCATGAATCACTCATTACTCACTATCCTAAATCAATCGGTTGAATGAAGGATTCAATGAATCAATCATTAATCAATCCCTGTGTCTCTACGTGCATATTATCCATCCTATCTTCTCTAAATAGTATTGAAAATTACTGCTAATCACATAGAATTTAGGATGGATAGTCTGCACTTTGGGATGCAGGTACTCACTTAAATGAATCCTTTGAATGAATGATTCAATGAATCACTTAAATAAATCGGTTGAATGAATGATTCAGTGAATCACTCATTAATCGATCCCTGTGTCCCTAGGTGCATAGTATCGACCCTATTTGCCCTCAATAGTATTGAAAATGACTACTATCACATAAAATTTAGGATGGATAGTCTGCACATTGGGATGCAGGCACTCACTTAAATGAATCGTTTGAATGAATGATTCAATTAAAAACTAATTTAAATGAATTGTTTGAATGAATGATTCAATGAATCACTCATTCATCACTTGCTTAAATGAATCGTTTGAATATATGATTCAATGAATCACTCAATCGATCCAATGTGCATATTATCCACCTTATCTGCCCTAAATAGTATTGAAAATTACTACCATCACATAGAATTGGATTGAGAATAAGCACATCGGGATGCAGGCACTCAATTAAATTAATCATTTGAATGAATGATTCAATGAATCACTCATTAATCGATTCAATGTGCATATCCACCTTATCTGCCCTAAATAGTATTGAAAATTACTATTATCACATAGAATAGGATTGAGAATAAGCACATCGGGATGCAGGCACTCACTTAAATGAATCGTATGAATGAATGAATGATTCAATGAATCACTCAGTCACTGACAATCACCACCACCTACGGACATTTTAGTGTCATTTATTTACCAATAAAAGGCCTAAATGAGCCAAGATACAAGCACAAAAACACACTCAGCAAATATATAGTTTAATTCTCGTTATCGAAAAAATATCATAAAAATATTGATAATTGTCAATATCGTACACACCTAGGTCAAATTTAAATGTTTTGTAATTGTTTTACCATGTCTCATCTATTAATTATGAAAATCCGTTCTACTAAAATATTAATATATGATCATCTAAACAAAGACAGAAATAGTCATTTTATTGTATACTGTATAAAAAACAGTTCTTACCCAAATATTGACATTTTTACCAATTTCCATTTTCATTTCCAATGAATCTGTATTTTTTTCCTCCAAATTATGCCAAAAAGTGTGCTTTATGAATTTAGTCTAAAGAATTTGTGTTTAAAAAGTCACCACAGAATGGAACATAATTTGAGATGTGCAGGAAACTACACTGTGCAAGAGCACAAAGACATTTACTACGGTTGCCAAAATGTAATAAGGAGATGTTTGAGCATGGATGGGTGGAATTCAGTGAGGAGGATTAAGAGGAACTTTACAGCATGACTTCCATTTCCATTGTGTCACAAGACCAAGACCACCGGATAATCAACATGTGCTCGCCTACAGGCTGATGTCATTGCTAGATGTTAATCATCTTAATGGCTCCTTGTGAGGATGAAGTGAAATTTCAAACAACATAAATAGCCAACATTACACATGTGTCATCCATTGATCAAAATTCCAGATCAGGCCAGCTATATCTGGCTTAGTCATTAATATTTAGCTATCATCAGGTTTTAGAAGTAAAATTGTTTGTGAACGTCATGACTTTCTAACTCAGATCTACGTCACAAAAACAATTTGGACCCGGACTAGTCAGGACTGTTGTCTGGGATTACGATCATTGGTTTTGACTCAGACTTTTAATGCCGTTAACAAGCAAAGGTATAAAGCAGGATCAATGCAAATTATGAAAATACTTGCAGAGGTATTCATTAAAAGGCAATATAGCAATGCTAAATATTTGCTAAGAGTGTGGCAATGCTCCAAAACCCTGTTGGAACATGACTAACCAAACAAGGAATGAACACTTTAATCCAACTCATTTATTTTTTCAAAAACACACTTATGCACTTGTAGAATGAGTGATTTTGTAGTCATGAGTAAAAATCCAGTAACCTAATTTATAAAGGACATGCACTACAAGGTAAAATGTAATAATTACGCTGTTAAAAATAAAGTTGCTTCACGATGCCATAGAAGAACCCTTTTTGTCTAAATGGTTCCATAAAGAACCTTTAACATCTGTTCTTTGTGGCAAAAAAAAAAAAAAGATTCTTCAGATTATAAAAAGGAAACAAAGAGATGGTTCTTTAAAGAACCTTTAACTAATTGGTTCTTTGTGGAACCAAAACTGGTTCTTATATGGCATCGCTGTGAAGAACCTTTTAAAACACCTTTATTTTTAAAAGTGTACACTAACACAACACAGAAGAACAATTTGATATATAGTGTAGGTTTTCTGAATTGGAGCATAACTGAGCCAAACCCATCATCTGTCAGCAGACAGATCAGTCTTAGGTACACAATTTCAGTCATTTTGGCCGAAAAAAAGGCATTTTGATCCACAAAAAGTATGCATGTTTGAAAAAAACTGTTCCTCTTAGTTCATTTAATGCAAAACCAAATGTACATATTCCACCTGCAGAATGCCTGCAAATATCATCAGGTGATGTAATACAAAATGTAATAACTTCTATTGCCATGGCGAAACATCGAAATTTGTCAGGCCGCCACGGACACGCCCTTCAACGAAAACTCAAGATCTTCGCAATTTAACATCACTAACGCCTTTATATTAGACTGACCAATTTTGGTGTTGATCTGTATAAATCTCTAGGAGGAGTTTGTTGAAGCGTAAAGCATGTCACTTCCTGTTGCTAGCAGGTGGCGCTATAACTATAACTGAATGTGGACATGAAGATGTCTTCAGGTCAGGAGTGTTATCACACATGTGAAGTTTGGGGCAGATTGGACATTGTATTCCTGAGTTATAGCAACTTCCTGTTTCAATGGCGAATAATCGAAATTTGTCAGGACGCCACGGACACACCCTCCAACGAAAACTCTAGATCTTCACAATTTAACATCATATGGGCCTTTAGATGAGATTCACCAAATTTGGTGTTGATCCGAATAAATCTCCAGGAGGAGTTTGTTGAAGTACAACGCCTGAAAATGGATGTCAATGTCAAAATTTGCTGAGAAAATTAAAAATAACTGACTTCCTGTTAGGTTTCGGAATTTGCTCCAAGAGACTTTTTTGTAGGTATTGGTGTGTTACATGTGTGTACCAATTTTTGTGCATGTAGATGAACAGCGTAGCTCAAAGCACACTCCACTGAACGTGTATAGGTGGTGCTATCAAGCCATTTTGCCAGACCCACTTCCGAAACCCATATCAGACATAAATTTTCACCAGTTCTGATGCGTGTGCAAAGTTTCATGAGTTTGAGCATGTTTAGGACCTCAAAAATACGATTCATTTTGGAGAATAATAAGATTCATTTATGATGTGCCAACAATTTTTATTAAAAAAAGTAAACGCAGCCATGTGGGAATATTTCCCAGGTTCTGCCCATGTATGGTTTCAACTCATGAACATAATCAGTTAATACTTTTCTACATTACATGTTAAATTCATTTATTTAGTCCATGACCCATAGACAGATATTGAAGGTACTATTATTGATTATAAAATGTTCAAATCGAGCACTTCTCAATATTTACCTTTCCTCGCTGAAAAAAACAATGTCAATGTAGTTTATTTAGTGTTCCAGGCAACAGAATTTGACTCATTTAGGGTAAAAATACCTATTAAGCTCACATACCCATTAAGCATTTTAATTTTTGAGCTCAGATTATGAAAAGAAACAAAAGGTATTATTTTACTTGAGGTCTTAACCAACAGATGTGTTTGTTACTACATACCTCCTGTAATTTCAAGTCAATCTGACCATTGCACAATGAGAAATGGAGAAACTATCCATGTGTTCACACTGTCTGCCAGCCATTTTAAAAGCTGTCTAAAAACTTTAACCAAAAGAGGAGCCCTTTAAATGTGCACTTCTTAGATGTTTAAACCTTTATTTTGGGTAAGTTTCACGACTTGCTGTAAAATTAAGAGATTAATGTTTAGACTTTTGCATATTATAACCTGGAAGTGGGAAATAATTAAAGTTAGATCCAAAAGATATTTTTAGCAACATAACGCAGATGTTACAGAACACAGTTATCTGACTGGCTGTATAAAACTACTAATATATAACTTCACAGAAATTACTGGCTTGTACTTTTAAATGCATAATATTACAGATTTACAGTTTATTGCTGGTCTGTGGTTTTACACTGCTGTAATTTTTAAAGGGTGCATTACTATTAAAATCACACAGCTTCAGTGTGACATCAATAAAATTATAATTCCATAGATATTGCTAATAACAGTTGTTCATATTAAAATATGCTTGAATTTAATACATGACCTAGATTATTTATTTAGCACAATCTTGTCATTTTAATAAATATTACATGAAATGTATTAAAAATTGTTGCTCAGTGTGCTCTCTTTAAGCTCTTCCACATCAAACGTCTCTGTAAATGCTTTATAAACCGACTTTAACTGTTAACTGATGCTTGTCACTTTAAGTTAATCTTTATAAAATGATTAATAACTTATTTTCACAGCTTTAAAATGACAAAATCTAGACGTAACTATAGTTTATGCCCAAAGATGAAAGAGGCATGTCATCCATTCAAAGAAGGAAACCAGTCATATATGTCCAGAAAAAAGCGACTTAATGCTGGAATAAAAATACACAACTTTTCAAATTTGAACAGATTTTTAAAACACCAGGCGTCAGACACTTGACGACTTTGTAAATAATCACAAAGGAAAATTGGGAACACACACTAGCAGACTTTAAATTAATTCCAATCACAACAAACTCACACAGAAATAGTTTCTGTCTTCATCCCCATAATGATTTATTGGTTTGTTTTGTTATTTGATTTTTGAATGTGTGTTACTTAGCTGAACGTGGACTAATCTAGATAATGCAATGTGCTTAAAGGACAATTCACTATGAATATATAACTGATTAAACTTTATGCTTGTGTTCTTTTTTTATTGACCTTTAAATAAAACATTTTTCAATTATTCATTAAAAGGGTTGTTTAAACAAGAAGTTTTAATAAAATATGATGTGCATTTAAACCTAAAGGGTACAAAAATGCACTTTTTGTATTAATGTGCAACTTAATTGAAATGCTTTTGTCATCTAAAATAAAATTACATATTTTTGTGTGAGAGATTAAGATTTTATTTTAACTTTTTGTACTAATACCAATACCTTGTGCACTTAAATAAAATTTGGTTAGCTTAATAGGTACATTTAAAACTACTCAAATACACAAATCCTTCATAAAATCAGAAATAAGCAGAAGACTGCAATTAATTATTTTAAGGTGGAGCTTAGCAAAGGGTCAATTGAAAAACATGTCTCAGACAGTTTCCACCTTTATAAATCCGACTTGGTCTTTTCTAATGTTGAAATCCATGGAATTTAGGATAAAATGTGACTAAATACAAATCCTAAAAGTCACTACTTTCGAAGAAACAATGAGGTCAAGTAAACAGAACCAAGTAAAGCTAAGTCAAATATAATGACACATTCAGAAACTGATGTGTCTGGCACATTTTATAAGTACATGTCTAGAAAAACTGACTATGTTTTACTGATGCAAATAAAAACCACAAAAGGGCCAGCAAGAACTAAACTTTAACCAGGGAGATGTTCGTGCCAAATTACGACACATTCTTAACATTGCCTCGCTTAGGTAACAGGACAAGGTGAAAGAACAAGTGTAACAAAAGACCGTAAACGGACGTGCAGAAGCATAAGTGAGGAAATGGCCCACTTTGAGATTCGACATTCTTTATGTTGCCCTTCCTGATGTCTATATAGCGGCCGTCCTTTCTAGGAAGAGCACAACAGAATAAACAGTAGTGGGATCTGACTAGGACCAGCAACCTTATTGTCAGCCATGATAAGGATACTGTGAGGAATAATGGTGGGCTCTGATACTGTTCTCTCATTACCTAAAAACTCACAATTAGAAGCTATGAGAACACAGGAAATAGAGCAGCTAGATGAAGGGAAAGGCACAAAAGGTGTCAGGATGATAAAAGAGCGATGAAGCTTGATGCAATCTTTTCTCGAGGCGTCGCAGTGATCTAACACGCTGTACAATTCAATGATGTCACAAAGGGGCTTTCTTTCCTGTCACTGATAGTTGCTCTAGATAGAACAAAACAGCCCTGATTATAGTCGTTCACATCCTTTCATGAAGATGAAGCTTGGTTTTCTTGTATTAGAACTGGAATAGCAAATAAATTTCCTAGTCACGGCTGAAAATCATGCATTTCGCATCCAAAATGTTATTTTAGCTCACAGGTCAATTTTCTGTATTCTGTTTTGACTTGCAATGCTGACATTTTAATGAACTAAATACACTGGAAATATTTGGAATCTACAAAATTAAACATTTTTTTTAACAAATCAAATAAATACAGATAAATAAAAACGTGGCATACATGTAACGAGCAGTTTTTGTGTGCATTACAGTTAAGGGGTTATATACTCTACTGTATATATACAGTTTAAGTCAAAATTTACATACACCTTGCAGAATCTGCAAAATGTTAATTATTTTACCAATATAACAGGGATTATACAAAATGCATGGTATTTTTAATTTAGCGCTGACCTGAATAAGATTTCACATCATAGACGTTTACATATAGTCCACAAGAGATAATAATAGTTGATTTTTTTTTAAACCCACTTGATTCTTAATACTGTTACCTGAGTGATCCACAGCTGTGTTTTTTGTTTAGTGATGGTTGTTTATGAGTCTCTTGTTTGTCCTGAACAGTTAAACTGTCTGCTGTTCATCAGAAAAATCCCCCAGGTCCTACAAATTCTTGGTTTTCCAGCATTGTGTATTTGAACCCTTTCCAACAATGACTGCATGATTTTGAGATCCACCTTTTCACACCGAAGACAACTGAGGCATTAATATGTGCTTTATAAGTACTAATAAACTGCCAGCATGCTAGAAATATGCATGCTAATAAGCAATTAGTTAATATGAATGATAAACATGAAATGAAAACTATTTATTAGTCCTAGTGTTCAAATGATGCACGCATTCAAAAGTCAGTTCTTGAAGAAGCGGTTCTAGAGATATCTATGAAAATATAGATTTATTAGGGCATTAATGTTTTTAATTAATATTAAAATCTGAAATTACAAAAAAAAAGATACTCTTAATATGAAATGTATAAGCACCACTCTTAATGAGTGAAGCATTGAGTCATTCATTCAACGGCTGATTCATTGAGGAAGCAAGAGTTAATGGGTGAATCTTTCCTTGAACCATTGGCTCATGTAATTTGTTATAAACGCAGATTCATGCAGTATTGTAATCATTCTGCTGTGCCTTTGTTTGGATTTGTTGTAATTTGAGAAATCGAGTAAATCGGACAATACTGACAGAGCTGACACTAGGGCTTTTTTGTTTAGTGATAGTTGTTCATGAGTCCTGTGTTTGTCCTGAACAGTTAAACTGCCTAGCCTTCAGGTCCAACAAATTATTATTATTATTTATTTTTTTTTTTTTGCATTTTTGTGTATTTGAACACTTTCAAACAATTGTATGATTTTGAGATCCAGCTTTTCACACTAAGGACAACTGAAGGACTCATATTAAAGAAGGTTCAAACACTCACTAATGCATTAAGAGCCGGGGGGGGAAACATTTCGAATTTGAAGATCAGGGTAAATCTAACTTATTTTGTCTTCTGGGAAACATGCAAGTATCTTCTGTTGCTTCTAAGGGGCAGCACTAAATGAAAAAATATATATAGATACTTAGGCAAAATAAGAAAAATGTACACATCTTCATTCTGTTCAAAAGTTTTCACCCTCATGTTTTTTTCTTCTGGAGCATCAGTGAACGTTTGAACCTCCTGTAATAGTTGCATATGAGTCCCTCAGTTGTCCTCAGTGTGAAAAGATGGATCTCAAAATCATACAGTCATTATTGGAAAGCGTTCAAATACACAAAAATGTTGAAAAACCAAAGAATTTGTGGGACCTGAAGGCTTTTTCTGAAGAACAGCAGGCAGTTTATCTGTTCAGGACAAACAAGGGACTTGTGAACAACTATCACTAAACAATAAAAGACAGCTATGGATCATTCAGGTAACAATACAGTATTAAGAATCAAGTGTAAAGGTCTTTTACATTAAATATCTTATTCAGGTCAGTACTAAATAAATAAAAATACATGCATTTTGTATGATCCTTCTTATTTTTGGTAAAATAATTAACATTTTGAAGATTCTGCAAGGTGTATGTAAACCTTTGACTTCAACTGTACTTATATACAAGTATGTCCTGAAATTCAAGATATGAAAGCAAAAAAAATGCCCCTCTATAGGTTTTTGTCTTATATTTATATCATATGATATAGTTTAGCAATATCACACGTGCAAGAGTTTTGTCTTTTCCAGATATCTGCACAATTGCAAATGTGATACAGATTTTAATGTTCACAGACAGAGAATAATCATTTATAACGAATTATTCAGAATTTTCAATGCATTTTAACAATGTATGCTGTATTAATGTAAACGAGCATGGATGAGAAGCGCATGACGGAGCATGTAAGAGATGCTCTGGATTCAAGCCCACATTTATTCTCTGACAGCAGATGGCACTAAACATAATGCAGCCATTACCCCGAACACCCAGTAAACAAAACAGCTTTCTGTTTCTGAAAAGTGTTTAAATTATTTTAATAGCCATTCAGATTTGTGTATTTGCAATGGTGTTAATCACAGCGTCAAATACTTAAATATTTAGACTTCATAGGCTATTTATTTTCAAACTTTTGTACATTTTTTACGTGAAAGTGTTTTGATTTATTGTTCGGTCAAACTTTACATTAGGGCTTCATTAGTTAATTCACTAGTTACCATAAACTGCCAATGAAAAATTCTTCTAAACATTCAATAATCTTCCAATATTTAATAACAAATTGTTCAAATCAAAAGTTGTAACTGTTATCTAATGAGCTAACATGAATTAAGAGCTGTATGTTTTTTTTAACAACTTCTGTAGCAATAGCTACTGCTCATTGTGAAAATTAATATTTGTGAATTAACTAAGAGATCTTAGTGTAAAGTCATACCTATTGGTCTTAATTCTTTTGCACTTTAATCTGTGATTTTTTTTTTAACTTGACACATTTGTGTATTCCTTTATTGCTTGTATTATGTATTATGTGTATTATGACACCACGTTTATGCAAATAAATTATACGTGATGATACTGTATACAGTGATAAAAGCATTATCAATTAAATCGCAACATGAAAATTGATATCGGCATAACCCTATGCATATTGCATATTTTTACTTTCTTCATTTAAAGAAACCAAACCAATGTATCATTGATATTTGTGGCAACAAGAAAAACAATACATGTTTTTCAGGAACAGTGTTTTCAGCTTGTTTTTTTATTCCTATATAAAATTATGGCATGCAGTTGCTTCAAACAATAGTATAAAGCTATTTAAAACATCAATCAATGTAAATTGTGATAATCGTAATTAATTATCACAATTACAATTTCAAAGGGATAATCAACAATTACGATTTTTTTTTTGTTCATAATCATGCAGCCCTAACTTACAATTTAGGGTTTCATATTTAGAGTATCATTTTATTTTATTTTTTTTAATGATTTCAGATTTCAATGTTCATTAAAAAAAACATTAATGCCATAATAAATCTATACTTTCATAGATATCTTTGAAACCACTTCTTCAGGAACTGACTTTTGAATGCATGCACCATATGACTAATAAATAGTTTTCATTTCATGTTGATCCTTCATATTAACTAGTTGCTTATTAGCATGCATATTTCTAGCATGTTGTCTGTTATTAGTACTTATAAAGCACATATTAATGCCTTATTCTGCATGATCATATTTTAGATCACTTGATCCACCCCATACCTAAACTAACAACTACCTTACTTACTACTAATAAGCAGCAAATTAAAAGCTTATTAAGGGAAAAAGTCAGTTAATAGTTAGTTAATAGTAAGAACTGGTCTCTAAACTAAAGTGTGACTGATCAAACCTAGCCTCAAATCGATAGCCATTTAAAAAAGTTGGCATAAATTCAGCATACTTCAGAACAGATGCGTGCTTGTGCATCGTCACGTCTCGTGTAACCTAATAACGACGACCTAAGAGCCTATGCACTCTTATTAAGTCCTTATCAGGGGTAAAGTGATTACACAGGATGGGAATGTGCAAGATAAACTTACACATGCAACGCAAACACATACGGTATTATGTCACATCGACTCGGGTTGTTTACATTTGTGACATGACTTTCTCTGTTGATTTAATTTCAATAGCTAATGTTACTGATAGCAGGTGTGCTGACTAGGACTTGTCACATAACGCAAGGTGAACCGCACTCGCTTGATTAAACAGTAATGCTCTGTTTACAGCCCGTAAGGACAAAGTTTCATTTTTATTCTCGCTTACATAACATGTAAGCCTCACAGAGAAACTCGAATTCGAACACCCGAATGCCAAATGTTTTTCAAAACCCCTGAGGATTTAAAGATCGCTAAAAGACAAAAATCTGCCAGGTGCACCTTTTCTCCTTTTGCAACTCAGTTGGAAAATAAGCTGGAAAACAGATGAGTAATCCGACACGGGCAGTGGAAATTGCTGAAATCTCACATTACATTCTCTGAGAGGCCAAGTCAGGTAGAGGTGCTATCAGGTGACACCCACCTGTCAATCAAACTCAGCACAGTAACAAACTAATCAGCAGAAAACTAACTACACTCTTACAAATAAAGGTGCTTTACAAGGTTCTTCACAGCAATGCCACAGAAGAACCATTTTTGGTTCCACAAAGAACTATTCTATAACTCTTCCTTACCTTTTTAAAATCTAAAGAACCTTTTTTCGCCACAAAGAACCATTTGTAAAACAGAAAGGTTCTTTGGATGTTAAAGGTCCTTTATGGAACCATTTAGACAATAAGGGTTCTTCTAATGCATTGTGAAGCACCTTTACTTTTAAGAGTGAATACTATGAGATGACCCACGTCAAACTTAATACAAATACAATACATACAAAAATATGGAGACTGGGTTGGTTCCAGGTACCAAACGGTTTAACTTTATAGCTAGATTTTTATTTTTTTGCTTTCGATTATAGGTCAGTAGTTTTAAAAAAAATGTACTGTTTTAACTATTGATATTGATAATTTCTTAAACAGCAAATCAGCATATTAGAATGATTTCTTAAGGATCATGTGACGCTGAAGACTGGAGTAATGATATGGAAAATTCAGCTTTGATCACAGAAATAAATTACATTTTAAAATATATTCAAATAGCAAGCAGCTATTTCAAATAGTAAAAATATTTCAACATTTTACTGCGGTACTTCGGATCAAATGCAGGCTTTTGCAAAAAAAAAAAAAATTTCTGCTTTCGATTATAGGTCAGTAGGTAATGTACTCAACTGTTTTAAATATTGATAATTAGCAATTTCTTAAACAGCAAATCAGCACATTAGAATGATTTCTGAAGGATCATGTGACACTGAAGACTGGAGTAATGATGCTGAAAATTCAGCTTTGATCACAGAAATAAATTACATTTTAAAATATATTCAAATAGCAAGCAGTTATTTCAAATAGTAAAAATATTTCAACATTTTACTGCGGTACTTCGGATCAAATGCAGGCTTTTGCAAAAAAAAAAAAAATTCTGCTTTCGATTATAGGTCAGTAGGTAATGTACTCAACTGTTTTAAATATTGATAATTAGCAATTTCTTAAACAGCAAATCAGCACATTAGAATGATTTCTGAAGGATCATGTGACACTGAAGACTGGAGTAATGATGCTGAAAATTCAGCTTTGATCACAGAAATAAATTACATTTTAAAATATATTCAAATAGCAAGCAGTTATTTCAAATAGTAAAAATATTTCAACATTTTACTGCGGTACTTTGGATCAAATGCAGGCTTTTGCAGATTTGTATTTTTCTGCTTTCGATCATAGGTCAGTAGGTAAAAAAAAATGTACTCAACTGTTTTAAATATTGATAATTAATTTCTTAAACAGCAAATCACCATTTTAGAATGATTTCTGAAGGATAATGTGACACTGAAGACTGGAGTAATGATGCTGAAAATTCAGCTTTGATCACAGAAATAAATTACATTTTAAAATATATTCAAATATCAAGCAGCTATTTTAAATAGTAAAAATATTTTACAGATTTTTATTTTTCTGCTTTCGATTATAGGTCAATTCATAAAATCAGCTCAACTCATTTATCATTTACAATGTCACTATCTTGAAATATGTAGGCCACTTTTTTATAATAGGAATTACTTTTGCATAAAACTTAATGGCCCTACAATAGACTTCATTTTGAGTTTGGGCATTGTGTGTTTTCTCTTTACTGTTGCCAAGTCTTTATTACTTAGGTGAAGACATAACATTAATGTGTGACTGTTCAAACATTCCTGTCTGGATTCCTGTTCACTGACCTTGAGATCGCAGACAATCATGCAATAAAGCAAAGGTGAAGCCATATAGCTATGGCAACATTTCAAGGCAGCCAATAGCATACATTAACATTTGCATTTGTTCCTGACAAATTTGATTTGCAAATAAACACAGTTTGATCAGCTGAGGAGATCAGGTATGGTACATGTCCTCTGATTGGTTTGCAAAAGCATTGAGGAACCACCATAACTCATGTGCTGACATTGCTGAGAAATATTATCGCAGCCAGATCAGATCAGCAAAGAACATTTTTCCACTTGTTGACATGGCCTAGATATTACACATAAGTTATAACTGCTCTTTTATGGAGGTTAAAATCCTCTGACTATTTTTCTCTTGTGCTCAAAAAATAAATAAATAAATACAATAAATAAATAAAATAAATAAATAACCCAGCTTCTATCTTGAGTGATTGTTGATTAAATAATTCAAAATATTCTATCAAACTAATTATAAAACAAAAGTAATGAAATGAAATAAAATAAAATAAAATCATCATGGGACCAAGGCTAACATACTCTTAAGACAAACTGTCTAGTTACTTAACACATTATTCCAACTAAAAATATGCCTACAATTTTTATAAAATATGTATGTAAACATTTGATCTAATTCATTTAAGTTGTCCTATAATTACACTCTCTAATTTTAAGTCTTAAATTACTATAAATGTGAGGTTATGACACTGTTTTCAGCTACTAGAGAGTACTAGAGAGCATTTACATAAAAATCTGGATAATTGTCATATACACTGTTATTTAACAACACTGGAAGTGAAGCATCAGAACTAAAAATGCTAAAAAAAAGAAAATGCGAAAATCAGAATTTGTTTGATGTGAAGGACTGCTATTAATATTATTTTAAATACACTAACAGTCAAGGTTTTGAACAGCCAGATGTTTTATGTTTTTTAAAGGGGAATCTTCTGCTCACCAAGCCTGTATTTATTTGATCCAATGTACAGAAAAAGCAGTAAAAATTGTCAAATATTTTTAATATTTAAAATAACCATTACCTATTTATTCTGGTGATTTTAAAGCTGATTTTTTAGCATCATTACTCCAGTCACATGATCCTTCAGAAATCATTCTAATATTCTGATTTGCTGCTCAAAAAACATTATTATCATTATAGAATTTTTTCAGGTTCAGAAAAACAGCATTTATCTGAAACAAAACTTTTGTAACAATATAAATGCCTTTATGATCACCTTTGATCAATTTAAAGCATCCTTGCTAAATAAAAATATTCATTTTAATATTAATATAATGGTATAGTGTATAATTTTACAAAAGCCTTTTATTCCAGATAAATGCTGATCTTCGGATCTTTCTATTCATCAAAAAATCCTGAAATAAAATGTACTCAACTGTTTTAAATATTGATAATAATTTCTTAAACAGCAAATCAGCATATTAGAATGATTTCTGAAGGATCACGTGACGCTGAAGACTGGAGTAATGTTTCTGAAAATTCAGCTTTGCATCACAGAAATAAATTACATTTTAAAATATATTCAAATAGCAAGCAGCTATTTTAAATAGTAAAAATATTTCAAAATTCTGCTTTTGTTGTATTTTGGATCAAATAAATGCAGGCTTGGTGAGCAGAAGAGACTTTTTTCAAAAACATTAAAAATCTTACGGTTCAAAAACTTTTGACTGCTATAGTAAAACTGGATTTTTCATGATGTGCTTAAGAAAAATTACAATATTATTAACACATAGTACAAGTGTATGACTCAAAACCTGCTCTGCTGAATAACTCAAAAAGATCTGATTATCAAAGATGCATGCATTTGAAACTTTTCTGTTCATCCCCCTGATGGCGTAGGATGCTTGAAGCTCAACACAAAGGCCTTCAAGGTTAAAATTAAGTAACATAAGATAATAGCTGCTATTAAAATCCTAATATAGAAGGAATGTGACAAATGTGTTCAATCCCTGCACTTTTGCTAATTACAGCAGATGACAAAGAGCAGCCATTACAGTAGAAGAAATAAAGAGCGAGAGTTGGAATAAAACAGATTAAACTTCAGCCAGCTGCAGTGCCACAGTTTAGTGCTTGTGAACTTTGCAACCTGGCACTAATTCAGAGGTGCATGACTATAGAGAGGGATAAAAAAAAAGATAAAAATGTACAAAGCAGAGAGGTGGAAGCGGCATGTGGCTTTGCTGATCTTCTCTCTGGTAGATCAGACATCTTGGTGTTTGAAATATGCCTGAAATGCACTGTAATTACAGGATGAATGCCAAGCCTACCAGATATCAGCCTTCTGAATACCTCTGTTATGAGCTAAAATGACACTGGTTTTATGAAACGCATCTGCGACATAATACAGCAATGTTGAGGAAACTCCTAGAAACCAAACCTGGAAGTGACAGTGTGAACGCAGCTTCGAATATCTAACAACTAAAAATGCTAAAAGGAGAAAATGGGAAAATCTGAACAAAAACAGTAAAATTTTGAAATATGTTTACCATTTAAAATAACCATTCTCTATTTGACTATATGTTAAAATGTAATTATTCCTGTGATTTCAAAGCTGATTTTTTAGCATGACTACTCAAATCCTTCGGAAATCATTCTAATATTCTGATTTGCTGCTCAAAAAAACATTTATTATTATTATTATTATTATTATTATGACGGAAAAAATTCAGGTTTCTTTGATGAATAGAAGAACGCAGCTTTGAATATCTAACAACTAAAAATGCTAGAAGAAGAAAATGGCAAAATCTGAATTTGTTGGATTTGAAGAAATGAAAAACAACTGTTGGAGAAATTACATATACACTACCAGTCAGAAGTTTATGTTTTTTAAAGAGTCTCTTCTGCTCACCAAGCCTGCATATATTTGAAAGCACAGCAAAAACAGTAAAATTTTGAAATATTTTTACTATTTAAAATAACCACTTTCTATTTGAATACATGTTAAAATGTAATTTATTCCTGTGATTTCAAAGCTGAGTTTTTAGCATTGTTACTCCAGTCACATGATCCTTCAAAAATCAATCAAATGATCTATTCTGATTTGTTGCTCAATAACATTTATTATTTTTTTTTATTTTTATTATTATTATTATTATTAAGTTTATTTGATGAATAGAAGAGCATTTATCTGAAATAGAAAATTGTTGTAACAATATTAATGTCTTAAAAGTATTAATTTCTTTCCCCCCAAAAAATAAATGAATTTGAGCTAAAATGACACTGGTTTTAAGAAACGCATCTGCGACATAATACAGCAACGATGAGGAAACTCCTAAAAACCAAACCTCAAACCGACAGTGTGAACACAGCTTTGAATATCTAACAACTAAAAATGCTAAAAGAAGAAAACGGGAAAATCTGAATTTGTGAGATATGAAGAAATGGAGAAATTACATATACACTACCAGTCAGAAGTTTTTAACGTTTTTAAAAGAGCCTCTTTTGCTCACCAAGCCTGCATTTATTTGATCCAAAGCGCAGCAAAAACAGTAAAATTTTGAAATATTTTTACTATTTAAAATAACTGCTTTCTATTTGAATATGTTCAAATGTAATTTATTCCTTTGATTTCAAAGCTGAATTTTTAGCATTGTTACTCCAGTCACATGATCCTTCAGAAATCATTCTAATATTCTGATTTGCTGCTCAAAAAACATTTATTATTATTCTTGTTTTTTTATTATTAAGTTTCTTTGATGAATAGAAGAGCAGCTGAAATAATAAAAAAAAAATGTTGTAACGATATAAATGTCTTTATGATCAATTTAATGCATTGTTGTTATAAAAGTATTAATTTCCATAATTTCTTTCACCAAAAAATAAATGACAGTTTACATTCTGATAGAGGAAAACAAGATACAATTCAAATTTAACATTCTTTTTCAGACATTGTTCTTTAAAGAAAATAAGTATCAGCTGTATACAAAATGGCCAACATTTGGTTTTCAATTACTGAAAACAATCTGGACATGGAACCTCATTGAGATGCCCATATCTTTGGGACTGAATGCGGTAGGGTCATAAAAATTAAGATTCTAAAAGAAAAGTTCATCAAGAACTAAAATCTTAAATCATATTGTGATATCTTTAATACTTATTGAGTAATAGGCACTCAAACTTTGGAAAAATAATATTAATGGCACTCAGACTGGTATGTTCAATGCAGTTGTCTTGACAGAAAGAAATGAGATACATCTCTAGTTTTATCATTATTTGTTCTTCAGACATTTCTTTTTAATAGAAAATAAAGTATCGTATTTTTTCAAACTGACCAACATCTAGTTTTTGACCACTGAAAATGTCTACATTTTAATGATTTACTCCTGGAGACATAATGAAATTCCACTATCTCTGGAACCGAATCTCATATGGCATTAAAAGTAAAGATGCCAAAAGGAAAAGTTTCTTAAGACCCAATATCTAAAAGAACATTAAGATATCTTTAATACTTCCCGAGATACAGACATGCAAACTTTGGGGGGAAAATTTTTTGAAAAGTGCCATTTCCCCATTTTTGAATGGTCACCATTGGCACATAATGCAACAAATATTGCTAAAGTCAACTGATTTGACTAATATAACTACCAGTCTCTGTGTAAAAGTAACATTATGATGCTGCCATCTTTCTGAAGTCATTTTTACCCCCCTGTAACTAGACTCTGAATCTAAAGTAAAAATGTCCATTTTGACCTCCCTAAACAAAATAGTGGATTACTCAGTAAATATTCATCCATGACATTTAATATTTTGGCTTTTATCACTATACATTTCTATCTTTCTTCAAAATAAATATTAGCAAAATCTAAAATTTGAGCCGGGGAAGTTTTTGAAATTTGGTTGAAACTCCTAGAAACCGATTTTCTGAACGCAGCTTTGAATAACTAGCTGTGTGGTTGATAAACTGTGAAATATTGAATTTTTTATTCATTGTATTCACCTACAAATTAAATTCAAGTTTATGCATACCAAGCCATTGTTTGGTTTACTGCTATTAGAAAGTGGTGCAACCTTTGCTAGACAAACAGACTGGCATTTTCAGTAGATTATCCATACCCAACTGAGTGCATTATAATGCCAGACGTCTCATTGTCCCACAGTGGGCTTTTTTTCATGCTTGATCATTGAAGCAATCTGTCACATTCTCCTGGAATTCCTCTGAGGTTGAGCCGTTGGATCACGCTGCTTCCTCTTTATGAGTTACACTAGTTCATGTAGACAGCTCACTCATTTAATGAATTACAAGTGGGTCACATGATCATGAGCGCTAGAACAATGAAAGGGAAATGCTGGGATATTTAGTGGTGTTAAGCATTAGGCAAACACTACTTTGACTACGTTTGGCAGCTTTTCACTTCATACGACAAACACATTATCAACCTTTTTCCTGAAAATGAACGCTCCCCAATATTCATTCAAAAGCATGTCTTTGTTTTTTACTTAAAACAGTCTTTTTTCACATTTTAATGTCTGAAGTGAAAGTGGACTGTGTGTATGGAAGTAAAATAATCACAAATGTATTTGAAAGAAAAAAGAATGCTGAATTATTATGCATTAGTTTAAAAAAATGGTTTTACTGAATATTTTGGAAGGAAACTCTGAATTGTTGATTTTTTTAATTTAATTTAAATGAATATCACTGATAATGCAATGCATTAAAATGCAAGTTCTGTTAATGCATTTTTTTCAGTTAGTGCTTTTCAACATGCCTTTTGTCAATAAAAATTAGTAATTATATTACCGTCTATAAATGTATTTGCTCACAATAAGTGGTAATTCCTTCATTGAACACTATTAAAATAGAATTTCGAGGGAGCTTTTGTTTTAAAAAGCTTGTTTTTTTTAATAATCAATAAATAATACATATTTTATTATTTAAATTATTTCATTTTAGTTATTTTACTGTAAGCGGATATTACAAATAATCAATATATATTTCATTATTTAAATTATTTAATTTAATTTATTTTACAGCGAGCTGATATTACAAATAATAATAAATAATACAAATTTTTTATTATTAAAATGACTTTATTTTAGTTATTTTACTGCGAGCGGCTATTACAAATAATCTATAAAAAATATATATTTTATTATTTAAATTATTTTATTTTATTTATTTTACAGCAAGCTAATATTACAAATAATAATACATATTTTATTATTTGAATTATTTCATTTTAGTTATTTTACTGTGAGCGGATATTACAAATAATCAATAAATAATACATTTTATTACTTGAATTATATTTATTTATTTTACAGCGAGCTGATATTACCAATAATGATCAATAAATACTTATTTTATCATTTAAATTGTTTTATTCTTTATTTACAATGAGCTGATATTCCAAATAATAATCAATAAATAATACATTTTATTATTTCAATTATTATATTTTTCTTTATTTTACAGCGAGCTGATATTACAAAAAATAATCAATAAATAATAACATTTTATTATTTAAATTATATAATTTTATTTATTTTACTGCGAGCTGATATTACAAATAATAATCAAATAATACATATTTTACTATTTAAATAATTAAATAATCGTGATTAATCGTTTTGCAACTCTGCATCAAAAGTAAATTAACCGATATTGTTCATATTTTATGCTCTTTATAGATAGCTCACCCAAAACAGAAAATTCTGTGATCATTTTCTCATCCTCAAGTTGTGCTGGTCGCCATTTATGGGAAAAAATACTATGTATGTCAATGGCTACCATCAACTGTTTGGTTACCAACATTCTTCAAAATAACTTTGTGTTTAGCCCGAAGGAAGAAACTCATACAAGTTCGGAACGAAAACACATATAATCATTGGTAACTACAAAAGTGAATAAGCACATAACCAGAAACTCAGAAAACCAAAACTAAACAGAGAGGAGAAACTGGGACAACTGGACACAGAACAGAACATCAAAATAAAAGTCAACAGAATGGAACATAATCCAAACAAAGGCATGAGGGTGAGATGATGACAAAACGTTTATTTTTGGGTGAACCGAACCTTTAAGTTGGTCACATGTACCGCTGCTTGCCAAAATAAAGTCATTTTAATAAGAAAACAGTGCGAGTTTTGCATGAAGGCTCTACAAAAAAAAGCTCTACACAGATTTTAGGCTTGGTTTGAAACTTGAAAGTGGTTGTGACAGTTCAATTATTTTTCTATGAGGCTTTGAAAAATGCAGTGACAGTGAAGCAGACACTCAAGATATATGTAATTAAGACTAAACAATCTAAACACCAAGTAACCGCCCAGAACACCCATATAATCATACAGCAATGTACACCTTAACAAGCATATAGCAATGCACCACTTACAACGCCTACCAAAAAAACTCTCGTTCCTTGATGTTAAGACTAACAGGTGTGCTTGAGCTGAGATGACTAATCAGTGTTTTTCTTTCCTGTTTTCTTAGCAATTCCTAAAGAGAATATGGCTAATTCTGCCACAATCTTCACAAGGTTAGGACAGTAAACCAAAATGACCCTAGAGTTCATTCAGTGATAAGAAGACTTTACCAGAAACATCCATTGGTTTACCCAAAAACAATTTTTGACATCATTTACTCATAAAGCACATCATTGTTCTAAACCTGCATGACTTTCTTTGTTTAATGGAACACAAAGGGAAAAACATAATTTACTGATAACTTTCCCTTTTAATGTAGATTACATTTTAAATACTTATATGTGATCCTGGACCACAAAACTAATCATAAGGATCAATTTTTGGAAATTGAGATGTATGCATCATCTGAAAGCTTTCAATTGATGTATAGTTTGTTAGGAGGAAAGATACAACTATTTGAAATCTAAAAATCTGAGGGTGCAAAAAAAAATTAAATATTGAGAAAATTGCCTTTAAAGTTGTCTAAATGAAGTTCTTAGCAATGCATATTATTAACCAAAAATTTAGTTTTGATATATTTACAGTAGGAAATCTACAAAATATGTTCATGGAACATGATCGTCACATAACATCCTTAAGTTTTTTGGCATAAAAGAAAAATCTGTAATTTTGACCCATACAATGCATTTTTGGCTATTGCTACTTAAGACTGGTTTTGTGGTCCAGGGTCACATATATTTTGTCATTTTGGAGCGTGATAGTCATAGTTCCTCATTCATCTTCATTATATGGAAAAGAGCGGCTGACAAATTCTCTAACATTTCTTCTTTTGTGCCCTGCACTAATATAAAATGAGAAATGAAGTTTCATTTTCAAATGAACTTTCTGTTTAACTCAAGAGTTGACGTGTCTAGGCAGTCTGAACAAGTACATCTGGCCGTACTACTAACTGTTTGACAATATTTATGACAACAAAAGCTCAGATGACTTCGCACCGGATCCGTTTACCCTTAGGCCTGCCCATAATGGCATTTTTAATGCGTGTAACTGACCCATACGGCAGATTCCATGCGAGTGTGTCAGCATTTTAAAAAACATTTAATTTAGGCTTTCAAAACTCAATTTAATAACACTTAAAAAGCTATGTTTAATGTTAAAAGCTGCAGTTCAAGATGCATTAAATAGATCAACAAGTTTGTGACAGTGACAGTGAGCCTGGATAAACCAGTTTGCACTGAACGTTAAAGTAACACCCAAACAATAAATGAATTGTCTCTGTGCAAAAGGACATTGCTGAATGTTGCATAGCGTGCAAATGATTATTGTAACCCTAACCTCGTCAATAGACATTCCTTGAGTTAAACAAGTAATATTTCACAGCCTAAATGCACCTGTAAAACATACAGGTGTTTATAAAGACAATGCAGACATGGGATGCATCTAAAGAACAGTACAACTTGCTCACATTGTGAAGACGAGACTGCATTGTGTTTTTTATCTTGTGGAGGTTTTTGAAGTAGGTGCAGTTGCATTTGTCTTTGTTTGCATCTTGCTTGCCATGCCATGCAATTCCTAAATGCAGAAAAGCCTGCTACAGAAAACAGGAGGCAGTTATTTTAACGCAAGACTGATAGAGTTTCAACAACTGGACAAAAGCCAGTGTCTGGTTTCCTCTGAACAATGCACAGCAAAGCTGTCACATCGTCACCCCTCCAAATTCATCTTCCACATAGGTTTTAGGCACACTGAATAATTCAAGTAAAGTGGACTGTGAGCTACTCTATACAAACAAAATAGTGATGCAACATAGCTGTTATGAACAGAACTACACTGCAATCCTCTGAGCTCCATACACCTGCTATAAAAAATAGTTAAACCTGCTCTTAACTGGTTTGAATTAGTCTTTTCAACAAAGAATACGGGAAAAGTAGATGTTCTCTCCTCTTTTCCTGATGGGACAAAGTCCTCGAAAATAATACACTTCGGTACAAAACAACTCTTGTGTAATACTGAAACACTTAGCTCCTATTAAAAGTACATCTAACAATAATACAGTTCATTTTCGAGTAAAAGCATTCCACATATTTGCTCTCTATATAGAGATCATTTTATTCACCTGTTGGCTGTTGCTGTTGTGAGCGCTTGACCGAAACTATCGAAAAGGTTACTATTTAACACGATACTAGCGATTTTAATAAACTGCTTACCTGTATGTTTGTGTCAGGATGTATTCCGACCTCACTCCACGGCTCGACTGCGTTTCATAACACCAGCTGTCGGAATAACGCCACAAACTGAGTGTTACAGTGTGTAACTCCTTGGGTCTTGAGGCAAAGTGAAGCTACTGCCACCTCTGTCTCAAGAGCTAATCAACGAGAGGGGGCGGAGCCACAAAGGGGGCGGGGCGAGTACAGGAGAAAGTTATTGAGCTGTCCATCAATGGGCCTCATATTTGTGTATGCAAATGTTAATGCTGGATAACTGTTAACGTGTAATATCCTCCCGAGACCCAGAAAAAAATGTGAATTTAGTATTTTTTAGAGCATTAGAAAAAATTGAAAATTAGCATTTTTGAAAAATTATATTTTATTTATTTTTTTAAATTCTATGTCCACTGTAGAGAACACTAGGACTCATCAGAAAAAAAATCATTAGAAAAAATGGTAAATTTGCATTTTTTAAAAATTATATTTTATTCATATTTTATTCTACATCCTCTGTAGAGAACACTAGGACTCATCAGAAGAAAAAAAACATTAGATCATTAGAAAAAATGGAAAATTGGCATTTTTTAAATTTTATTTTATTAATATTTTATTCTATGTCCTCTGTAAAGCACACTAGGACTCATCAGAAAAAAAATCATTAGAAAAAATGGAACATTTGCATTTTTGAAAAATTATATTTTATTAATATTTTATTTTATGTCCTCGAACACTAGGACTGCTTGGGTAAAAAATCATTAGATCATTAGAAAAAAATGGAAAATTAGCATTTTTCAAAATAATATTTTATTAATATTTTCTTAGCATTTTTGAAAAATGATATTTTATTAATATTTTATTCTATGTCCTCTGTAGAGAACACTAGGACTCATCAGAAAAAAATCATTAGATCGCTAGTAAAAATGGGAAATTAGCATTTTTGAAAAATGATATTGTATTAATATTTTATTTTATGTCTTCTGTAGAGAACACTAGGACTGCTTGGGTAAAAAATCATTAGATCATTAGAAAAAAATGGAAAATTTGCATTTTTTAAAGTGATATTTTATTAATATTTTCTTAGCATTTTATAAAAACAATATTTTATTAATATTTAATTCTATGTCCTCTGTAGAGAACACTTGGACTCAAAAATCATTAGAAAAAATGGTAAATTAGCATTTTTGAAAAATGATATTTTATTAATATTTTATTCTATGTCTTCTCTAAAGAGAGGGAAAAAATAAAAATAAAATAGCATGAATAGACATCAAAAAGTCAAAACAATAGTTTTTTTTAAATCACCAATCAATTTTTAGGTTTCAGGATTTTTTTATACCAAACTTTGTTTAAGGATGATTCTCAACTATGTTATAAAACACATAACAAAAATGCTTAGATATACCATTTTGCAGAGGCAAAGTCATTGTTTTGCAAGTCACAAGTCAGTCTGGAGTCTTTGCATTCAAGCCTCCAGTCAAGAGTTCAAGTCGAGTTTGCAAGTATTAATATCTGTATTAATTACTACAGTAAACTTAAAGTCAATAATAGTCTGTAGTAGGTGTAATTATAAAATCTGTAATAATTAGTGGTGTTTCATTGAGGAATTAATCATTGTTGGTGAATAAATATAGGCCTAATTGAATAAATAATTTATTTTAAGTCCACTGATTGATTTGTTAACGATTCAGTGATTGTAATGGATCAATTGAGTCAAATATTTATGATTTATAAGCAAGTCTTTGATTATGTCAATTAAGTCAATTTATGTCAATTATTCGAGTCAAGTCATTGAGTCCATTTTGTTTCATGCAGTATGTGTGTAAAAATGTCCATAAACTGGTTTCCCATTAAACACAGTGTATCTATACACTGTATCTAATTTGCATATTAATGTGTTGCTGTTGGGACAGGGTGTTGGTCATAATGGAAGAAATAATTGGCCAGATTTTCATAATATTTTTGTCTAATATTTCAGAATTCAATCATTTCCGTTTCAGTTGTTATGTCTCCCAAAATGCATAATAAAAATGATTTGGTGTCCTCTGCAGTGGACATGTAAATGATGTCCTGTTTAATAACAGGAAGTCATATTTGGATTTGAAAACCCATAACATTTTCCTGAGATGTTGCTTTATGATAAACGTTTGGAAAATTATTCAGATTTAAATGACAAGTACAAAATATTATCATGTTTCCATAAGGATGTACATTTTTTCACCAAATTAATTTTAGCCATTTTTAAAGATCAAGGAGAGGGCATGGTCAAACATCCAAACATTTGGTATCTCTAAAAAGCCATAATGTGCTCTGCAGGACATCCAGGCTTAAAACTGTGACATGTGAGTTCTCATAGAAATTCATTAAAATATAAAACTCCATAGCTGGATCTCATGAGGATATATGCATGATTATGAAAGTCTAGAGTTAGAGATAGATCGCCCCAAAATGAAAATTCTGGCTCTTCAATTGATTCCAAACTTGTATGAGTTTCTTTCTTCTGCTGAACACAAGAGAAGATATTTAGAATGTTGCAGTTGACAGCCATTGACTTCCATAGTGTTTTTTTTTTACTTCCATAGTGTTTTTTTTTTTGGCTACCAGCAACTCTTCTGTTACCAACGTTCAACAAATGTGACCCTGGAGCACAAAATCAGTCTTAAGTAGCTCGGGTATATTTGTATCAATAGCCAAAAATACATTGTATTGGTCAAAATTATACAATTATACCTTAGTGTGGTCTTGTAGGCAACCATCGGCAGTTGAGACCGTGTTGTAAATTTGAAATTAAATAAGTGCTGTAGTCATGTCTACTATGTGTTTTAAGGTCATTTATGATCGTTATTTAGCGTTAACTTAAACTAATATTTTACATTAAACGGTAAGGTAAAAGTTCTAGACAAAACACGTTAACATTAGTACTACTTGTGCTGGCAGATAAGAGAAAGTAAGCTTTGTGACGGGATTCTGGAATCAGAGGTCATGTTAATATACTTTTGCATTACTAAAAAAGATGCAGATTTGACTGTAGAGATGTATGCTTAGTAGTCTGATTTTAGAGATTTGATCCACATTTTAAACTTTAAAACTATGTCTAACCTACCTAAATAAGATAACATTTACCACTGATTTTTAACCTTATTCTAACATGCATTTTGCTGGTCTTTAGATACCCAAGTGCTTTTGTGACCTGGGCTCTTCAAACTTCACATCCAGGTAAGAAAAACTTCAGAATACATACAATTACAGCTATAACTATTCCCAGTTAAGTAAAACATAGGTGTGCTGTATTGTACTGTCATCAGGCTGTGAATGTTGATCAGATTTTACTTTTTGACTTTTTGAATCTGTACTAAAACATACTAAAAGACTAAAAAATTGCATAACACTCTTAAAATTTTGTGTATTTTCCTCAAATACAACATTTTGCGTTGTGACTGTTTCAGTAGTGATAATTTTAGATACTTTTGAACCTAGATTAAAGATACTAATCAGCACATGCTAACACAGTTCTGAACAGTTGTACACATATAAAAACTAAATGTTATAGAATAACTCACCAAAAAAGGGTACTTAATTGCAGAAAAATGATTTCTGCACATTTACCTCAAAATGATGGGACCTATCTACTAACACCATGTAACTTTGAGAGAGAGGGACACATGAATACATACACATCAAAAAGATTCTTTTAAAAACAAAACAATGGGAAAAAAATACAAAAATAATTTTAATATCATTTTCACAAGTTGAAATGTAGGGGTTCGGGTTCAGAACAGCCACCTCCCACTTGCAAGTACCCAATAAATGATGACTTTAACTATATTAAGTTTACTAATATTTGAAATATTATTGTGGGTTTCAACGGATAATAGAAGGATCTTAGTAAACATCTAAAATTTGAATACTTAAATACTTAAGTATACTTAAATACTGTTTTTTTGGATGTGGGACAGCAGTTTGCACCAATTCTGTAGAATGGCCCATATATATTTGCATCAGGTGGGGGGGGGGGGGGCAATATAAGCCTTACTTATTAGAAGGTGTTAACGTAGTTCAATGGGCTCTATGTGAACAGAAACTTTCTTTGCAATCTGATTTAAGTGCTTTCAGTAATGCTATGCATGACCCAGCTATGCTAGATCCAAATACCAAGCGGATTGTGATCATAATTATACTAGAAGAGCTCTAGCTCTCCCAGAAGTCCATATAAGACCCTGGACTACAAAAACAAAACCACTCTTAAGTTGCACGGGTATATTTGTAGCAATAGCCATTATACATTGTATCAGTCAAAATGATCTATTTTATATTTATGCCAAAAATCATTAGGATATTAAGTAAAGATGAAGTTCCATGTAAATTTCCTACCATAAATATATGAAAACTTAATTTTTAATTAACAATATGCATTGCTAAGAATTTCATTTGAACAACTTTAAAGGCGATTTTCTCAATGTTCTCAGATTCCAGATTTTCAAATAGTTGTATCTCGGCCAAATGTTGTCCTATCCTCACAAACCATGCATCAATGGAATGCTTATTTATTCAGCTTTTAGGCGATGCGTAGTCTCAGTTTCAAAAAATTGACACTTATGACTGGATATGAATGATTGTATATGAATGTACATTTTATGACTTTATTTGTGGTACCTTCATGCTCTCACTAACCTACAGTTAATCACTGTTGCCACGGGTTAAAGAGACCCCAATAACATGATATTCAGCCCATGAAATGCAGCTTTTTACCAGGGGACCCCCTTCAAAGCGCTATTATTATTGAGAAGCAATATTAAGAATCCTTAGGAAATCGGCCCTTTGGGCTCGGGTCCTAGTAATAATAAATATAGCTGCAAGCAGTGATGACGGGCCCAAGCCATCCCGATAGCAATTTTGCCAATTTTGCATTTGGTGGCTAATGGTGGAATGTCCTCAGAGGAGTATCATAAATTCCAGAGTTTTTCACAAAACCTTGAATAGCTGACTTCCTGCTGGGTGAAGCACTGTCAGCACAACAGCTCTAGCTTTCTGACAAGAATGTCTCAGATTGAGCGATTTAGGTGTTCTGATGCTGGATGTAGTAATGAACATAGCAGTAATCATTTACTCCCGACATCTGAGCCGCTTTACTTTCGTTTTTAATAGGAAAGCACCGATCCCGATCTACATATGCATCTATGTTTGTGTGAATCATTCGTGATGCAGCTTCCCCCACAGCAGAAGTGAGTATAAGGGTTTTTTATGCATCTTTGCAAATAGCCTTTCTTAATAATTTGCTTGTTAACAAGTTTCGCCGCTAAATGCATTAAACATTACAGCTCATCATCCCAGGCAGAGAGGGGCGGGGCGAGCAGAGCTCATTTGCATTTAAAGGACCATGCAATAAAATGAGTTGATTTTTTGCAGAGCTGATTTTGACAAGATAAAAGGGTGTTATTTTTAATTGAGAATTTTTAACCAAAGTATATTATAGACTTTTCATTAAGACCCTAAAAAATCATATGAACTTGTGAAAAATGGGCATCCGATGACCCCTTTAAGGTAGAATTCAGTGTTGAGGGCAATGCATTTCAAGTAATGCCAGTTATGTAATCAGATTACTTTTCCAAAGTAACCAGTAAATTAACGCATTACTTTTAAACTGGCAACTAAATATTTGAGTTACTTCTCTGAATAAATAATGCAAATTACTTTGTTTTCCTATTTATTCACTGACACGTCTCCTGTTTACAGAAATTGGGAGTGAGTGGTACTCCCATTGGGAGGGAAGAGGCACTTCCTTCAGCCTGAGGCTTATTAATTTTCGTTATAAAAAATAAAGAAGCAAGCCTAGCCCAGGTGACAAAAAGTAACGTAATCCTTTCCATAAAAAGTAACCAAGTGACAGAATTTATTTTTCATGGAGTAACGCATTACTTTTAAAAGTAACTTCCCCAACACTGGAAGAATCGACAACTACACTCTTAAAAATAAGTGCTTCACGATGCCATAGAAGAACCTTGTTTTGTCTAAATGGTTCCATAAAGAACCTTAAACAACTCGAGAACCTTTCTGTTTCACAAAAGGTTCTTTGTGGCGAAAGAAGGTTCTTCAGATTATAAAAAGGTAAGAAAGAAATGGTTCTTTGTGGCATCGCTTGAAGAACCTTACAAAGCACCTTTATTTTTAAGAGTGTAGTTCGTTCATTATTTTAAAGCTATGATTTCAAGACTGCATGAAATACTTGTAGCCTACTTCCAAATTTCCATTTGTCACATGGCAGAATCATTCAATTAAGCACAAATCAGAGTCAAAACTTTTCAATCATATATATTTTATTCTCAATACAGCAAAATACAAAGATGATTTGGAACAGACTCAATCCATTAGTAATACTCACTTCACCAAAAAAAAAAAAGTGTTTAAATTACAAGTTTGGATAATCGAGGCTCATAAGAGTACCTTTAAAATCATAGATCATATTGCATCCATATACGAATATATATATGTAGATTTCTTCTTGTCAATACTTTTAAAACTAAACTGATTTTATACTGCTTGCCAATGATTGTTTTGAGATCACTATAAAAACTACACACAGACACCTAGAACCGCTCAAAACGATGACGTTTCGCTCATTCTTTAGACGTTTAGACAGCAGTCCTGTGTCACTAATGGCAGATTTAGCCCATTTCAACAGCATTGACCAACATCACCATTTGAATGACAGACAGCCATGTTCATATAGCACAGGGAATCTGAACATAACTCTACTGACATTACTAACATACAGTGTTCTGTTGAAAAACAAAAAAACTTCAGTAACGAAAATGTGCATTTAATATATTCACATTCTATTTACAATTAATACAAATGTTAAATCGTTGTAAAAATTTACCCTAAAAGAGAATTTTTATGTACATCTGTACAGCTTAGTATTTAAATAGAAACATGCGAGTGTTATTTTCTGGATGAAAGAAGGAAAGAAAAAAAGCATCATCTCACCCTGGGTAAAGTTATAATCAAAGGAAATTAAAGATGAATTTAAATCAGTCAATCTAACGGTCTAAAAGCACTATCATGAACTAGCAGAAAAGATAAAAACAGTAAAAAGAAAAAAATGACACGGCACAACAACATGTCTGGAGGAGCAAAAAGGCCATGGGGAAATCATTTTTAACGTCCCGTATTCATATGCAGTTGCTTTATGATCATGAAACTGGTACATAAATCACATTAGTGCATGAATTCATTTACATAAAAGCACAATTAACAGACCTCACCCCTATAATTCTGAAACAAAATGTCAAAATGTAGTCACCAGCCAAAGTTTAACCTCTTAGAAGCGTTTTAAAACTGATGAAAATTTCAATTGGCAGGAGTCCTTGTTAGCTACAGCACAAAACCAGCTTGCGATTAAGAAACATCTGCATAGACAGAAAAAACAGTTGGAAGCCAATTAGAGGAAAGAGATTCTAGTGCAAGAGACGGCAAGATTCCAGCATTTCATTTCCGGTGGAGTGACTTTACCTTCCAAGTTTCGATCCACTGGAAAAAATGCTTTTCTTACTTAGATTTGGTCTCGTTTCCAGCCAAAATCTCTCAAAATTCTTAAATCAAAAATGTAAAAAATATTTTCTTGTCTTCATAAAGCAAGTCAAAATTAAGTGGATTTTTGTTTGAAACAAGCTTAAATAATCTGCCAGTGGGGTACGAAAAATAATTTCGTTTTCTGTTTGAAAAGATTATTTTTCTAACCCCACTGGGAGATTATTTAAGCTCGTTTCAAACAAAAATCCACTTAATTTTAACTTGCTTTATGAAGACAAGAAAATATTTTTTTTTTTGGCTGGAAACGAGACACAAAATCCAAATGAGAAAAGCCGCGAGTATGGATTGTGGGCCGGTCTGCGCTAGTGGACCATGTAATATGTACATACATAAACTGCTATTCTCAACAGAAGACATAAATAGATCCTCACATGACTGCTTTCTTTGAAAAGAACTGCAACACACAGGTGACTATGACACTATAAAAGGCAACCTCAAGACTCACATTAAATATTTAAATATGATATTTTCATATACAATAGAAATACGTCTCTCATCTCGTATTGCAACCCTGTTTCCATGCCCAAGAGTGAAAACGCAACTTGGAACGATTTCGACGTTTATCTAAATAAAATCTATATTAGGCTGAGCCGCGATAATAAAATACTCCTGCGTTTAATACCAGAAAATCAATAGTGAGAAAGTGACGCCTACGCGAGCGCTACATTTCGGATATAAAAATCTTGGCCGTAGTGACGTATACAAACATGACGGGCTAAAACGATGGCGTCCGCGGATGAGCCAGGCCAAAAAACAAGGAATAAAACCCCCGACAGATTAGTAATAATGCCTTGATATGCTGCCCAACAGTCTTTTGGTCTGGTATACAAGAAACTGATTCACGTTGTTCTTTCTGCTTCTCGTTTTACAAGCCTTTGGCAATCCACACCCCGTGCCGGCGTACAAGTCCAACCTCTCTAGACGTGTATTCCCAGATATTGTGTCTCTTCGTTTCCTGCATGTCAAATACAAGGCACAATAAAATGATAAAAGGAGAAATTTTTAAAGCACCTTTGGTTAAAGGGAGGTACTTTGGTTGAAATAAACAGCTATAAACATCCAATTATTATTCTTGTTTGCTTACAGCCAGCAGAAATGATAAAAGACAGTCAGTCAAAGAAAGAAACCAGGCTCTCTTTTTTTCTTTTAAAACCTAAACAAGCCGATGATATGAGCAGGACGACGCAGTGTTAATGACGCTCTGACAGACGTGCGGTTTGGCCGCCGCCCCTCTCGTGAATATTCGTAGGGTCCTTGGTTGAGGGGGCGGGGCCAGCTGAGTGTTTTTCCATTTTTGGCAAGCTGGTGTAGAAATGAACACAGTGTCACAGAGATGTCTGAGGCAGATCGAGTGTGTGAGTGTTTTGCGTAGGCATAGAGGGGGCTACGGATAGAGCGTGGATAGGGCCGCTCTATTGTATGAGCTTGGCGTCCAGTCGTAGCCAGTGCAGGCCCTGCCGCGCGAACCGCACCAGGTCAGTCATGCTGCTGGTGTTGAAGACGAGCGGAGTCATAGCCTTGTCTAGTTCGGTGAAGAACTCTGCGGGAAAGAACGGAAGATGCGGTCAAAAACGATAAGTCTGACTGATGAGTGTATTATATATACACTGCTGCTCGAAAGTTTGGGATCTAAAAAGTCATCTCTTATGCTCATCAAGGCTGCAGTTATTTAATCAAAAATACAGAAAAATTGCTAAATGTTATTACTATATAAAATAAGGGGTTTTATTTTAATATACTTTAACATTTAATTTATTCCTGTGATGCAAAGCTGAATTTTCATAAGCTGCTACTCCAGTCTTAAGTGTCACATGATCCTAATGATCGTTCTAATATTCTGATTTATCAGAATTTGTTTTTTTTGGACACTGTGATTCTTTTTTCAGGATTCTTTGATGAATAAGTAAAAAAAAAACAGCATTTATTCAAAATATAAATCTTTTCTAATAATGTAAAATCTATGCAATCAATTAATTTAACACATCCTTGGTGAATAAAAGTATTCATTTCTTTCAAAATATTTACTTTTGAACTGTAGTGTGTATTTTGACTGTTCTTTTTAACCTTTTATTGATCGAAGAATCCTGAAAGGTTCTGTTTTCAACATTGATGAACTTTTAAACAGTAGTGTATGTTGTTAGAAATCCTTTATATTTTAAATAAATGCTGTGCTTTTTAAGCTTTTTTTTTGGAAAGTATCACAGGTTCCAAAAAAAATATTAACATCGATAATAAATCAGCATATTGAAGACTGGAGTAATGATGCTGAAAATGTATCTAATTAATTACATAAAAATATATTCACATAGAAAACAGTAATTTTAAATTGAAAAAATATTTTACAATTTTTGTTTTATTTTACATTTTTTCTGCATTTTTTTAACAAATAAATGCATCCTTGATGAGCATTAGAAACATCTTTAAAAACCATTATAAATCTTACTGATCCCAAACTTTTGAGTGGCAGTGTACGTGAAGTTTGTTATGCTCATCATGTCTGCATTTATTTGATTAAAAATACTGAACACAACAGTAATATTGTAAAATATTATCACAACTTAAAATAACAGTTTCTGTTGTAATATACTTTAAAATATAATTTATTTCTGTGATCAAAGCTGAATTTTCAGCATCATTACTCCAGTCTTCAGCATCACATGATCCTTCAGAAATCATTCTAATATGCTGATTTATTAGCAGTGTTTGGAAACAGTTGTGCTGCTTAATATTTGTTTGCAACCTGTGATACTTTTTTCAGGATTCTTTGATGAATAACAAGCTTTTATTCAAACTATAAATCTTTTCTAACAATGTATCATATATTTCTGTGATGAAAAGCTGAATTTTCAGCATCATTACTGCAGTCTTCAGTGTCATGTATTCCTTCAGAAATCATTCTAGTATGCCGATTTATTATTAATGTTGGAAACATATTTGTAACCTGTGATTCTTTTTCTTTGATAAACAACAAGTTAAAAAGAACAGCATTTATTCAAACTATAAATATTTTCTAACAATGTAAATCTATGCTATCACTTTTTATTAATTAACACACCCTTGCTGAATAAAAGTATAAAAAAAAAAAAAAAACTGTTTGAATGCTAGTATATATTGTTACAAAATATTTCTATTTGGAATCAAATCTGTTTCTTTATTAACTTCTTAATCATCTAAGAATCCTGAAAAAGTATCATCACAGGTTGCTAACAAATAAATACAACACTGATAATAAATGCTTGCTTGGAAAACAGTTTGACTGAAGAAAAAACAAAAAAAGTTGTGTGTGGAGTTACAAAACCACTTAAGTAAAAGGCAGAAGTAAAAACAAATAAAATACCTCTCTGCTCTTTGGCGAGCTGTTCGGCCTGGTCCCACACCTCGATGGCGTAAAGGAAGTTGGAGGTGACCTGGACGTAGCTGGCTGCCATCTGGTGGATGCGCTGAGGAATAGTGACGGAGGAGCTGGCGCTCTGGGTGGAGCTGCTGGAGGAGTAGCTGCCCGCACTGCCGGGAGAAAGCTTAGGAGAAACCGGAGACGGCATGCCCGCCGTTTTACTGCAGAAAGCAGAAGACAGAGATGGGGATGAGTCAGGACGCAATGAAAGATCTATGCATGAAGGGCTATTTCTCCTGTCGTCAGTCGAAGTGTAATGTTTAAGAGACTAACTATCATAAAAACTAAGTTTATGCATATGGGTTTCTGGAGGTTTCATGAATGAAAAATAAGATTTTGAGAATAAATTGGAGAACACAATACTTCAATATGTTTTCTTAATATAAATGTGTAAGCACAAGGAGTTGTATTAACAATACTTTAAGTTTTGAAAACTCAACTATTCTGTTAACTTTTTAATTTGACTAAATAAATATCTTAAGGCGTGAATAGTTCTGCTCCTGAACACTAGAATATGGAATTTACTGCATCTTCTCATAACACTGAAAAAAGTGCTGCTCTTCATCAGTATATTTGGCTTGTTTTCAATGCAAATGTCTCCAGAATAAATTGAGAACACCGCAAAAAATGCTTTTCTTACTTAGAATTTTGACTTGTTTCCAGCCAAAATATCTAAAAATTGTTAAATCAAGAAGGATTTTCTAGACAAGTAAAAATTATTTTCTTGTTTTCAGTAAAAACAAGTCAAAATGAAGTGAGTTTTTGCTTAGAACAAGCAAAATAATCTGCCAATGGGGTAAGAAAAAAAATATTATTTCAAACAGAAAACAAGATTATTTTTCTTACCCCATTGGCAGATTATTTTGCTTGTTTCAAGCAAAAACCCACTTAATTTTGACTTGTTTTTCCTTGTCTAGAAAATCCTTCTTGATTTAAGAATTTTTAGATATTTTGGCTTGAAACAAGACAAAAAATCTAAGTAAGAAAAGCATTTTTTGCAGTGAAGCAAAATGAAAATGATACGAAGTCTGAGTTTTGAGAAATTGATTAAAATGGAGTGAGTTTATAGCCGCTTTTCCACTATCGTGCCGAACCGTTCTTAGAAATACAATAAATATAAATATAAATACAAATGGCTGAGACACTTTGGTCTGTGGATGAAACATTTGCTCTAATATTGATATTTGGGCAGAAAGAAAAATTCAACAACAACTGGAGGTTGCAAAGAGAAACGAAAAAGTTTTTTTTAATTATAGCGCAGCGTCTTGCAGAGAAGGGCATTAAGAAAAGTTCAAAACAGTGCCGGAAAAAAAAAAATTCAAACAATATTTTTCAGTAATTTACATGTGCATCTCAAGTAATTGTATCTTGATGTTTACATATTATACTGTAAAACAAATACAGAGGAAGATATTTTATATTTCTTTGCGATGCATGGGATTAAATGTGCATTTTGCAATGCACAATACCACGACTTTATGAATTTAAGACTTTCTGTTCTGATTTTAGACCTTTTAAGGCGTTAAATTGTGCTCGGATGAAATATGCTTATTGTTTTGAATGCTTAAAGCAGGCAGCTGTGTTACAGATAATAAATAATGTGCTTATATTTCAAGAACAGAACATAGAACAGCTTTTGTAGAATGAAAGGAAAGTGTTAAAAAAATATTAATATCAACTTTGTTAATGTGCAAGATATTTATTGTTTGTCATTGCTTACTTATATAAAAGTGGAGTGGTATTACCAATTGGTGCATTTTTGTTTCTAGAAACACTTTTTCTAATCTTAACATGCGGTTGCTAATATGTTGTTGGACACTGACATGTGGCTGCGATAGTCTTGTTTCTATAATATTTAAACCATCTACAATAACACAATGATAACCAATGTAACTTACTTTGCTACTCCAGGAGACGGCGCTTGGGTATTACTCAACGAATTCTGGAAAATAAATAAACAAAACTTGTGGATGCTATGATTTCAAGTAACATTTTGAAAAACTCAAACTCGATTTCACACCATGGGTTTATCTTGATGGACAAACTACAAGGTTTTCATATTTTCTGTAGTTTTGTCATTTCAGACTAGTGTTCATTTCATCAGCTGTCATTTTCAATTTAAAGAAACATTTAAAAAGTAATACTTAAACTAATCAACTAATGAGATTTATTTAAAAAACAAAACAAATACTTTTATATTTAGCAAGGATGCATTATATTGACCAAAAGTAACAGTAAAGACAGTCAAGACAGTAAAGACCAATTTCTTTAGTCGTAGTCCCGTCGTAGTCTAAAAAAATGCCCTTGTTTGTTTTTAAATCATATTTGGTCAATCTTCTCCTATTTAGTTTTAATCGACTCAAGTCTCAACATTTTAGTCTAGTTTTAGTCCAAGAAAATCTGAAGTATTTACTATGTAGTCTAGTTTCGATCAATGAAAACTTGACATTTTAGCAATAAGATTATAATTAATTAACCATACAGTAGGCTATTCATTTTGGCTGCCATTTTAATTTAGTCTTATTAAAATGTGACCCTGGACTACAAAATCAGTCATAAGGTTAAATTTGACAAAACTGAGATGTATACATCACATGAAAGCTAAATAAATAAGCTTTCTATTGATATATAGTTTGTTAGGATAGGACAATATTTGGCCAAGATACATCTATTTGAAAGTCTAGAATCTGAGGGTGCAAAAAAATCTAAATACTGAGAAAATTACCTTTAAAGTTGTCCAAATTAAGTTCTTAATGCATACTACTAATCAAAAATTACATTTTGATATATTTACAGTAGGAATTTCACAAAAATCTTCATGGAACATGATCTTTACTTAATTTCCTAATGATTTTTGGCATAAAAGAAAAATCAATAATTTTGACCCATACAATGTATTTTTGGCTATTGCTACAAATATACCCCAGCGACTTAAGACTGGTTTTGTGGTCCAGGGTCACAAATGTACATTTTAGCAATCCTATTTAGACAATTAACCTTGTCCTGTTTTTGTTTAGTCAAGTTTAAGTCAACTAAATGTTTGAGCATTTTAGTCAGGTTTTAGTCGATCTGTATAATGGTTAAACTGATAAAAAAAATTATCATTTGAGAAATTTACTTCTGCATTTCAAATATTGCACTTTCACCAGTAAGTGCAAATCAATAGACTCGGGTGTATTTTACCTCATCTAGTGTACTGATTTACTATAGGTTTTTATTGTATAAACAAATACCAAAGACTTGTCAACAAACATTTTTTGTCAAAGTCTTCGTTACGCTATTTCAGACCTACACTATTATTAAACATAATAGGGGATTTAGGTCCAGTAAGATGCATTTTTATTTTTTTAAACAAACTAATACTTTTATATTTATCAAGGATGCATTAGATTGACCAAAAGTAACAGTAAAGATAGTCAAGACAGTAAAGTACCAGAAATGTTTCTTGAATAACAAATCAGCACATTAGAATGATTTCTGAAGGATCTTGTGACTTTAGACTGGAGTAATGATGCTGAAAATTCAGCTTTGAACACCGGAATGAATTAATACTAAACAAATAAATACAACATTAGATTCTGACGTAAATCAGTTTAAATTGCAATATTTAAAAATATTTAATTGATGTAATAATTGTATAAAATAGAATACTGCCTTGATTCTTTCAAATATTCTCAAACCCAATATGTTTGGTAGCATGCATATACAAAGAGTTTAAGAAGAGGAACCTCGACATGCCAACCTTATAGGCATAATATACAAAACAGAAAATCCCATTACCTTCAAGTGTTCAGTGAGCGTTTTAGAGTATTTCAGTGCACTTTCTTTGCGTAGCTTGAAAAGCCTCAAATACAGGAGCGCTTGGCACCTCAGGCTGAAGAGAGAGAGAGACGGATCACTGATTAGATCTGCCACTGGTTTACACAACACTGGATCCACATTAACTTAGGTAACACACCTTTAACTCCATTTCCTTTAATTACTAAAGTCAAATAAAGACGGCTGGTATCAAACATTGATCATACATTTAAAAACAGCCGAAAATAAATTCTCACCATCCACTTGTTGCAAATCTAACAAGAGTTTCATTATTCAGTTGATGATAAAAAGATAGTTTGAAGAACATTAGTAACCAAACAGTTGACGGTAGCCACTGACTTCCATAATACAGAAAATATTCTATGGAAGTCAATTTGGTTCCCAACATTATTCAAAATATCATCTTTCATGTTTAACAAAACAAAGAAACTCGTCGAAGTTTGTAACAAGTGACTGGATTTTCATTTGTGGGTGAGCTATCGCTTTAATATCATTCTGCTGGAAATAAAAAATCTCAGATAAACCCTGATCGTCTTCATATTCTCGTATTCTTCCTTGTGTTCATTTGTAGAGCAATTGATGCGTTTCTTCCACGTACCACAGCACTGCTAGCCTTTTGTCTGCAGAGGTTGCATCCGGTGCCATGTAGCTCTTTAGCTTCATAGTGTACCTGCAAAACACAAAAACACACATTTGTGAGCAAAATCTTAAGGGGAGATAATGCAGGAAAAAACTAATTTTTTAGCACCTGTCAAGTTTGAGATTTTGGGCTTTTCATAGTGTTTTTTTCAGACTAGTGCAAAGAAAACATTCAAAAGAGACCATTACGTGTTACTTTTATAGCACTTTATCTATTTGTGTCAACAGATTTAAATTACAATCCATATTTTTAAAGGCAGTTTTTTCAAAATGAGTTTTTTTCTCCTAAAAATAAATTTTATTCTCCAAAAAATATTAAAAATACATAGTTTTCTGTCTGTTCTAAGTTTATTCTGATTTATAAAGTGACAAAATGAGGTATTTTTGAGATTTTTGTACTAGAAATGTATGCAAATTAGCACATATTTCATTAAATACATGGCTTAGAAAACTTGTAATCCAAAAAAAGTTTGCAATTATCAATGTAATCAATCAACTGGGTAAGTAAGGTGATAACTATTGGTTAATTTTTTTTTTCCCCCACCCTATTAACCTGTAGTGTCTAACCTCAAAACACAATAAAGACAAACTGGAGGACATATTTTGACAACTTACTTGATGAGTTCCACGGTTTCTGCGTACATGGGGAAGGGCGATTTGGCCTCCTGGGCGCTTTTCTCCAGGGCGTTTCCACACTCGATAAAAGACACCACAGCGTCCAGGTAGTACACGGCCTTCTCAAACCTGTCCATCTGTGGAAAGGACGACATAAAAGTCAAAACAAACTCTAAACAGATGCTTCTAAGCCCTATTCCATTTTTATCAGCAGCTTTCATGCCTTCATTTATTTCTGACACGTATTTTTGTCATATGGGTCAAAGACGAGACGTCCCATTTTAGCGTCTGCATCAAATTGAATTTACAAAAATGATTTTATATGCATATGAAGCACATTAAATGCAAGTTACACATCTACGTTAATGTTACAAATAACTTTTGTGAAAATGAAATGTCAAAATATGGGTGAAATAATGTTGCATTGTTATTTAGCGTAATAGATACATAAATGTAAAAATAAAACAACATACTTAATCTGACCTGTACTTGGTAAAATATATGGTCTCAGTTTGGTTTCTCACTATTAACTAACTATTAACTATGACTTTTGCCTCAATAAACTTCTAATTTGCTGCTTGTTAATAGTTAGTAAGGTAGTTGTTAAGTTTAGGTATGAGGTGGATTAAGAGATCTAAAACATTACGTCTTAAGTTGCACAAGTATATTTGTAGCAAAAGTCAAAACTGCAAAAAAAATGTTCTTTTATGCCAAAAATCATTAGGATATTAAGTAAAGATTATGTTCCATGAAGATATTTTGTACATTTCCTACAAATATATCAAAACTTAATTTTTAATTAGTAATATGCATTGCCAAGAACTTCATTTGGACAATTTTAAAAGCGATTTTCTCAATATTTTTTGCACCAAATAGTTGTATCTCGGCTAAACATTGTCCTATCCTAACAAATAACACATAAATTTAAAGCTTACTTCGAAAAAATTGACCCTTATGACTGGTTTTGTGGTCCAGGGTCACATATGATCATGCAGAATATGTATGTAAGTAATAAACAGCCCATATACTAGTAATATGCATGATAACAAGGGACTAGTTAGTAGTAAGAATTGGTTCCTAATCTAAAGTGCTATATAAAAGAAAAAAATGATCATGCTAAATGCTATTGTAGTTCAAATGAATAAAAACTTGCTGACAAACAGGTAAAGTGGTTTGAAGGATAGACTTATAATTACAGTTAGGGGCTTTATTATATGAACCACTGTTACACTGAATAACATTCTTGTTTAAATCATGGTAGAAATGCATAAATTAAACTGGACACATTCTAATTCTTAATGAAATAAAAAGTGTTAAAACTTGTCGTTTTGACGCTTGAAAAGCCCTTTATATTCAGAAACACAAATGACTCGTGTGTTTCTTTTTGAGGAGAGCACCTGTTGTGTCGCTCTCAATAGAGGACTAAGATAAAAGGTCAGGGGTCACAGAAAATATCATGCAGATTATCTGACACGCTCATTAAGAACCGTAGACCAGTAAACAAACCCTAACCAGAGCATCTGCGTTGTGTTTCAGTTTCTTCGCTTCTTGAAGGTAATGATCAGCTGAATGAACCCTGCAAATTCAGATTAAATATAGGCTGTTACCACTGTGAATAATTCAAAAACTTCAACACAATGTCCAAAAACAAAAAGACAAAAGAATGCACAATAAAATAAAATGTTAAGTAATTATTAAACAATGACAACCAATAACAATATATGTAAAAAAATTCTGTTAATAAAACTGTAAACTGAAAATTTATTAAAATGTGTTACTTGCCATTTATTAGTAATTATTTGTGAAATTTACTAGCAATTTAAGGAAAATTGATTTAAGGAAGTTTTTTCCCAACTTTCCAGTCACTTCTCACGAAAATAGACCATTAACCTGGGTTAACATGTACAAATATCTTAAGGAATAGACAAAGTGTCATACAAAAGAGGAAAATCTCCATACCTGTCCTCAAACAGGAGTTTGGATCTAGATTTAGAGCCATCAGAGAGGGGCGGCACTGCAACGGGAGTCTCCGTTTTAGAGCTTTTCTCCTGGGAATAAAAATGTAAAAAGACCATTGAAACACTGTCTTGACAAATATCTAAAAATTCTCAAATCAAAATGCATTTACAATGACATAAGAAGTATTGTTTCTGAGAAACTGATGATTAAAATGAACAAATGTCTGCCGATTGGCTCAGAAAAACCTATTTCGAAGGAAAAACTCATTTTAATTTCCATGTTTTAAAACACTCATTTTGATCAATATTGCACCTCAAGGAATCTTGATTTAAGGATGTTTTAAATGTTTGTATTGAAAAACAAAAATACAGAGTAAGATTTTTTTTTTGCAATGCATGCAACATCTAATGCCATGACTTTATGAATTTAAGACTTTGTCAAGTTTGAGATTTTGGGCTTTTTGGTTTGTGTTTTTTCAGACTAGTGGAAAGAAAACATCCAAAAGACACCTTTAAGTGCTTCTTTTAGAGCACTTTATCTATGTGTGTCAATAGATTTCAATTGCAATACATATTTTTTAAAGGCCGTTTTCTCAAAATGAGTTTTTTCTCCTACACTGAGCCACAAATCTCCACTTTAGTAGCACTTACGCACACCAAACTTTAAATTTTTATTCCTGTCTATACCCTAAAGGTCTTTACAGAGGAATTTGTCGTATGTAATTTGCTTGATTATATACAACATTTTATAATCAATATATTGATTTCTGTCTGTACTTTTTGGAGTGACAAATAAAGGAGTGACAAAAACCTTTGACTCTAATATGTCAAAAAAAAAAAAAATTAAACAAGAATTTTTAAACTGACTTCATTCAGTGTTTAGATTTTTGAACTAGAAATGTATGCAAATTAGCACATATTTCATTAGATGATGCTCATTTGCATATTTTAACATTTTAGAAAACGTGTAATGCAAAAAATGTTTGCAATTATCAATGTAATCAATCATCTGGGTAAGTAAGGTGATAACTATTAGTTTTTTTTACCCTATTCACCTGCAGTGTTGCCTCAAGACTCAAGTCTAAACAGTAAGAAAAGACAAGTGCTTTCAGGCTGATGGGACACAGCTGGCAGTTTAGCATGCTTTATGCAGCAGTGAATTATTATACAAGTGTTGCAAAAACCTCCAGACACTCCATACATCACTGTACGCTTTACGTAAAAGGTGGGGACAGTAAACACTGCTAGCATAAAGTGGGCCCTAAGCCCAAACATACCTTGGCTTCCCTGCGTAAGGGCTTGTCGTCACCCTTGCGGTGTTTAGAGTTGGAGCTGCTCTTGCTGCTTTCTTTGCTGCTGGCGCTGCTGGGTACAGAGGCGGAGGACTGGCTGAGTGTCCGCTTGCGGCCCTGGTGCTCAGATTTGGGCGTCCGCTGCAGTGTAATGGAGGGAGAAGGCGCAGACTCCTTCTCTTTGTCCTGAGTACGCTTAGACGACCTACAGAAAACATTTAGGGTTTAACATGATTAACAAACAGCTCGGTAGCTCTGCTCTGAAGACTCTGAACTTCACTGATGTGAGAGGTCTGCTATTCGATTTAGCGCAATATAAAAATGCCTTTCGCACTTGAAGACATTATTTTTTACATACATACAGTTGCAATCAAAATTATTCAACCCCCTTGACCTGCAAGACATGTTGATGCAGAGAACAAAATTGTGTGAAAACAATTTAACAAAGGCATCAGTAAACTATTAAAGAAAGTCACACATTTGAGTAATTCTGAGAACATAAGTTGATGAATAATGAAGAAAAAAAAAATCGAATTGGCTCTAAACATTCATGTTCACAATTATTCAACCCCGAAAGTAAATTTGGTGTAGAATCTTTTATTCTTTAAAACCACCAATAAACACTGCCTGGAAGTGCTTAGGTGCTTCTGTCACCTTTCTGCTGCAATCTTGGGCCATTCCTCCCCTAAAAAAGCTTTCAGATCACTGATAATCTTTGGTTTTTACTTTGCCACTGCTTGCTTCAAATTCAACCATGTATTTTCAATGAGAATTAAATGTGCAAACTGAACAGGCCGCTTAAAAACATTTTATGACAGATTCCTAAACCAAGCGTAGGTAGATTTGAACGTATACTTTGGGATGATTGTCCTGCAGGAAAGTCCATTGATTATTAGCTTCAGACATTGCACAAAAGGCATCACAATGTTTGCCAAAATGGTCTGATACTTTAATAAATCAATGATATCCTTTGTATGGTCATGTTTTCCACTTCCTGCTACAGTAAAACAACCCCATAACAGGACTGGCCCACCTCCATGTTTGATGATGGAGATGGTGTTCTTCTGCGTATAAGCTTGGTCTTTTTTGCACCAGACGTACATCTGATCCATACATCCAAAAAGTTCCAGTTTGGACACATCACTCCATAAAACAATCTTCCAGAACTCCACAGGTCTATCCAAATGAAGGCATGTTCAAGGCAGCCTTTTTGTTCTTCTTGGTCAAGAGTGGTATTCAGCAAGATTCCTCAACATGAAGACTACACTTGTCTAGTGTTCCTCTTGTACACAGCATTGAAATATTTTTCCTCCTTTCGTCGGGTCATCTTGCAAGTCTTTGGCTGTACATTGCAAGTTTTTCTCAGTTGATCTGATCAAACATTTTATGATATTGTGCTTTTGTTCAACAGCCTCAAAGGTTTTCTGGTTCAACACACATTAATCTAAGGAATACGGCTGCCAGCTGTGTCTCTAGGGACATGTAATGTCTTAGACATCTTCATGTAGTTTTAGACTTTCTAATAGAGCAAACTATTTCTTCTCTACTGATTTTGTGTGAGCTTTGATGACTTTACCATATTTGCTACTCCCTATCAGCACATGCATGGGCTAAGAGTATTCTATGTGTAACACCCCAAGCTAATTCCATTTTGAATAAGTTTGTAAAGGCTTAAGACAATTTTGTAACTTACCGTAAAAATAACTGTCTTAAAACAGCAATGTTGAATAGGGGTTGAATAATTCTGACATATCTGTGTTATTAAAAAATCCTATAACTCAAAAACATTAAATTATATATTGACAATATCACTTTTAATATGCCAGAAAACTGATGTAGATGTAATTTAGTCCTGGATCTTCAGAAAGAGCCAAAATCATTTGTAAAGTACTGCAGTCTCTGGGGGGGCAATTTTGATTGCAACTGTATGTAACCCTGGACCACAAAACCAGTCGTAAGTAGCACGGGTGTATTTGCAGCAATAACCAAAAATACATTGTATGGGTTAAAATGATCAATTTTTTTTTTATGCAAAAAATCATTGGGATATTAAGTAAAGATCCTGTTCCATGAAGATATTTTGTAAATTTCCTATCGTAAATATATCGAAACTTTTTGATTAATAATATGCATTGCTAAGAACTTCATTTGGACAACTTTAAAGGCGATTTTCTCAGTATTTAGATTTTTTTCCAGATTCCAGATTTTCAAATAGTTGTATCTCAACCAAATATTGTCCTATACAAATCAGCTTATATAAGCTTATTTATTCAGCTATAAATCTCAATTTAAAACAAAATGACCCTTATGACTGGTTTTGTGGTCCAGGGTCATATTGCATATATATTTTACATTAGCATATATATTTGTGGCCAGAACATTATGCCATTAAATGCAATACAGCACAATGTCATGCATTTTAATGATTTTGTAGAAGAAAAACAAGTGTAAAGTTATGTTTGATGCACTGTAATTTCCAAGTGACTTATGGTTTACCACAATCTGTAGATACATGTGATCTGGTACATAAAATCCAACTGGCAAGCAAAATAAGACTTTTTTTTTTGCACAAATGGAATAAACATTGTTAAAAAAAATTTTTAACATTCAGCAGTTTAAAGCTAAAGGATAATCCAGTTGCTTGCTCACCTGTATATGAAAATTGTTGTGATTGAAAATAATAATTAAAAAAAAAAAATTAAATAATGCATTTACAGAAAGTTCAGCAACGTTAATATTTGCTTTTCTGTTCTAAAGTTTGAGGGATTGAAGCAGAATGGACTCACTCTTTACTGCTTGATTTGTGTGATGACTTTTCCTCCAGTTTGGACTTCTTATTTTCTGGTTTGACACCATCATCATCATTCTGTGGGAGAGACTAAAGATTTAATTAAAAAAAATAAATTCAGCAAGGCCACATAAAGACATTTATAATACAAATACAAAATATTTATATATATACACACACAAAATATAAACAAGTTCTGTATTTTTTTTATTCATCACAGAATCTTGCAAAGAAAAAACAAATCACTTTTCTATAAAAACAAGAAGCCGCAAAACTGTTTTCAACATTGTTAATTAATCAGAAACGTTTAAGGCGAGACACTGCATGTGAATAGGGTAAAATAACAACAACTAATAGTTATCACCTTACTTACCCAGTTCATTGATTACATTGATAATTGCAAATATATATATTTTATATATTATTTTAGGTTTAAATATGCAAATGATTTAATAAAATATGCACTAATTTGCATACATTTCTAGTACAAAAATCTAAACATGGATGAAGTCAGGTTCAAAATTCTTGTTTAATTATTTTGACAGAGTTAAATGTTTTTACAGAGGGGACTTTAACAGTGTCTTTTGAGTGTTTTCTTTTCACTAGTCACTAAAAACACTATGAAAAACAAAAAAGCCTAAAATCTCAAACTTGAAAGGTGCATGAAAAAACTGTGTTTATGCCTGCAGTGTCTCCCCTTAAGAAGCAAATCAGCATATTAGAATGTTTTCTAAAGGATCATAACATTTGAGACTGAAAGCTGGACTAATGATGCTGAAAATTCAGCTTTCATGACAAATGAATGACCCTAAAATGTTGAACAAAAGCGTATGTTTACAATTAAACCCCAAACTCAACATGCTTTAAGCGGTTGACCAATCACAACAGACTGGCCCAGCTATAAACCAATCAGAGCAGACTGGCTGTTCACAAGGCAGGCTTTAAAGAGACAGGAACTATAACAGAGCAAACCCCAAAATAAAATGGCTGCCACCAACCTTGTGTTTTCTCTTCCCTTTGCTGGGTCCTTTTTCTCCCGGCTGTTTCTGGAAGTCTTTTACTTCAGGAGGGGAGCCCCTCTCCACTTTCACCTCGGCTTCCTTGTAGACGCGTCCAGGCACTCTGGACAGCAGATTGAGGTCGATCTGCACCAGCAGTCTTGGCGGCAACCTTCCTTCTTGGTCACTCAGGGGGGAAAGCATGGGAGAGAACAGGACGGACGGGTTCTCGGCATACTGCTCTCTCGGCGTCTGCGAAGAAGAGGGGACGCTTTCGTTGCCCTCTGAGTCTGACGACGACGAATCGGATTCTATGAACTCTCGGGACTTGCTGGCCGTTTTCTTGCGCTTGTCTTGCGCCGGTCGAGGAGAGGAGGTTTTGGGCTCTTTTTTGATGTTGGGTTTGCGGGGGCCCTTGTTGGCCGCACGGACTCTGTGTGACGGGATCTCGGGCGAGGGTTCCGTCTCCACCTTGAGCCCACCCTTCGGCTCCTCCACCACAGGTGGCTTTTCTGGCTTTTTAGGCTGCTTCTTGCCCACCACCACTCGTCGGCTGCTCTGAATTCCACCCTCGCTCTGAGCGGGAGACTTCTGGCTTCGCCTGTCTTGACCCTTCTGGTTTGGACGAAGGTCTCGCCCGGTGGAGGGCGCCGCATCTTTTGAACCCGGGCCGCTGTAGATCCTGCTGGTTTCTCGCCCCTCTTTCTTATACTTTGGTGGCGTCGTGCTGCTGTTCTCCACTGGAGAAGCTGGGGACAACTTGTTTACTTTGTTTAACCAGTTGTCCAGCTGCCATTTGTTAGCCGTGGGCTGCTCCCGCTGTGATATCAAATGGAAAAACAATTCAGTTTATAACATAAAATCTACCGATATATCAGAAATGTTGAGGGAAATATACTAGGAATGTTGCAAGTTGATTTTAAGGACTGGGGCCAATTAAAGAGCAGGTTATATGGGTTTTCGAAAAAGATATTTTTCACAGTTTGTAACATAGCTATCCTTCAATGTCAACAGTCTTCAAATGATCATGTCGAGAAGACACTGTATTCTGCGCTGTGAAAGCAAGTTTGTTTTGTTGTCATTGCTAAAAGATGATAATGTGAAGAATCATTATACCACAGCAATACAACTCGAACCTTTTGTTTGGTTTACAAACTGCACTGTTTTAATCAGTTAGTCACAGCAGCACTCAAAAGACTTGGTAAGCTGACCAATCAGAGCAGAGTTGGCTTATGGAAGGGAGGGGCTTTCAGAGCTTAAGCTCAGAACTGCTTTGAACGAATCGTTAAATGTACATTCTGAGAAAACTACAATGCTTTCTGACCATAGATGCATTTAAACCTGTTGTAAGGCACTTTAAAATTCCATATGACCTGTTCTTTAACCACTTTTTAACTGATAAGTATCAGCTATCCGAAGCCTGATCCACAGAAAGCTGCTACTTGTATACTGCACAAATACAAAAGAGTTCTCTTTCACATCATCTTGTGCTTGAAATGACAAATACACACAAAATCATATAAAAACATTAAAAAAAAAAAAACTGTTGAAGTTGCATGTGTATCAGTGAATTGGATCTGTGTATTCGGTCTTAAAGCGACTGCAGTCTATATTGTCATTACTGTTTATCAAAGAACTTTGGAACTTTAATAAGGAATATTATACATTTTATTTATAAAAATAAAAACCTACAGTGTTACTTTACATTTGATTTTAACATCTGTCGACCGATACACGTTTTTCAGGGCCGATACCAGATATCGATTGAAACTGATAACCGATATTTTGAACCGATATACATGTCTGGTGTTAAAATTAAATGTTAAAACAAAGAATAACAAGGGCTCTGTCAAAAACTTTTAAAATGCTTTTAAATTATTTTATTGGAAAATCGTTTTTTAAAATGACCGATACCTTTAATCATAAAAATGCTTAATATCGGCGCAGATAATCGGTCGACCCGAAAAAAGTACTTATTGGATTTAAAACCGTGAACTGGTAAGAACTAGAATGGAAAAGCAGGGCCGATAGCAGATTCAGCTTATTACAGATCAAGTAAGCCGTTATTGTGAACCGATATACATGTCTGGTGTAAAAATTAAAATGTCAAAATTAAGAATAACAAGGGCTCTGTCAAAAACTTTTAAAATGCTTTTAAATTTTTTTAAGTTTTTAAAATGACCGATACCGATAACCATAAAGATGCTTAATATCGGCACAGATAATTGGTCAACCCCTCATTTCTGTATTATCTGTGCCACTGCCAATTTGTTTATCGGTTCTTATTTTCTGACTGATTGTCTACTTGTCTTTAATAAAGTTTAAAATCTATATTACTTAGTCTAGTTTTTTTGCTAAAACCATAAGCGAAAGTTCATTTTGGCAGCTTTTTTTTTTTATATACTGTAGGCTGCAGATTTCTGTTTATGGTATTCAGCTGCAAAAATGTTTTGCACAAAGAAAAAAAAAAATTACTTATTGGAATCGAAACTGTGAACCGGTAAGAACTAGAACGGAAAAGCAGTGCCGATAACAGATACAGATGATTACATATCAAGTAAACCGATATTGTGAACCTATATACATGTCTGGTGTAAAAATGAAAATTAATGTCAAAATTAGGAATAACAAGGGCTCTGTCAAAAACTCTTTAAATGCATTTAAATTATTTTATCAGCAAATCGGTTTTGAAAATGACCGATACCGATAACCATAAAAATGCTTAATATCGGCACAGATAATCAGTCAACCCCTCATTTCTGTATTATCTGTGCCACCGCTAATTTGTTTATCGGTGCTTATTTTCTGAATGATTGTCTACTTGTCTTCAATAAAGTTTAAAATCTATATTAATTAGTCTAGTTTTTTTGGTGTGGTATTTTTGCTCAAATCATAAGCAAAAGTTAGTTTTGGCGGCTTGTTTTTTTAATCTGTAGGCTGCAGATTTCTGTTTATGGTATTCAGCTGCAACAGAATGTTTTGCACCTTATTGGAATCGAAACCCTACATCAGTAAGAACTAGAACCGAAAAGCAGAATTGGAATCACTAAACCGATACCCAACCATACATATTGTATAATAATCAAGCAATGATGCTCTGCAGTAACTCAGCATTTCACATGATGAGTTGATCTAGATGTGTTTGTGCAGATGATTCACCTCGGGTGACGCAGGACGAGGTGGTTCGTTGTTCTCGCTGTCTGTAGAACTGCTCTCGCTCTCGCTGTCCGAACCGGAGCTGCTTTCCGAACCGCTGTGACTGCTGGTGTCCTCTCGTTCAGCAGGCTCACTGTTATTACTGTTGTTACTGTGGTAGACATACAAATTCATTACCTTCTTGTTGCACTCACTACAACTTTACAAAAGGCACAAATCAAAGTGAATACACTTTAATTTACCAAAAGCCCCCATAATGAGCAATGTGCATCTCTTTAACTATCATTTACATGACTCATGTAGACATAAAGGAGCACTATGATCCAACATACACACTAAAAATTTTCACGTTGCACTATTAAAAACATAACTCTTTGTATAAACTAAATATTTACTGAAGCCAACGAGTGGGAGTAATAAAATAGCTGGATTGGACGTTCTGTTCACATATGCATTACTTTTTTAGAGCTTGTGACCTTCTACCTACATTCTGAATTAAGAACAAATGGTGCAACCAAATAAAGTACAGAGTTACTTACAAACCAGCCAGTAGTTACTAAGTCTCTAGCACAGACTTTAATTGAAGTAAGAACGTATGAACAGCTGGTGCAACCCTGCTTTAGAGATTGTAAAGTATGTGGAGGCTTTTGCAAATTTCCTCAAATGTGCCTGCAACCATTCGATGCATTGCCATTGCCATGAAAACCACAGCAGGTGATAACTCAAGACAAGCTCAAGTAAACCCATAATCAACTAACATGTTTCAAAGATAAACTCCTTTTAAGTTTTTGACAGAAGCAAAGCGCATAATGCAAGATGCTGAAATAACACACTATAGAGTTTAATGTCCCAAAACAGCAATCACACCAACAATCAGTGTGATTCATTTGGACAGCACCAAAAAGAAAAAAACAGCCCCTAAATCCCACATTTAAAACTGTGGTTAGTTGCTTTACATTTTAGTCTATGCAGGCAGTTCTTGGCCAGAACAAAATGCATTTTGGTCCAGAAAGTAGACCAGACAAAATTAGGAGTTCCTTAAATTAAGGCTAACCTAATTGTGCATGTAGAAATGTTTCATGGTCACCTTATGCCATGGATTCAAAAAAGTACGAAAAAGTACACCATCTCTCTCTCTCTCTCTCGAATCTAAATTGCGCTTTTGAGTGATACTGAACTTGAGTGTGTCACCTTGTGGAGTTGTTTCGGGAGGTGTTTTTGGCAGGATCTTGCTCTCCGTCACTGTCTTCACTGCTGCTGAGTTTAAGATCTTCATGCAGCGTGCTGAATTGAGAGCAACACAAAAGGAGATCAGTAAAGCCCAGGACACACCAAGCCGACTGCAAAACTGAAAACTAGCGTTTTTCGGCTGCGTCTGGACCAAAAAGCTGTGCTTGAACCACCATACAGACTATAGCCGACTGCAAACTAACACACATGTTCTGCGCCTGCATGTCTATATCAGCAGCTATCAACAATCTATATTTGTCATTCAAAAGGAGAAACCAAAACAAGGATATACGCAGAAGCACAAGATTGCTAAAAAAAAATGCATTAAACATGTGCAGTAATACAGTAAGGGAAAATAATTATTTGATCCCCTGCTGGTTTTGTACATTTGCCAACTGACAAAGAAATGATCAGTCGAATTTTAACAGTAGGTTTATTTGAACAGTGAGAGACAGAATGACAAACAAATCCAGAAAGACGCATTTCAAAAAAGTTTGAAATTGATTTGCATTTTAATGACTGAAATAAGTATTCAATTCCCTATCAACCAGCAAGATTTCTGGCTCCCTTGTGTCTTATACAAATCATTTTTTCCCCTCGCTGTATACATTTACAATGAAAGACGATTTTACTATTGAGGGATTCCAAAAATAATTCATCCATAAAGCTTCACTTGAATCCTACCCTGAATATTTTCTTATTATTGCATAGCCAGAGCCATAGAGAAACATATCTTTCTCTATGGCTCTGTGCATAGCGACCTGGAATACTTGATTCTGATTGGTCAGACATGACATTCCAAGGAATGTTTTTCCTCAATAACAACGGTTGTCAATAGAAACACAGAATAACACTGGGTAATATGAGTATTTGAGGTCAGCGGTTCTTCTTTTACATCTTTCTCTAGCTTGTTTCATTCAACCATAACTGCTATTATCTTCATTTATTGACTATTTACTGTAAAATGAAATGGGAGGACTTCACTGTTAACTATAGGTTTACGGTAATATTGGTAACAGCATTTATCTTTCTGCTAAAAGTGTTGTTAGTTATGGATATAAAAAAAGTAGGTAAGTAAGTAAGTAACACACAAAGTGCTTTACACAATATAAAAACACAAGCATTGAAAATGCATTCACGAAGAGCTAAATCAAACCCAATAATATAGATAGACAAAAGACATCACAAACTACTAAAAGCATGTCTATGCAAATATGTTTTCAATCGATATTTAAAAACAGACACGCATTCAGATACTCTAACATCATGGGTATCATAGTATCAAACGATCTAAAAAAAATGCTCTCCTCTCCTTTAGTTTTTATATCTAGTTCTCAGAACTACTAGCAAAAATCTCCTTGTTTCACACAGTATCAAAAGCTCAGCTAAATACATAGGTGCCAAGCCATTTAATGCTTTGTCAATAATAAAATCTCAAAATCAGGTAACCAATGTAAAGAAACTAAAACAGGTGTAATGCGATGAAATATCTTTGTTTGTGTCGATAATCTGGCTGCAGCATTCTGCACTAATTGTAAACGCGATAAATTACGATGAATCAAAGAAGAAAACAAGGCACTACAATAGTCAAGACGGGAAGAAATAAAAGCCTGAATAAGCTTCTCTGCATCTTCGAAATTCAAAAACCATCTCACCTTAGAAATATTTCTTAACTGATAAAAACAAGACTGAACCAACTTCTTAGTTACGGTTATGTACAATGCAATGGATTTAAGATAATAAACACTTTATCCTTCTCAAATAACATTTCATGTCCTCATCTTAATTTATGTAGTAAATGAGGTTCACAACTGCTTCCTAGGATCAGTTTTTCCTTGCATAAACTTTGGAAAGTTTTGCATCGGGGATGTACATCATCTGATATTAATGAGATGACAGCAAATATCCTGCTCATAAATGTGTATATATATGTGAACAGGAAAGACTCAAAGATCTGCAGATCTAAAATGAATCTTATATCAATCTACAGTCTGATGCTTGACTAAACTCTTTAAAGATAACAAGTAATTTAAACAGAAAAAGCTCCAGGTAGATGCAAGTATATCAGTGACTCACTTGGACTGGTCGTTGTCGTATGGCTTTGACGGGTGACTGGTGGATGCGCTCTTTCCTGAGACTTTTTCTAAGAAGGGAAAATAATCGTCAGCACACAAAATGCATCACTACAAAAGTGCAAAGACTCACTATAGACTCATAAAATGATTTCTAGAACTTACTTTGGGCCCCAAAAGACAGGTGCTGGGTATCCTATAACAAAGAAGATAACAGTTGCACATTAATTAGACAAACGTCTCAAAAATATTTCACTGGTCTAAAACAAGTTATAAAAGTTCAAAATTATTCCGGTCACTTTCTGGTGACCAAAATGAATCTGGTTATACATTCAGCGAACAAATTGATGATATAATGACATTCATAGACTGTGAAGTACAGATTATGTATCTAAATATGTTCAAATGTGTGTGTTTTATAGTATTTACACATGTAGGTATCGTTGCTTCTATAATATGCTACAAACACAATAAAACTGAACGAGTGTGCATAACGTGTCCTGCTGCTCTGAGACCCTGTCACGTCTGACCTTAGAGGTGGAAAAGGGAAATTTTGACGGTTCCGTCTTGCAGGGCGTATGAATGGCCGTTAGTGGAGGAGGCCAGACCTGAGTCATTTCCTGTTGGAGAAACAAAAATCAAATCGAAAGAGCTTGAGTCAGAATTGCATTTACACCTTCATTCTAATGCATCTCCTGTGGGATCCGACAGATCTTAGCCACACTTACATATTACATGAGAGGCAGCGTTAATTGAAACATTTCAATATTACCACATTTTTAAGATATTGACATTTAATTCTAAGTGCTTTCAGTCATTTCATGCAGTTCCTTTCATTATGGATCCCTTGTGAACAATGTTATTAAGGGTTAGAAGTGAAGAAAATGTCAGAAAAGTACAGAGTGAGGAGAGTAATGAGAGAAATTAAATGATAGACAATAAACTTTGAGGCTGGTTTGACAAAGCCTAGTCTGAAAGTTTAACAGCGTTATAAAACCTTGAATTTTAAAGGTTTTCCTCAGATAAAACAAGAACACCTCAAAACCATTTTAAGACCCTATTATTTTATCTTTAATAAATGTAACAAAACCATTATGTTTTATCATGTTCCCTGTAGAAAAAGAAAAAAAAAACAGCATATGCTGGTTAGGTAGGTTTTGATGCTGGTTTATGCTCGTGCTTTGCTGGTTTAAGATGGTGTTTTGGTGGTTTAAAATGGTCCTTTGGTGGTTTAAGATGGTCTTTTGGTGGTTTAAGCTGGTCCTTTGGTGGTTTAAGCTGGTGCTTTGGTGGTTTAAGATGGTCCTTAGCTGGTTTAAGATGGTCTTTTGGTGGTTTAAGATGGTCCTTTGGTGGTTTATGCCGGTGCTTTGTTGGTTTAAGATTGTCCTTAGCTGGTTTAAGATGGTCCTCTGGTGGTTTAAGATGGTCCTCTGGTGGTTTAAGATGGTCCTCTGGTGGTTTAAGATGGTCCTCTGGTGGTTTAAGATGGTCCTCTGGTGGTTTAAGATGGTCCTCTGGTGGTTTAAGATGGTCCTTTGGTGGTTTATGCCGGTGCTTTGGTGGTTTAAGATGGACCTTAGCTGGTTTAAGATGGTCCTTTGGTGGTTTATGCTGGTGCTTTGTTGGTTTATGCTGGTGCTTTGGTGGTTTAAGATGGACCTTAGCTGGTTTAAGATGGTCCTTTGGTGGTTTATGCTGGTGCTTTGGTGGTTTAAGATGGACCTTAGCTGGTTTAAGATGGTCCTTTGGTGGTTTATGCCGGTGCTTTGGTGGTTTAAGATGGACCTTAGCTGGTTTAAGATGGTCCTTTGGTGGTTTATGCCGGTGCTTTGGTGGTTTAAGATGGACCTTAGCTGGTTTAAGATGGTCCTTTGGTGGTTTATGCTGGTGCTTTGTTGGTTTATGCTGGTGCTTTGTTGGTTTATGCTGGTCTTTTGGTGGTTTAAGATGGTCTTTTGGTGGTTTAAGATGGTGTTTTGGTGGTTTAAGATGGTCTTTTGGTGGTTTAAAATGGTCCTTTGGTGGTTTAAGGTGGTGCTTTGCTGGTTTAAGATGGTCTTTTGGTGGTTTAAGATGGTCCTTTGGTGGTTTAAGATGGTCCTTTGGTGGTTTAAGATGGTCCTTTGGTGGTTTAAGATGGTCTTTTGGTGGTTTATGCCGGTGCTTTGTTGGTTTAAGATGGTCCTTTGGTGGTTTAAGATGGTCCTTTGGTGGTTTATGCCGGTGCTTTGGTGGTTTAAGATGGTCCTTAGCTGGTTTAAGCTGGTCCTTTGGTGGTTTATGCCGGTGCTTTGGTGGTTTATGCCGGTGCTTTGGTGGTTTAAGATGGTCTTTCGGTGGTTTAAGCTGGTCCTTTGGTGGTTTATGCTGGTGCTTTGGTGGTTTAAGATGGTCTTTTGGTGGTTTAAGATGGTCTTTTGGTGGTTTAAGATGGTCCTTTGGTGGTTTAAGATGGTCCTTTGGTGGTTTAAGATGGTCCTTTGGTGGTTTAAGATGGTCCTTTGGTGGTTTAAGCTGGTCTTTTGGTGGTTTATGCCGGTGCTTTGTTGGTTTAAGATGGTCCTTTGGTGGTTTAAGATGGTCCTTTGGTGGTTTAAGATGGTCCTTTGGTGGTTTAAGATGGTCCTTTGGTGGTTTAAGATGGTCCTTTGGTGGTTTATGCCGGTGCTTTGGTGGTTTAAGATGGTCCTTAGCTGGTTTAAGCTGGTCCTTTGGTGGTTTATGCCGGTGCTTTGGTGGTTTATGCTGGTGCTTTGGTGGTTTAAGATGGTCTTTCGGTGGTTTAAGCTGGTCCTTTGGTTGTTTATGCCGATGCTTTGTTGGTTTAAGATGGTCCTTAGCTGGTTTAAGATGGTCCTTTGGTGGTTTAAGATGGTCCTTTGGTGGTTTATGCCGGTGCTTTGGTGGTTTAAGATGGTCCTTAGCTGGTTTAAGATGGTCCTTTGGTGGTTTATGCTGGTGCTTTGGTGGTTTAAGATGGTCTTTCGGTGGTTTAAGATGGTCCTTTGGTGGTTTATGCTGGTGCTTTGGTGGTTTAAGATGGTCCTTTGGTGGTTTATGCTGGTCCTTTGGTGGTTTATGCTGGTGCTTTGGTGGTTTAAGATGGTCTTTCGGTGGTTTAAGATAGTCCTTTGGTGGTTTATGCTGGTGCTTTGCTGGTTTATGCTGGTCTTATGATTTGATTTGATTTGGTCTTTTGCTGGTTTATGCTGGTCCTTAGCCGGTCATGTTGCTGATCAAGGAACAGCATAAACTAGCAAAGCACCAGCATAAACCAGCAAAGGACCAGCTTGGACCAGCTTAAATCAGCATCAAAACATATCTAACCAGCATATGCTGTTTTTTTTTCAACAGGGTCGGTAAGCATTGCTAGAATATTGTAACTAGTTGCTAGGAATTGTTAGCATGTTAACATTTAGCTAAGTGCTGTTAGCATGTTGCCAGCATATTTTACTTTTAACTTTTAACAGTGCAATGTGAGTCAAGTATAACTATTATTTTTCAGTGAACTGTTCTCTCACTACTGAAAGCAAATAAAATGGTTCTTACCTTTAAAATTTCATCAACACAGCTTGCATCTGCTACTGTTGGAACCTGCAAGAATGAAAGCATGCAGATCTTGGTTTACAGAGCAGCACATAAGCTATAGAGCTATACATGCAACTTGCCAATGTTACTGTAAAGAGGTCATAATATTAATATATTACTATAGTAATAGTTTCTTATTATCTTCCTAAAGGTGCATGCTAAATGGATGCTAGATCCTATATCTAAACTTAATAACAACCTTACTATTAATAAGCAGCAAATTAGGAGTTTGAGGTAAAAGTCATAGTTAATAGTTGGTTAATAACAAGAACTGGTCTCCACATTAAAGTGCGACGTGTCTTATGACAGTCAGTTCCATCAAGATATAGCCTTAGATATAAAAACTACTTGGATTTGCGTGAATTACATGAATAGCCTATTTCAATATCAGAACGCTCGTAGGTACATATTGGGGTCAAAAAAAATTTGAATTCCAAATGTTTGTCAAATTGAAAATAAAAACCCACATTCCAAACGTTGCATTCTAATTTTAGGTGTGCTTTAAGGAGGCAGTCATATCATTGGCACTTGTGGTGCAATGACAATGTAATTTAGCCTATCCAGTTGAAGCCACTATTGGCTTTCAGTATTAAACAAATACATGGCTTTTGTATTAAACACATACATGCATACATATATACATACATACATACATGACGCTGTTTTGTTTATAATTGTTTAAGCAACTTCATTAATTATAATGTATTTTAAAATTAAATAGATCATATTTAAGTACAAATTTCGAATGTAGTTTTTCAGCCATTTTGACAGCCCTAGAAGGCGCATGCTAGATAGATGCTAGATCTCATATCTAAACGTAATAACTACCTTACCAACTACTAATAAGCAGGCAAACTAGGAGTTTGAGGTAAAAGTCATGGTTAATAGTTAGTTAATAATGAGAATTGGTCTCCAAATTAAAGTACGACCAAAAACTTGTCTTAAGAGAGTCAGTTCCTTCGAAATATAGGTTAAAAACTCCTTGGCTTATGTAAATGACATAAATAGCTTATTTCAAATGCCAGAATTTTCGCAGGTACATACTTTCAAAAAACTAAACTTAAAATCCAATATAATTTTCCTTAAAGCTCTATTTGATCCCTTATGAACTCTTTTATTAGGGATGGGATGCTACATCGATTCGTAGATCAATTCTGAGTCTTTCAAATGCATCGAGAATCTACTCTAATCTAGTTTTTATCCGCACACTCAAACGCTCACAAAGAAGAGTGCCCACTCCGAACACCCTTGTAATTCGCTTCAACCTTTTCGAATTGTATACATGATTATTTTAGGTTCAAGTGCATGTAAGGATTTGGAAACAAGCAGAGCACGGCTGTTTCTAAAGCTGCAGTGCCATCTGCTGTTCAAAACTAAGCTTGAATCGCGATGTGTGCAGAAATCTCAGAATCGATGTTGAATCATGTTTATCGTCCCATCCCTATTAACTACGCCAAAGTAAATATAGTTTTCCATTCTACGGCACATTTAAAAACTTCTTGGATTACATGAAAACTGTGAAAATTACATGACTAGCCAATTTCAACATCAGAATGTTCACAGGTACATAATTAAAAAAAAAAAAGAAACTAGAAATTTTATATAATTTGCTTTTAAGCTTCATTTTATCTTAGTATATCAAGAAAAATAAGATTTCTTAAGATATGAACCCTTCCATCAACGTTAGAGAGAAAAAAAAAAGCAAGCATACACGACTTACGTCGACAGGCTGCGTTGGGATCTTGAGCTTGGTGAGGGCAGCCTTGCCATTCGGCTTCATTTCCCCTACGGCACTGCTGTGCGACTGGCCGCCGTACGACTCTGAAGAGGTCTTAGGTTCGGCGGTTTCCTGGCCGTCCATGGGCCGCACATAAGCGGTAGGTTTTTGAAGCATGGAGCTGGGTTTAATAAGCGACGGTGGGAAGCTCTGGCTGGGATGCTGTCCGCTGGAGAAGGAATGAACTCTTGAGGGCGAGTCCCAGTTGGCTTCTCGGTCCCTGGGCGACTTGGTGCGGCTGCGCGAGTGTCCGCCGGAGCTCATGGAGCCCTTGGCCGGGCTGGAGTGGGATTTGTGCTCGGAGCTATGCTTGCTAGATTTCTTGCTGCTGTAATCTCGTTCGTGCCGCTGACCGCTGCCGCTGGAGCCGCTACGCTGACTGCTTCCGTGGCTGCCTTGCACGGATGAACGCTTCTGCGATGAGGACGACGTTGAGGAGGACGGGCAGGATGTGGAAGAGATGCCGCCGACTGGAGTCCATTTGCTGTTCTGACTCTGGGCGCCTCCGCGCTGGTCGCTGTACTGGCCGGATTTATCGTCCGAGGAGGAGCCGGAGGCTTTGGGAATGAGTTTGGACATTGGGGGTTCACCGATGGTTTCCTTCATCTCGTCGTAATTTCCTAGCATGCTCTGGATGCGACTTGAGAGTTTATCTTCCTTGCAGGACTGTTGGGAGAAAACGACAAAGTGAGAAAGACTTGAGCTGTGTGAAAACAACTTAAACACTAAATAGTGGCATATGAAAACAAGCCTGCGTGCAATTTTACAAACTTTAAAACGTCTCTCATTGAGGTCTTTCTGCAACTGATTGAGACACAACAACGTTCAAATGTTACTAATAAAATTGTCCTGTTTTAGAACTTGATCTGTCCAGAATGCTCCGAGTCAAGCAGGAGCAGATTGTTATGTCAAGTATTTTTTGCACTACTGCCCCCAATGTGTTCATCCAAAGTAATACACCGCATCCCAGCCTAAGCAAAGGAAATGTCAAAGCAGGGGCTTTCCACTGTTAATACACACAATCTCGTCTTATCCCGTAGGGAATATGACAGTAATAACAGGAGTGCAGCTGTCTTTATTTTCTACCTGTCAGGTTGCATTTCTTGCATCCTACGACAGGTTCACCACCAAACTAAAGCACTTACCGCTGTGCAAAGCCGGTTAGCAGCAAAGATTAGACTGAGAGAGACTGTAATCTTCTTTACTCTAACACATGTGACTATTATATGTGTCCTTTTTCCACCATTGCTGCTCTATATCAGCCCAATTACAAATAAAAACCATAACAAATGTCATTTTAGTCCATTGATAGTAAAACACTACCTAAAAATATTGAACAGAAACAGATCAGGAGGAATGAGATTAAATTAAGTTGGTGCGGCAACTGACGGAGTATCACCTCAATACTAAAAACAGACTCAAAATATTAAATGACACAGTTCCACTACAAACGTTAGTCCAATATCCTTATGAAAGGAGTAGCAGAAGATGATTACAAAAAACAAAAACAATACAAGTCCTATAAATAGAACTATAAATGGGTGGAAATTGTGATAAATGTAACAAAAACTGTTCCATTAAAGGCACAATATGTAAGTTTTCCCCACTAGAGGGCGCATATTCAAAACAAACAAAGACGACTCTGTGATAAAGTGTGTAATCATGGGGGTTGCTGTCTTCATCCTCACAGCTGATGCTATTCCACGGGATTTGGGCAGAAATCATGTTCATGGAGGAGTTACTGTATTAAAGACTTATTAAGGTCACTGTAGTATGAAGCAGGTTGGGGCTGAAAGTCGTATAAAGCGAAATGAGGACGTTGGAGCAATTGCTAATGAAGAAGCAGCGCAACACACGGCTCGAAAATATTATGCCACAGTAGAGTGCTTTTGCTTCTTCCGGTCATGCATATATGGAGAAAAGCAGTGCCGTTTTATCATAGTAGATACATTTGTATGTGCTGAAAGGTCTGTTTTAATACTATTCTCTGCATTCGTCACCTGTCTAATAAAATGCACAACATATTAAAGCGTCTTTGGGGTTTCCATGTTTTCTACAAAACAAAACCAGAAAATCGAGGGTCTAACATTATTGGCAGGCGACCCAATGACATCCGTTACACTAGTTAAAATTGCTTATTTCTCTGGATTTAAACATTCTTGGAAACATCTGGGATAATGCAAGTACACAAGTCAGCAAAATATATAACACTGTTCTAGCGGTTTTTGGATATTTTAATCAAAAACATCTTACATATTGTGCCTTTAACAAAGCTTTCTTAAAGTTCCGTTGTTACATGCAAATCAACAAGGACAACAAAATCTTGATATTATTTGACAGAACACTATTTCTCTCTCTCATCACTTTGAGATCATCTGATGTAAAATGATGTAATTCCTTTGACCATGCTACTGAAAAACATGTTTTTCAGTAGCAGTGACCAGCCCTAATTAGAAATGTTTTTTTTCCTTCCTCACACCTGCTATCTAAACAACACAATGCTCATCCCTGCATAATAAGAAAATGGGCAACAGGATATTCGCTGAGCACTTACCACACATTTAGAAAAAGGGAGTTAACCAACCACTAACTAGCAGGGATTTTATATTTACAAGCAGCCATACTGTTACAAAAAAATCTCCAGCTGATGCATTTAACAATGCAAGTACTTACCTATAAAATGCCCTGTAATAACTGTTAGGGTAAAATAGCAAATGAAGCCTGTCACCAATAAAAATAGTACAATGCATGGTTTTTGGGACACGTACCATGAAGCACAAAGCGACAGATACATATACATTAAACTCGATTAATTCTGAGATTTTCAGCACTGGTTGGAAACTGTTTTTTAGTTGGCTGATAAACAGATACTGTCCCTCCAAAACCACCAGCAGTCATTGGATAATGTATAAATTTGGATGCCTTTTTAAATTGAGCAATTGAATCTTTGTTGTCGATTTGCATTTTACATAATGGCGATATCTTATTACACTCTACAAAAAAAAGCCTATCGGTCTTCCTCTACACCAGGGGTGTCCAAACTCAGTCCTGGAGAGCCAGTGTCCTACAGAGTTTGGCTCCAACCCCAATTAGACACACCTGAACCAGCTAATCAAGCTCTTAGTGGCATACTAGAAACTTCCAGACAGGTGTGTTCAGGCCAGTGTTGTTTTTGACAACCATCTTAGATTTAGTCTTAGTCTTATGGACTAAAATGGTTATTAGTTTTAGTCAAATTTTAGTCACTTCTATATGTGATAGTTTTAGTCCAATTTTAGTCGACGAAAAGTCAAGAAGGTTTTAGTTTAGTTTTAGTCGACGAAAAGTCAAAAAGGTTTTAGTCTAGTTTTAGTCAATAAACTGGGGGAAAAGTAGTCTTTTAACAAATTAATGTAGGTCAGTAAGTATTTTGCTGTTGGGTAGTGTCACTTATAAGTTCTGAAAATAGCAGATCTATAGGCTAATTCAACACAATGTGAGCTTCCGGATCGACTATTTTTTTTTACCAATAATTACAATAATGAAGGAATGTTTTAAAACATAAAAGACAAACAAGGATGGAATGCTAAAACGGCTTGCCATACTAGTATGGCAAAGAGCATTTAATGCTAAAACGGCTTGCCATAGCGGCAGGTACTTTTTTCAGTTTTAATTGGCATGCACAATAAGCAGAAATGTCATGCATTTTAAACGTCTGACGGACCACCCACTAACATTTTCGTCTATTCTCGTCAACGAAAACTCACACACGTCTCGTCATGTTTTAGTCATCAACGAGCCATTTTTATCTCGTCATCGTCTCGTTTTCGTCATGGAAAAAAGTGGCGTCAACGAAATGATTTCGTCATCGTCATCGTTGACGAAAACACTGGTTCAGGCAAGTGAAGCTAAACTCTGCAGGACACTGGCCCTCCACGACCAAGTTTAGGCACCCCTGATCTACACTGTGAAAAACTGAGACAAATCTAATGGGACATTTCATGCAATTTTACAGCTCACTACTATTGTAAATGGTAGAGTTTTTACATGTAAAATAGAAGAAGTTATCTTATAACTTGCAGTGGAATTCAGAAGTGAACTCTCAGTGTGAAAGCTCACATCTGGTGGTTTTCCATTGAAATATGTTTTTTTTTTTTTTGCTCTTATCAGTACAATGGGACTAAAGGTGCATTTGATATTATTTAAACCACTAAATGGCAGAAAAATGTGGTGTAACAGTTTCCAAAACATCCGCTTTTCAGTATACATGTGCAAATTTGGCTGATGCTTGATGCAATTGAGTTGATTTTGTGCTTACTTGATCTAAAATTTGATGTTTTAAAAAATGTTGTAGACTTAAGTAGAAAATTAGAATCATAAATTCTTGAATATATCTTTAGACAAAGGTTTTTCAAGATTTTCAGTTGTTTAAGATAAAGCAACAGTTTTTAAATAATGAAAGAATAAAGAATATTTTAAATAATAAAAGGCACAGTCATTAACATGGTAATTAATAGATGGCTGACTTTTCCATTTGTTGACATGACATTGTTAGATTCAGATAGTAAATAATATACAGAATTATGTTGGGTGTCCATCTTAGAGATAATAACCAGGTTTGTAATGAAACAAACATATTTAAAAACATGATATTAATCATATTACATAATAAAATATCATTAGGTGTTCCTACTATATTAATTATTATGGGATCTCCTTCAATGCTTTTAGAATCTTTACATTTTAAAATGATTTTCTTTCGGTATTTTAAAATATATGTTTTATTTGAACATTTTAATGACGGTATATTTCTTGAACAAATTAATTAATTTATCAAAATAAGAAAATAGTGCAAACTTTGCTAAAGTGATTGTTTTGAACAAGTATTAATTTAGACATTTAAAAAAATATATATTTTAGCTAAAGTATTTATTTTTACACAAAATCTATCGCTTCAATAGTTCAATACAGTATAATACAAATATATTTGTTGTATAATGTCATTTCTTTGAATGACATGTTTTATTTTTAAAGCTAATCCATATAGTTAGTTGAAGTTTTCATACTGTACATTTTTTACAGTGTAATCATTAAAACACCCATATAAGTTAGTGCGACGCATACATTTTTCCAGTAATTATGTAATGACCAAAGTCGCTGCATCTCAGTGCCATTATCTGTACTTTCTTTTTTTTGGGCTAAAGAGCAAGATTAATTGAGCACAGAAGCCAAAAAGGAACAACCCAAGATTAAAATGAGGTCTACAGGGCAAATAATAAATAAATAAATGATAATCAAATGGGGGGAAAAAAAAGAAGAAACAAAATGAACTTACTTTATAAGGTTCAGGAAAGAGGGGAGAGTTAGCTGGAAAGGCCTCTCCTCCCTGCTGGATTTCTTGATTTCTCCTTTCCCTTTCTTTCATACGGAGCATATTCCGGTCTTCACGGTTCATGTTGCTAACAACAGAGACACTAAGAGTCACTAAGCAGTGAGGAATAAGAGGAAAAATAGCTTCCTGACACCTTGATCTACACCTGGATCTACCAAGATAAAGTTACACATTTGAACAACAAATGGAAACAAATAGACAGGATTACTGGAGACAAGCAGATGTGCTTTCCCTTCAGAAAACAAGACCACAGTCTTTGGTAAAACAGACACAGTTTTAAGTAATACTGACTTTAATTCTGTCCATCTTTGTTTGGCTTCTCACAGAAAAGGTGATTTCAAAACTTAAGACATTTAAGCCTGCTAACAACCGAAGTTACGTGAGACTTGCGAGGTGCGTTTGACTAAACAAGGGTTGAGTAATCGATGATGCCAAGTCAAACTTCCTAAAAAAAAAAAACGTCAGACTTTGACGCATGCATTTCAGTAATTTCCCAACATCGTATCCAGAAGCCATTCAAAAAGGCAGATCTTAACTTTAAAATAAGAGACAAAACACATTATCAGTTCAGATAGTGTGCTGAAATGTTATTTAAAACCACAACAGGTTGAAAACAACTCTTGTTGAAACATGAACATGTTGTAAAGAGGACTGTTAATGAACTTTGTCCACTCGTTTCTGAAGTAAAAGTATAGAAAGCTGGCAATAAATTATTTTCACTGAAGCTATAACTACAGATTCAAGAGAAGAAAGAAAGAAAAGAAAGAAAGAAAGAAAGAAAGAAAGAAAGAAAGAAAGAAAGAAAGAAAGAAAGAAAGAAAAAGACGGAAAGAAATAGAAAATTTAAAATAAATTGAAATAAAGAAAAAAGAGAAAGAATTAAAAAAGAAAGATGTAAAAAATAAGAAAAATTAAAAGAAAGAAAGATGTAAAAAATAAGAAAAATTAAAAGAAAGAAAGAAAGAAAGAATAAAAAGAAAGAATTAAAAAAGAAAGATGTAAAAAATAAGAAAAATTAAAAGAAAGAAAGAAAGAAAGAAAGAATAAAAAGAAAGAATGAAAGAAAGAAAATTAAAATAAGGAAAAGAAAAAAGGAAAAAGTATTAAAAAAAGGAAAAGGAGGAAGGAAGGAAAAGAAAAAGAATAAAGGAAAAGAAAAGAGAGGAAGAATAAAGGAAAAGAAAAAAGAAAGAGAAAAAAGAAAGAATTAAAATAGAGAAAGAATTTAAATAAACAGAAAAAAGAGAAAGAATTAAAGAAAGAAAAAAATAAAGAAATATGTAAAAAATAAGAAAAAGAAAGAAAGAAAGAAAGAAGAAAAAGGAATGAAGGGAAAGAAGAACAGAAAGAAAGAAAGAATAAAGGAACAGAAAAGAAAGAAAATGTAGGAGAAGAAAAAAGAAAAGAAAGAAAAAAAAATTAAAAAGGAAAAGGAATGAAAAGAAAGAATTGAAAAAAGAAACAATGAATTGAAAAACAAAAGAAAGAAAGAAAAAAAAGGAAAAGAAAGAAAAAAATAAGAAAGAGAAAATATTGAAAAAGATGGAAAAGGAGGAATGAAGGAAAAGAAAGAAAGGAAAATAAAAGAAAGAATAAAGGAAAAGAAAAAAGAATGAAAAGAAAAAAAGAATTAAAAGAAAATTAGGTTTTAAAAGAAAACAAATTTAATTAAAAAAGAAAGAAAGAAGTAAAAATAAGTAAAATGAAAAGAAAAAGAAAGAAAGAAAGAAAGAAAGGAAAGAAAATTAAAATAAGGAAAAGGGAAAGAAAAAGAAAAAAGAAAAAGTATTAAAAAAGGAAAAGGAGGAATGAAGGAAAAGAAAAAGAATAAAGGAAAAGAAAAGAGAGGAAGAATAAAGGAAAAGAAAAAAGAAAGAGAGAAAAAAGGAAAAGAAAAAAGAAAGAAAGAAAAAAGATAAGAAAAAAGAAAGAAAGAATTAAAATAGAGAAAGAATTAAAATAAACAGAATAAAGAGAAAGAAATAATTATAAAGAAAGAAAGAAAGAAAGAAAGATGTAAAAAAAGAAAAATTAAAAGAAAAAGAAAGAAAGAAAATTAAAAAGAAGGAAAAGGAATGAAAAGAAAGAATGAGTTAAAAAAAGAAAGAATAAATTGAAAAAAGAAACAATGAATTGAAAAATGAAAGAAAGAAAGAAAAAAATAAGGAAAAGGAAAAGAAAAAGAAATAAAAAAATAAGAGAAAATATTAAAAAAGATGGAAAAAGAGGAATGAAGGAAAAGAAAGAAAGAAGGAAAATAAAAGAGATAAAGAATAAAGGAAAAGGAAAAAGAAAGAAAAGAAAAAAGAAAAAGAATTAAAAGAAAATTTAATTTTAAAAGAAAGAAATTAAAAGAAAAAAGAAAGAAAGAAGTAAAAATAAGAAAAATTAAAATTAAAAAAATAAGGGAAAGAAAGAAATAAAGAAAATTAAAATAAGGAAAAGGAAAAGAAAAAGAAAAAAGAAAAAAAGTATTAAAAAAAGGAAAAGGAGGAATGAAAAGAAAGAAAGAATAAAGGAAAAGAAAAGAGGAAGAATAAAGGAAAAGAAAAAAAGAAAAAAGAAAAGAAAAGAAAAAAGAAAGAAAGAATTAAAATAGAGAAAGAATTAAAATAAACAGAAAAAAGAGAAAGAAAGAATTAGAAAGAAAGAAAGATGTAAAAAATAAGAAAAATTAAAAGAAAGAAAGAAAGAAAGAAAGAAAGAAAGAAAGAAAAAAGGAAAAGAAAAGAAAGAAAATGAAGGAGAAAAATTAAGAAAAAGAAAGAAAAAATAAGGAAAAGGAATGAAGGAAAAAAGAAAGAAAGAAAGAAAGAAAGAAAGAAAGAAAGAAAGAAAAGAGAAAAAAATAAGGAAAAGGAATGAAAAGAAAGAATGAATTGAAAAATGAAAGAAAGAAAGAAAAAAATTTAAATAAGGAAAAGGAAAATAAATAAAAAAAATTAGAAAGAAAATTTTAAAAAGACGGAAAAGGAGGAATGAAGGAAAAGAAAGGAGGAAGGAAAAGAAAAAAGAAAAAGAATTAAAAGAAAATAGAAAGTAAAAATTAGAAAAATGAAAAGAAAGAAAGAAAGAAAGAGGGTAACTTAAAGAACTGTATTTAAACATGATCTGTAAACAAACTGCTAATTAAACTAAAACCAAAAGAAGACTTGACATTACTGGCCAATTAATTAAATCTAGCTCTTCTTTTTCACAAGGGCCACATCAGTGATTAGATCACCAGCGCTGAGGTTTGGAGATGCGCTGCGTCACGTCGAGGGGGGAGGGTGCGATTCTCAGGGCGTTTTTAGATGCACTTTTAAGGGGAGTCACTTCTGATGCATTAGATCCCGTCGTCAAGGTTTATTTTGTAAAGTTGATATCCGTGTCGAGAAAAGCTCAATGAATGTGCTAATGGGAGAGCGTTTGCACCACAAAACCACAGTCGATCGACACACGCTGCACCAAAATCCAATTAGTCAAAACCATCTCTAAAAAAAACACTAATGATATTTGCTGATTAACTGGTGTGTACACCTAAACTGCTTATTAAAAATGCCAACAGCTCTGAAAACTTACAAAAACCTCCATGTTTTTTTTTAGCCTACATGGCTACCTAAGATTTCAAATCATCAGAGATGCATTTTTTATTTAACCTTAAAACAGAATCCATAAATTAAACCGAACATATGGAATTTGGGTAAAAATAAAACTGAATGGAAAAAAAAAAATGACAAGCTTTCAAAGTATATTCAGGGTCCTATTTTTTGCTCAGATTTATTTTTATTTTTAAATAAAACCAAAGTCTGTTTGAATTTTTCTGGATTGCATTTTAATGCATGAGAAAGCATGTCTAATAAATTGAAGTTATGGATCTTGCACAATTTAAAGAGACAGTTCACCCAAAATGAAAAGTGATCATCATTGTTCCAAACCTGTATGTTATTCTTTCTTCTGTTGAGAACTAAAGAGGAGATTTTGAAGTACGTTGGTAACCAAATGTTGTTGGTATAGCCATTAACTTCTATAGTATGGAAAAAAGACTATGGAAATCAATTGCTTTTAGCAACTGCTTGGTTACCAATATTATTCAAAATCATCTTTCATGTTCCACAGATGAAAAAAAGACACACAGGTTTGGAATAACATTAGTTAAATTTGAATTTTTGGGTGAACTATCCCTTTAACTACAATTGGTTAAGTATGTGTAACAAACCAAAAAAAGCCACTAATTTACATAGAGATGCACAGACTTCAAATGTAATTTTTATATATATAAATTTGTTTGTTTTTTGCCATATTTTTGTAACTTTCCATGTTATACTGTAAACTGCATTTTTATGACTTGATTCCACAATTCTACGATTGGAAATCATAAACTACATACTCCATCGGCTGCGACTGCGAATGGACAGGTTTAAAGTATGCACACCAAGTGGAGCCGTTTAGCTTAAATTTGAGCATTAAGACACTTCAATATATGCAGAAAAGAAAAGAAAAAATAAATTAAAATTCTAAAAAAATAATCTGAATGTGTATGCTCAAATGAGGAGACTGTGCTGATGACGAAAACATTCACGAAGTAGTATGCAGACAAAATAAGTATACTTCAGGCTTGACGTTCATGGTTTTCTAAACATGAACTTTCCACATTATAATCTCTCAAACGACATGCAAGAATCAAACTGTGCTCCACAACACTGACTCCAAACCTAGCTTGAAACACCTGCACATGACATTAAACTCAATCCACTACAATGCGGGCAAATCACTGACATATTCAACTGAATTTTCCATGTGACTAAATAATGTTAGATTTCAGTCATTGGTATTCCAGTGAGATTTAAGCAGCACAAGATGGCTCTTTTGGTAATGGGCGGGGCCAATGTTCAAAACTGAAATCTCATTGGTTCACCTATTACGACCACATTTGGATTTCAGCGAATCAGTTTAAAATAACCATTAGCCCAGATCATTAGACTGCCGCAGCATGTTTTATGTTAGATTTGTTTAAAAACAAAAGGTGCTTCACGATGCCATAGAAGAACCTTTTTGTCTAAATGGTTCCATAAAGAACCTTTAACATGTGAAGAACCTTTCTGTTTCACAAATGGTTCTTTGTGGCAAATAAGCTTCTTCAGATTATAAAAAGGTAAAAAAGACATGGTTCTTTAATGAATCTTTGAATGGTTCTTTGGGGAACCAAAAATGGTTCTTCTATGGCATCGCTTAAAGAACCTTTGTTTTTAAGAGCGTAAAACAATTATCTACACATAATCAAGTTTCGACAATAAAAAGTTAAAAGAAACAGCATTTATTAACAATTTAAGTTTTTACTATCACTTTTTTTTTTAAACACAGCACATATTTGCTGAATAAACATATTAGGTAGTGTATACTTATAAAAAAATATCATTTTAAATAAACACTGTTCTTTTTAACATTTTATTCATCAAAGAATTCTGAAAAAAACTACCACAGGTTCCACAAAATATAGAAATATGACCCAGAAGACTGGAGAAATGGCTGATGGAAATTCAGCTTTACTATTGCGTAAATAAATTACATTTTAAATGTATGAAAATAGAAAACTGTTATTTTAAATCGTAAAAATATTTTACAATATGACTTTTTGTTGTTAAATATCCGATCAATTAAATGCAGCCTTGTTGAGCATAAAAAACATCCTTTAAAAACATTAAAATTGATCCCAAGTTTATATATATATGTCAGTGTGTGTGTGTGTGTGTGTGTGTGTGTGTGTGTGTGAGAGAGAGATGGAGGAATAGTATGAAATTTATTCAAAACATCACCTTTTGTGTTTCTCAGAAGAAAAAAAACTACAGATTTGGAATAAACGTAGTTTCACTTTAAGTGCCTAACCTTGTAAAAATGCCAAAAGCTGGTTACATCAACATTTGAGCGTGTAAGATAATGTTAGTGAGGCTCCTCCTGTCTACAAGGCTTTATATCCTATGATGCACATGCAAAAGTAAGGGCAGGGTGTTTATTCCAGTAGGTTGATGATCATACGACACTCTGGGAAGTTTATATCTGATTTGACAGGAATGAGTCAATTTCTAGAGAGTGGCCAAGAACTACTTTGACGCTTTGATCTTGTTCAGAGACATCTTACATTTTTCCCATAAACATGCTCTATGCTGAAAAACATGTTCACCTGAATCATTTTGATATCTACATACTCAAAGGTGCTTCAGACAGTACCATAATCCAGATTATGATCTATCCGGCCTGTCTAGAATATTCTAATTCTTTGGAAAAGCTGCTACGGTGCGCTGCTCGCTTCAAGACCAATTTAAAAGACAAGATTCAGTTTAACATCAAAGTCTTTGAAGTAAAACTAATCAAAAGAGATAAAAGAAGATGGTAGCAAACAGCTGGGAGGAGGCCTAAAACTTTGCCGTGACTACTACTACAGGAGTTACTCAGTGAAAACATGGCTGGTGCTAGTGCTTACCCTGACTGAGAGGCCATGGCCTCAACCAATGAACCATTGGAAGAGGACTGCGGGGGAAAATTCCAGATAACTCGATGCTTCTTCCCAGCTACGGCTCCCTCTCGTTTAGTAGCGTCTACTTTCAGCCACAGTTTCTTGATCGGCAGCGTTCACACTTCAATCGTCGCTGCTGCTGCTGTATTTCCTGGGAGTTGAGATAAATCTGACTCAGGCAGGGGAGGTTACAGTCTGTCTGCGGAGCAAACCACTGCGTTGAGCAGAGGAGCCACAACTAAAACATTCAGGTGAGGACTATTAGGTGCTCTAGAGCAAATCTACAAATCTTAATAACCAGTGGACCATTAAATGGAAAAACAATGAAATGCTTATTTCACATAGCATTCCCTAAAAACAAACTCAATATTACGTCAACACTGAGTTACAAGTTACCTACTTAAAGTCTTTTGCTCAGAGCCAACACCCCTCTGAGTGCTGTGGAGAATGGTGCAGTCCACCAGCGCCCTTATAAGGACATGTTATTTTATGCCACTCAGCCACTCCCCTCTGTGATGTTAAGAGTCAGAGCAGCCAATCAGCTTCCGTCTCTCAGTAAACACATGCCCTCCCCCACTTGGGGCTGAGCCAACACAACCAACATCAGTTTCCTTAAAGGGCCAGATGCAATTTTTCCCCAGAGTCCACAGGAGAAGCACATAAAAACATTAGTAGGCAAAACCCAGGTGGCGATGAGGCAATTAGATGCAATATGGGAATCACCGAAAACAATTATTGCTAACCAGCTTGGGTCCAGCGGCATGAACGGCTTATATGTATTGTGACTTTTGTAGGACCAACTAATCTTACATTGACTTACATAGACTAACTTTTTAGTCTAAGCAGTTTATGCAACGGGCCCCTGGTGTTATAAAAATAGCCTGCAGCCATGCACTTTGATCTATTTTATCTCATCGAAATCCTATATTTTCTAGTGTATTTGAGGTCATGGCAACACTACAGTTTTAGTATGCATATTGCTGGCATATTGGCGGTTTATAATAACTTATAAAGCAGACATTAATGCCTTATTTTGCATGATCACATTTTAGATTCCTTAACTTTACCACTACCTAAACTTAACTACTTTACTAACTAAAAATAAGCAGCAAATTAGGAGTTTGAAGCAAAATGCAGTTAATTAATAGTGAGAATTGATCTTTAAATTAAATAATTTAAATTAAAGTGCGACCAATGTCACAAAGTGAGCTTTAAACCACTCAACATTAGCTTATAGATCTGCATGTATTTGCTCTGAAATGGATCATTGCTATTAAAGGGGTAGTTCACCCAAAAAAATGAAAATTACCCCATGATTTACTCACCCTCAAGTAGGGGTGGGCGATATGACCTAAAATTAATATCACTGTATTTTTCATCTTTTGAACGGTGACGGTATAATATCACGGTATTACTTTTTTTGGTACATTTTGGGAGGAGTAGCCTGTCCTGTCCCTTTAGTATGTGAATAAAGTTAATATTTTTATAATATAATAAGTATCCTTATCAAAAAGAGACATGGGAGAGTATTATGCATTCTCAACATATTTATTTTGCAAAAAACCTAAAGATCTTACTTAACAGTGTACAGCAAAACAAAAATTATTTTTTATTGAAATTTAATTTGTGCAATATTTAAAACCTTTAAATAACTGGGGGAAATCAACCCATGGCAACAGTTTAAAAGTAGACCAATTCTGTGGGGAAAAACGCGGACTTGGCAACCCTGCATCCAACACCAGCTGCTGGAGTTAATGTCATTGCACACATGAGATTTTTGCACGTTAAAAAAATGTCCGTCCGTCATAAAAAAAAAAAAAAAAAAAAAAAAAAAAAAAAAATCGGATCCTGTTTGATTTTCTGCATTTTCGCGTCCATAATAAGCATTTTGATAAGGATGGCGAATATGAGAAAACTAAAAAAAAAAAAAAGAAAAAAAGAAAAAAAAAAAAAAAAAAAAAAAAAACGCATACGAAAATCGGACTCGGTGTACAATGACCTTTAGATTTGAATGATCACGGGTCGAAAGTAAAGAGAGATAACAACAATAGACTGGAGGATTTGCTGCAATCTTGTACTCACTGACAAATATCTAAGATGTGCTGCTCCCTTTACACAGAGTGTGCATTATCGCAAAATTGAAAGTAAAAGTAAACAGGCCGGTCGCGTTCGCCTCGCTCCCGCCCAATTTGAGATCCGCTGTGTAAATCCTTCGGCCGGTCGCCGGGAATAGTCTACAGGCCCGACCTTTCTTCACGATGTTTCACTAGTTGTTTAATGGCCACTCCCCTTTTACCTACCACCTGCAAAGCTGATACGAATATGTTTTACTTTATTTACAACAAGATATATAGTATAAGGACAGGTGTTCAGACTACAACTGAACGTTTGAAGAAAATTTAATGCCTTATTATTTAGAATTAGCTATTATTGGTGTAAATGCAGCCATTCAAGGCACATAATTGATTTATTACGGTATTGACGGTATTAGAAAATTCATGTCGTGGCGCAATGTCACACCGGTGCTGACTAAGACACCGGTGTACCGCCCACCCCTACCCTTACACTAGCACTAGTTTGGGAACCTCTTGCAGAATTTGTGAAAATTTTAATTTTAACTAAATAAGAGAGATCATACAAAATGCATGTTATTTTTTAATTAGTACTGTCCTGAGTAAGATATTTAAGATACATAAAAGAGGTTTAAATATAGTCCACAAGACAAAAATAGAATAGCTGAAATTATTAAAATAACCCCTTTCAAAAGTTTGGTGTGGTTACCTGGATGATCTATGACTGTTTTTTTGTTTTGTTATGGTCGTTAATGAGTCCCTTGTTCATTCTGAAGTTAAACTGAGTACTGTTTTTCAGAAAAATCCTCCAGATCCTGCAAATTCTTCATTTTTCCAGAATCTTTTGCATATTTGAACCCTTTCCAGTAGTAACTGCATGAGTTTGAGATCCATCTTTTCACACCGAGGACAACTGAGGGACTCAACTATTAAAAAAGGTTTAAACATTCACTGATGCTTCAGAAGGAAACACGATGCATTAAGAGCTGGGGATGAAAACATCCAAATTTGTCTTATTCTATTGAAATATCTTTTCCCCCCTATTTAGTAATCCCCTTCGGAAGCAGCAAAAGATACTTGCATGTTTCCCACAAGACAAATTAAGTACATTTACCTCGATCTTCAAATTTAAAAAGTTTCTTAATGCATTGTGTTTCCTTCTGAAGCATCAGTGAGTGTTTGAACCTTATGTAATAGTTGTGTTTGAGTCCCTCAGTTGTCCTCAGTGTGAAAAGATAGATCTTAAAATCAAACAGTCACTGCTGGAAAGGGTTCAAATATGCAAAAAACGCTGGAAAACGGAAGAATTAACAGATAAACTGTTCAGAACAAACAAGGAACTCATGAACAACCATCACAAAACAAAACAAAAATCGTAGATCATCCAGGTAACCACACACAGTATTAAGAGCCAAGGGCTGCCAAACTTTTGAAGGGGGTTATTTTAATAAATTCAGCTATGCGACAAACATATTATGTAATAATAAAATAAAATAATAATAATAATAATAATAATAATAATAATAATAATAATATGTCCTGGCTTCCAAGCTTTATAATGGTAGTGAATGGGTGTTAAGATTTTGAAGTCCAATAAAGTACATCCATCCATCATAAAAGTGCTCCACATGGCTCTGGTTAATAAAGGTTTTTTGAACTGAAGCAATGCATTCGTGTAAGAAAAATATCATATTTAAAACTTCATAAACCATAATCTCAAGCTTCTGCTAACTGTCTTATGTGTGCTTATGAGAGCGGTGTTCCAGCATATGATGTAGGAGTAGCGTAAGCTCCTCTGAGAATATACTAGTCTCATGAGAACCAAGTTTTGTTTACCACAAAGGAGAAACCAGTCTTATATTGAAATCCTCCAACATTCTTCTTTTTTTACTGCTAATTCATGACTGGTGTTTTGTTTTGCTCTCTCCTCTGAACTTCCATGTTACACGTTCCACAGAAGCCTTTATTAACCCACTGAAGCTGTGTGGAGCACATTTTATGATAGATTTAAGCACTTTTTTGGGCTTTAAAATCTCAACACTTGGAAGAGCCAGGACATTTTTTAATATAACGCTGATTGCATTTGTCTGAAAGACGAAAGTCATATACACTAGGGCTGTCGTGAGTCGCCAATTCTAATTAACTATTCGATTTTTAAAAATCTTCAATTTCATTTTTCCCACATCGAGTATCCGGCAGCGTTTCACTGTTTTCCAAGGCTGCATTATATTTTAAGCCCATCTAAAAATCATAATTAAGCGTAATTGTGAATTCACAAACACTACGATTCAGTTAAATAAATATACGCAATGCAGTTTTAATAGATGTGCGTCAATTATTTTCATGCGTTGTGTTACCTACATGCATCTCACAGCAGCTCCGATCTCTGCATGTTGTTGTGAGTTTGGGTTTGTTATAACGTTCATCTGTGAATGCAATGTGCACCATTTATTTAGATTTGTAAGGTAAATCATTTATAAACCTATGCAAACACAAGGATACATTTGTAAATATTAAAGATTAAGTGGACATTTGAGTTAAATGTTTAGTTATTATTAAACAAGAATTAGATCGCGTAGCGAAGTGTAAAAACAATCGTTGTAAAAACTTTGGTGTAATGCGTAATGTACATTAGCTCTATTGTTTATAATACATTATGTATTTCAACAGCTTTGTTCAATAAAACCATATGCCTTCTTGCTTTTGCACATTTTATTTGAATTATTATTGCCTCATTGCTATTATACATGTATTTTAAGTCATCTTAAAAGGTTATTGTTCACGTACATCCATTTTTATTACCACAAAAAAATAGGGCCCTATAAAATCTGTTTTATTTTCTTTTTTTTCCATTTTAATTTTTCTATACTCCGTTTTAATGGTTAAATTAAAGTTTTTAATCCATAATTAAGTTTTACAGTTTTATTTTCACAAAATTCTTGGGTGAATAAATCATGGGGTAATTTTCATTTTTTTGGTGGACTATTCTTTTAAATCGATTAAGCCGAGACACTGCAGGTGAATAGGGTAGAAGAAAAAAAAACATTAATAGTTATCACCTTATAACTGTCAGAATATAGACAGGAATAAAAATGTAAAGTTTGGTGTGTGTAAGTGCTACTGAAGTGGAGATTTATGGCCCAGTGTAGGAGAAAACACTCATTTTGAGAAAACGGAGTTTAAAAAAAAAACATTGTAATTGAAATCTATTGTAATTGTTTTCTTTCCGCTGGTCTGAAAAACCAAGAATCCCAAAATCTCAAACTTGACAGATGCATGAAAAAAAAGTGTTTTTGCCTGCAGAGTCTTCTCTTAAAATGTTTAGTGCAAGTAAAGTAAAAACTGGTAATAGTATTTAACCTTCTACAAACTCATTTTTATGCCAAACCTTTTATTTTGAAAATGTCACCACACACCGAAATTATAGGAACAAATGTTTGTAAAAGTTCAACCGAAACCATTTCATTTTACAGAGTGACTAAGTGTAATTCTAGAGGACAATTTAAGATGCTCGGGGAAAAGTTACATAAACAAAAAGAGGGAAAAAACACTTTTCTAAACCAAGTGGGTCGATGGTAATTAGCCTTTAAATATGTATCATAACAGGCAGTATAAATTAAAAAACCTTTTTAAATTGTTAATTCTTCCCCCTGTTGGTACTTCAGTGCCATGAAACAGCAATTTAAACATTTTAGGATGCATCAACTATTAAAAAAAAGATCTTTGAGCCCTTTTCACAACTCTGCAGTATATGATTGTCCATCTTATGTCACTGTGTGAAGACAGTTTTTTTTTGACTAGAACATTAACACATGACTCAGAGACTGATGAATACTTTTGAGACATGACTAGAATATCTGAACTCTCACACTTGTACAACACTGCAAAAAATGCTTTTCTTACTTAGATTTGTCTTGTTTCCAGCCAAAATTCTTAAATCAAAAAGGATTTTCTAGACAAGTAAAAACTACTCAAAATTAAGTGCGTTTTTGCTTGAAACAAGCATAATCTGCCAATGGGGTAAGAAATATAATCTTGTTTTCTGTTAGAAATAAGATTTTTTTTGCTTACCCCATTGGCAGATTATTTAGCTTGATCTAAGCAAAAACTCACTTAATTTTGACTAGTTTTCTGAAAACAATAATGTTTTAGATATTTTGGCTGGAAACAAGACACAAAAATCTAAGTAAGAAAAGCATTTTTCAAACAGGTATATTGATGTGGTTTCTCAATTCTATATTGTTGGCAGCATCATTGTGAATATTATAGATATTTGTTATACGCCATTCATCGCTGTACAGCTTAAAGTGCAGTCACATTTATGGGTGTTGTGTAAATTTCCATCGGCAGAATCCAGTCATTTCTATAGGAATCCATGTAATTGGTAATTTCACGTGAGTAAACGATTTGCCCACACGACTGGTGAACTGCTCATTATTACTAATCCATGCTGAACAACAGAACGCTGCTGAGCTGGAAAGTGACTTCATACATTGCTACAATACCAAAAGAGCTAAATGGACCATTTTTGCTTATCAATCCAAACAATGCACAAGATCCCAAACTGCTTTAAGAAGCTAAATCAAAACGTTTCAGGCCTCTATCAACATCTCCAGTGAGGTTAACAGGATCCTTAAACTTTTAAATGAGGACAACCATGGTTATGTAACATGCAAATAAAATTTTAAGGGTATAAACAAATTGTACGTTTTTCATTCCCTTTGTTAAAATGCAAATATATCCAAACAGTGGAGAGATCTCATTCACACTTCTTTCCCCCTTCAGTTCAGCTTGTCTTAGTATATGAAGTTGAAAAGCATAGAGACAATACAGCACTTATGTCAGAGTGAACACTAAGTAAATTTACTTAATTTCATACTTTAATTTGGAAAGTTTTTGCATGCACATTTTTAAAAGTCAAATTTAAGTCAAATCTACTTAACTAAGTTAAGTAAAATTAGCAAAGGAAATACGTAAATTTGACTTGTACAGTTAGAGTTTAAGTCATTTCTACTTAATTTTAACGTTTACAATTCACTCATCCACAGTTTGTAAACTTTACTAAAATGGCATTAAAGCATGTGGTTCACTTACAAACATGTATGTAAGCAAGTAGACTCAATGTAGTTAGGACCTCAATATTTGGCTCAAAGTGAATAGTTTTTGAGGATGGATGGGTCATTTTGAGTAGAAAATGAACTCTAGACGTTACAAAACAGCAAGTTACTTAAAGGGAAAGTTCACCCAAAAATGAAAATTAGATGTTTATCTGCTTACCCCCAGGGCATCCAAGATGTAGGTGACTTTGTTTCTTCAGTAGAACACAAACCAAGATTTTTAACTCAAACTGTTGCAGTCTGTCAGTGATTTAATGGCAGTGGATGGGTACCAAACCTTTGAAAGTAAAGAAAAACATGCACAGACAAATCCAAATTACACCCTACGGCTCGTGACGATGCATTGATGTCCTAAGACACGAAACGATCGGTTTTTGCAAGAAACTGAACAGTATTTATATCATTTTTTACCTTTGATACACAGCAATGTCAATCTGTCCTAAACACAAGCTCATCATCCGGCTCGTTACATGTGTAATTTGGATTTGTCTGTGCATGTTTTTTTTACCTTAAAAGGTTTGGTTCCCATTCTCTGCCATTATATGACTGACAGACTGCAACGGTTTGAGTTAAAAATCTACGTTTGTGTTCTGCTGAAGAAACAAGTCACCTACATCTTGAATGCACTGGGGGTAAGCAGATAAACATCACATTTTCATTTTTGGGTGAACTATTCCTTTTAACCCAACAACAAAAGCAACAATAAAACTGTAGATACATATCAAAAACAGCATAATATTATCTTGCCCAAATGCATGATGGGAACAACGGGTCATAACTTTGTCCTTTTTACAAAGATTAAGTAAATATCAAACAATTCCAAGTAAAACTAGACCAAGTTTGTCAAGACAAATTTGAAAAGTTGGTTTGGAAAAGCTGGACCAGAAAGTTGAAGACGTTTTAAAAGTTTGAGGGTTTTCAGTCTGAAATAGTTTGAAGTTTAGAGTAGTTTTAAAAACGTAATGTTTGATGGATAGCTAGACAGAGTTCCTAGCATGACTAACATGTTGCTAGCATGATTAGCATGTTCTCAACATGTTTAATTAGCATGTTACTAGCATGTTGTTAACACAATTTTAGAGTTGCCAGCATGTTTCTTGCATGATTACCAAGTTGCTAGCATGCTTCTAGCCCCATTTGCATGTTTCTAACATGTTGCTATCATGTTACTAACATGTTTCTAGCATGATTAGTAAGTTGGTAACATGAATCTAACATGATTACCAAGTTGCTAGCATGCTTCTAGCCCCATTTGCATGTTTCTAACATGTTGCTATCATGTTACTAACATGTTTCTAGCATGATTAGCAAGTTGCTAAGGTTTCTAGCATGATTAGCATGTTGTTTGCCTGTTTCTAACATAAGAAAATTGCTAACATGATTCTAGCATGATTAGTAAGTTGCTAACATGGTTCTAACATGATTAGCATGTTACTAGCATGATTCTAGCATTAGTAATTTGCTAACATGATTCTAACATGGTTAGCAAGTTGCATGTTTCTAACATAAGCTAACTTGTTGCTGGCATGTTTCTAGCATAAGCATGTTCCTAACATGTTTCTAACAGGATTAGCATGTCGCTAGTTGGAATTAGCATTTTACTAGCTTGTTGTTAACATGATTTTTACATGATTATTAAGTTGCTAGCATGGAATAACATAGCACAATGGGATCATAACTTTGATATTTACTTAATCTTTGTAAAAAAAAAAACAAAAAAAACTATTTCAAGTAAAGTTCAAATTTTAAATTCTACAAGCTTAAATTTTACTTTTTTTAATTCTTGCCTGAACTCAATTATTTAATGTAGAAATGACATTTGTTTTTCTGTATTTACTTTACCATAAAATCATTTTCATCAGTGCACAACTATAGACACGTTTTAAAGGAACACTCCACTTTTTTTGGAAATAGGCTCATTCTCCAACTCCCCCCGAGTTAATAAGTTGATTTTTACCGTTTTGAAATCCATTCAGCCGTTCTCCTGTTCTGGCGATATCACTTTTAGCATAGCTTAGCATAGATCATTGAATCCTATTAGACCAATAGCATCGCGTTCAGAAATGACCAACGAGTTTCCATATTTGTTGTATTTAAAACTTGACTCTTCTGTAGTTATATCGTGTGCTAAGACCGGTGGAAATGCAAAGCTTCAATTTTCTGGGCCGATAAGATTAGGAACTACACTTCCATTCCGGCGTAATAGTCAAGGAAGTTTGCTGCCGTAATATGGCCGAAGCAGGCGGAGTATTATCAGAAATGAGTTCCCAGCTAGTTTAGCATTTGCACATGTGCTGCGTGGTATTACTGCTCCTGCTTCAGCCTTATTACGGCAGCAAACTTCCTTGACTATTACGCCGGAATGGAAGTGTAGTTCCTAATCTTATCGGCCTAGAAAATTGAAGCTTTGCATTTCCACCGGTCTTAGCACACGATATAACTACAGAAGAGTCAAGTTTTAAATAGGACAAATATGGAAACTCGTTGGTCATTTTTGAAAGCGATGCTATTGGTATAATAGGATTCAATGATCTATGCTAAGCTATGCTAAAAGTGATATCGACAGAACAGGAGAACGGCTGAATGGATTTCAAAACGGTAAAACTCAACTTATTAACTCGGGGGGAGTTGGAGAATGAGCCTAGTTCCAAAAAAAGTGGAGTGTTCCTTTAAGGCTGACTTTAAGACAATGCTATTTGCGTTGCAATAAGCTGACAGTAAACCACACACACGCTCGCATCTGTGCAATATTAACTTCTTTAAAGAGCCCTTTGCACTCAACTGTAAAAAATTAACACTGTTTTTCAGGACGCACAGGTCCTTCCATATTTCCTTTCTACGCTGCATTGGTGGACTGCTGTTAAGTGAACAGACGGCCAGGGATTTCTTGACTTTCTATATGACGATATCTCTCAGGATTGTTTGCCCAGGGTGTGTGCCAGAGTCACGCACAGCACACAAGCAACCAACCCAGAGCCTGCTGCATGTGCTGTTTTTAATAGGTTGTGTTTCTGAAGTATGCTGTGGATGGAAAAAGGGGGACGATCTTGTCAAACTAATTTTCCACAGCAAACTCAATCTAATTTTAACAGTAAACCGCATGAAATCTGAGCAATATGTTGTTTAAAATGACAACCTGACATAAAACAAGCATTTTCTTCAATTACACTGATAAATATGAATCTAGCTTTCCAGTCTGAAGTTGATGAGAGAGAACAGCTTTAATTATGGTGCCCTCACGTGCCTCACGCAAAAACCAACAGCAGTCTGGTCGAATTCATGGAGCATGATTCATTTACACTAATGGTTTTAATCAGCTTGATACATCCTTCACTGAACAAGTTCATCGAGTCTAAACAGTTACTAACTCAAAATCCTTTGGAAATGAAGCAATTTTTGTTTACTGAAGGCTAATCAAACTTTACCTGATGCAATTTCACAATGTTTTAAAATTAAAAAAAGATTGATTCCTGCCAAACTCTTTTCCTCTAACAAGACATTAAAAAAATTCAATTAGTTAATTTTAATTCTACCATATTTTTTGATTTTAAAATAATTATAAACTATGATGAAACATTTACAGACAATGTACTCACCCCCATGTCATCCAAGATGTTCATGTCTTTCTTTCTTCAGTTGTAAGGAAATTGTTTTTTAAGGGTTTCTCTTCATATAATGGACTTATATGGAGAGTTTAAACTTCCAAAACTCAGCTTCAAAGGGCTCTAAACAATCACAGCCGAGGAAAGAAGGGTCTTATCTAGCAAAACAATGGGTTATTTTCTAAAAAAAATAAAATTACAATTTATATGCTTTTTTAACCTCAAATGCTTGTCTTGTCTAGCTGTACTCTGTGTGTAGAGATTAAAAAGTATATCAATTGTAAATGTTTTTAGAAAATAACCAATCGTTTCACTAGATAAGACCCTTCTTCCTCGGCTGGGATCATTTAGAGGCCTTTGAAGCTGCATTTAAACTGCATTTTGGAAGTTCAAACTCAGGGGCACCATAGAAGTCCACTATATGGAGAGAAATCCTGAAATGTTTTCCTCAAAAAACATCATTTCTTTACGACTGAAGAAAGTAAATTTTTGTTATGAAAGTGAACTACTCCTTTAAAAGGTGCTCTTTCATTCAAATAAGCCAATAAAAAGTCACTGCTGAATGGAAAATATGTGGAAAACAAAAGTCATTAGTAAATGTTCTGTAAGTTTCCACAAAGCCAATATCTAGCATTATACAGAGAAAATGACAGGAAGTGCTTCTCAAAACTTCACTTTTCTTAAAGTATGATTACTTCTGGCTAAACAAAATGCTCTGGTTGCATAATTTCTTGGCGAGCAATGATGGAGGGTAAATCTTTCAGGAAAAACTCTGTTGTAATTAATGAAGAGCGTATAAATATTTCTTGGATTAAGCACGTTTGTGTACTAAGTGTGTATAGTGCTGTTCAAATTTTTTTTACTGGTTTTCCATAAACAATTTAGCCAAGTGTGACACATTAGATTCATCTTGCAATTGCTATTACATATGTATCAAAGGTATGTAGTTCTGTTTGCATGTTTTCTATTGCACTCCTGACAAAAATGTACTATAATACTATTGCTGGAGCATTTATAATCACAGAACTGAAACTGAAGACTGTCACTAAAGCTTTCTAAAGTTGCATAATGTGTCAACTTTAATAACATTTTTGGACAGTAGTATATGTCGGAATATAGTAGTATAAAATATAGTGCCATGTCAGCACCATAAAAGTTCACAATCTGAAGATAATTCATGAAATGTTTTTCTCAAAAAACAAATTTCTTTAAGACTGAAGAAAGAAATTCTGAAAGAAAGAAAATGTTTGTTCTGGAAGTGAACTTCTCCTTGAAGCACATTTGTGTACTAAATAGTGCTGCTGGATGTTTTTCACTGGCTTTCATAAACAATTGGATTTATCTTGAAAGTAGCACTGCATATGAAAGGTATGAAATTATGCTTGCATGTTCTTTTGCACTCAAATACTATAGCACTATTGCTGGAATATTTATAATTACAAAACTGAGACTGAAGACTGTCATTAAACCCCCTGATCCTTCAAAAGTTGCATAATGTGTAAACTTTAATAACATTTTTGGATAGTAGTGAATATAGCACATTTATAAGTACATAAAAAGGTCAACACTGAGGGCAGGTATAATGCAAACTAAAGGGCTGTTTTTTAAGACGCCGTGTCAAGTTAAAAGAACTAAAACTTTTATACGGTGTGCTGCTCATCAATGTCAGTTCCAAAATAGTGGACCAATTAGAAGACTCTGGAGGCGGGGCAAGCGTTGTGAGCTTTTGTTTAAAGGAGAAAGTTGGCATGGGAACTATTTTTTTGACTGTAACATGGCAAAGGAGGCATTCTGCACTGCACTTTCCTGAACAGATCATGTCTGTCTTTCTTCAGTCATCTTTCTTTTTTTCTCTCCATATAATGGACTTCTATGGTGCCCCGAGTTTGGAATTTTAAAACGCAGCTTCAAAGGGCTCTAAACAATCCCAGCCAAGGAAAAAAGGGTCTTATCTAGCAAAATAATGGGTTATTTTCTAAAAAAAATAAAATAAAATATATATATATATATATATATATACACAATTTATATACTTTTTAACCTCAAATGCTCATCTTATCTAGCTGGGCAAGACGAGCGTTTGAGATTAAAAAGTATATAAGTTGTAAATGTTTTTAGAAAATAACCCATCATTCTGCTAGATAAGACCCTTCTTCCTCGGCTGGGATCGTTTAGAGCCCTCTGAAGCTGCATTTAAACTGCATTTTGGAAGTTCAAAACTCAGGGGCACCATAGAAGTCCATTATATGGAGAGAAATCCTGAAATGTTTTCCCCAAAAAACAATTTCTTTACAACTGAAGAAAGAAAGACATGAACATCTTGGATGACAAGGGGCTGAGTACATTATCTGTAAATTCTTGTTCTGAAAGTGAACTACTCCTTTAAATGCTTTCCAACTCTAATTGGTTCATGACCATTTTTGGCATTTTTTAAATTATCGTCATCGGCCATTAAGTTACTTTGTTTCTGTTTGGCTGGTAAGTGATGGAAAATGACTTTGATTTTGACAGTGCTGAGAGAATGTCTCTCACATTTTTTCCATCTTCATTAGTTTACTGTCTTTAATAGTTCTGCCTATCAATTCAAAATTCCAATTGAAGCAGCATTAAACCACATTTTGGAAGTTTAAACTTGTGGGCACCATAGAAGTCCACTAAATGGAGATAATTCCTGAAGCGTTTTCCTTAAAAAAAAAAAAAACTATTTCTTTACTATTGAAGAAGGAAGACAAGGGGGCAAGTACATTATCTGTACATTTTTGTTCTGGAAGTGAACTTCTGCTGCTGCTGAATGTTTTTCACTGTCTTTTCATTAACAATTTAGCCAAGTGAGACACATTGGATTCATCTTGCAATTAGTATTACATATCAAAGGTATGGCATTCTGCTTGCATGCTCTATTGCATACTTCATAGTATTATTGCTGGAGCATTTATAAATCACAGAACTGAAACTGAAGATTATTACTAAACCCTCTGACCTTTTAAAAGTTGCAGAATGTGCCAACTTTAATAACATTTTTGGACAGTAGGGAATATAGTAGCATATAAGTGCATAAAATGATGTCAACACTGAGGGCGGGTATAATGCAAACTAAGGGGCTGATTTTTAAGACACCATGTCAATTTAAAAGAACTTTCAGCGCTGCTCATTAATGTCAGTTTCAAAACAGTGGACCAATCAGAAGACCCCGGAGGCGGGGCAAGTGTTGTGAGCCTTTGTTTAAAGTAGCAAGTTGGCATAGGAACTAGTTTTTTTATAGCAACATTTAAAAAAAAACACACATTCCTGAGCACTGCTTCTTGTGTTTTTAGATGCAAAATGTTTTGTGTGAACACATAATTGGTTCAAATTATCGTCATCAGCTATTAAGTTACTCTGTTTGGCCGGTAAGTGTTGAAAACAGGACTTTAACTGTGCTGTGAACTTCTCACGCCTTCTTTTTTCCATCTTTATTCTGTCTAATAATAAAATTCATATTTTGATGTTTGTTTCATATGTTTGCACAGTGCATGACGATCCATCCATGCAAAGGATCCAAGACGATGCATGCGCAAACAACTTTAAATGATTGATTTCAAACTACGCAATATAGTTTGCCGCTGTCATATTAATGCTGCATGCTCTACGTGAAATATGCGTTATCTGGTGTTTATTTGGAAAGAAAACTATTGCCAGTGTGCACTGTGTGACTTGTGTCCTTGAGTTTATTCATTTGTGACCCTGGACCACAAAACCAGTCTTAGTAGCACAGGTGTATTTGCAGCAATAGCTAAATTAACATTGTATAGGTCAAAATTATTGATTTTTCTTGTATGCTTTTATGCCAAAAATCATTAGGATATTAGTAAAATCATGTTCCATGAACATATTTGGTAAATTTCCCACCATAAATATATCAAAACCTAATTTTTGATTAGTAATATGCATTGCTAAGAACTTCATTTGGACAACTTTGAAGGCGATTTTCTCCATATTTAGATTTTTTTGCACCCTCAGATTCCAGATTTTAAAATAGTTCGGCCAAATATTGTCCCAACAAATAATACATCATTGGAAAGCTTATTTATTCAGCTTTCAGATGACGTATAAATCTCAATTTAAAAAAAAACCTGACCCTTACGGCTGGTTTTGTGGTCCAGGGTGACATTTGTGTTTTTAATCAGCATCTTTATTGATTATACATACTAAAATGGATTACAGAATTAATGTTTCTATAGCCTCTTTCACGCCATAACACCAGTAAATTGCTGTAAAATTACTGGAACTGCTTTACGGGTAATGACGCAGGCAATGATGCTCTGTTGTTGTTCACTGGTAAAGCACCATTCACACATCAGTTTCAAAATACCTGTTAATTCTGTGACATCATTAACCAGAAATGAAATTCTCTGGAACTGTTATCCAGACCTCTAAATGGCTGCACCTCTCAGTGTTGTGTTTGCAAACATAAAAGGTTAAATGCTGTTAGTCTTTTTAATGTTTTTTGTCAAATGTTCACACTTATGCAGCTGCTTTTGGGCCAGAGCCATCAAATTAGATTACTTTAGACGATTACTATTACTTTAGATAATTTGTATCAGAATTATATGATTGGCCCAGAGTAGACGTCTTACTTGCATGGTCATACCGCATAATTGCGCTCTTCATTACTGGTAATGTTACTGTCAGAAAGAATTTACCTGTATTTTCAAAAAGGTCCTGTTCACACGTGATCTCTTAAATGGTAATCTACCAGAAAAGACTTAAAGGTGCCATAGAATGCATTGAGAGAATATTTGAAATTGTTCTCTGATATCTACATAGAAGGTATATGGCATAGGAAAGGGCAAAAAAATCTCCAGAAAAGGTTTTACAGGTCCATTTACAACCCTAGGATTTGTCTCTAGAATGAAATGCTCTGTTTTTGCCTTATTTGGAAGCTTCATGAATATTAATGAGCTCTGCTCTGATTGGCTGTTTCACAGAGCTGTTGAACTCAGTAGCTCGCACATGGATAAATATATTTAATTAGGAGCTCTAGCCGCTTTTAATATGCGGTTTGTTGAATCTGCCATTTTGAATAGCCGACATTTTAGTGTGATTACTGTGATCGCATGTGCTCTGTGTAAAGTTATAATGCAGAGGGAGTGCTTCTTAACACACAAGTTGAGCTGCTCGTCAGTGATTCTCAAGATCTGTAAATCATTCGCCATCATCAACGCAGTTATTTCTCCATCATTCACCATCATCAGCGCAGTCATCTCTCTGTTTATGTGGTAAGTGAAATCCTATGTATTGCAATGTAACAGGCTAGCGCTAGCATTAAGCTAACCGTGTCCCTTCTGTGGCTTGCCTTGTTTAACTGATATGCTGACGTTACCGATGATTGGGCGATGCAAATGTTGGAGGTGTAACTATTAACAATCCCAGGAAAGTTTCGTAACAGTCTGTGTTATGTTGGAATTGACCTATTTTTCGGTGGTCTTTTGCAAACACTAAATCTATGTGTGACCCTGGACCACAAAACCAGTCATATATACATCATATGAAAGCTCAATAAATAAGCTTTCTATTGATGTATGGTTTGTTAGGATAGGACAATATTTGGTCGAGATTCATCTATTTGAAAATCTGGAATCTGAGGGTGCAAAAAATCTAAATACTGAGAAAATCACCTTTAAAGTTGTCCAAATTAAGTTCTTAACAATGCATATTACTAATCAAAAATTACATTTTGATATATTTACAGTAGGAATGTAATGTAACATGATCTTTAATTAATTTCCTAATGATTTTTGACATAAAAGAAAAATCAATCATTTTGACCCATACAATGTATTTTTGGCTATTGCTACAAATATACCCCAGCGACTTAAGACTGGTTTTGTGGTCCAGGGTCACATTTAAGAAAGAGGAAACGATGGTGTTGGAGACTCATGGTATGTCATGTCCATGTACTGAACTGGTATTATTTAACTATGCCAAGGTAAATTCAGTTTTCCATTCTATGGCACCTTTAAGTAAATAACTTATCTATGAGTTTATACAGTATGTATTCAAGTATAATGACCTCTTATGTAAAAAGATCAAAGCAATGTTGATTTCTCAATGCATGACCCCTATAACTGTAACTCAATCATCTGTAAAACTTTCCATATTATATGCACAGGAAACTCGCAGGCCTCAGGCACGGCAACAAGAATGGTCAATTGCATCTTGGAAAACAGGCTTTTACTCCTTTTACAGACTTGGAATTTACTAAATGAATGCCTCTAGCTCATCTGACCTCATCCAGCAATGCTAAAGCTGCAAACAACAACAACAAAAAAAGCTGTTCTTCAAAATAAAGGAACTCTACACCCTGCACGTTGTAGAAGCTTGTTTAAACTGACAGTGACAAAACATTCTTTCTAGTCATAAACACAGTCAGAGGAAATGGTCAAGCCACGCACCGCAACTGAAACAGGAAGCTCCGCAGAGACTCATAACGGTATTTTTACACAAGCTGTGTTCAGCTCAACAATACACCTTTTGTCATTGGCTTATCAATGAACATCGTGCTCTCTTCCATGCACATGTCTCCTGATGACGCCGTTTCGGGGCAGGAGTCAAAGACAGAGGGAACGTGTGCGTGTTTAGTTTGGTTACATAAGCAGCACAAGGTCTGTCCCAGCTCAAGATTTACATCTGGGCCGGGTGCCTGCGGGTCTGCACAAGTTAGTTAGGAAACTACGCAGCAAATTTAAGCAACACGCTGGCTAATGATAGTTTAACCTGAAATTTTGTGTTAAACTGTATTATTTGTGAAAGTAGAATCGGTTTCCTTTTTTTCTTTTTTTTTTGGTGTTCATGAGTCCCATGTTTGTCCTGAACTGCCGTTTTACAGAAAAAAAATTTCAGGTCCAACAAATTCTTTGCTTTTCCAGCATTTTTGTGGGCTTGAACCCTTTCCAACAATGACTGTATGATTTTGAGATCCATCTTTTCACACTGAGGACAACTGAGGGACTCATATGCAACTATTACCGAAGGTTCAAACACTCACTGATGCTCCAGAAGGAAAAACGATGCATTAATAACTTTTTTAATTTGAAGATCTTGGTATATTTAACTTATTTTATCTTCTGGGGAACATGCAAGTTATCTTCTGTAGCTTCTGAAGGGCAGTACTAAATAAAAAAAAAAATACGATATTAAGGCAAAATAAGAAAAATGTACACATCCTCATTCCATTCAAAAGTTTTCACCCCTGGCTCTTAATGCATCAGTGAGCATTTGTACCTTCTGTAATCGTTGCATACGAGTCCCTCAGCTGTCCTCATAATCATAAGCATTGTTGGAAAGGGTTTAAATGCAGAAAAATCAAAGAATCTGTGGGACCTGAAGGACTTTTCTGGAGAACAGTGAACAGTTTAACTGTTCAGGATAAACAAGTCCTACAACTATCACAAAAAAATAAATAAATCACAGCTGTGGATGATTCAGGTAACAACACAGTATTAAAAATCAAGTGTATGTAAACTTTTGAACAGGGTAATTTTTTATAAATTCAATTAATTTCTCCTGTGCAAACGCCTTTTATGTGAAATATCTTTAGTACTAAATTAAAAAAACATGCATTTTGTATGATCCCTCTTATTTTGATAAAACACTCAACATTTTGCAGATTCTGCAAGGTGTATGTAAACTTGACTTCAACTGTATTATTGCAAATATCATTGCAATTTAAAACAATACTTTTTTATTTTAATATACTATGCAAAACTTAATTTTCAGTCATTACTCCAGTCCTCAGTGTCACATGATTCTTCAGAAAAAATTCTAATATGCTGATTTATCACGAAGGCCTAGTAGTCACTATCAACATGAAAATTCATTCTCACCCATTTTTTTGGTAGTCTTTCTCTCAAAACTTTGTGTAGCGCTGATTCTGAAGACGCTGATGCATTCTTGCGTTGACCTTTGGACTAAGAATGCACCAAGCCAAACACCCTAAGAAGTCCACTTTGCAAAACAGCAGGGGAAACTGGAACGCACCACAAATGTACCAGATAATCAGTGTATGCCATGCATAACAAACATTTGCATACTATGCAGAACACATCTACTCTACACCACAGTATGCAGCTCCAAACACAGACTTGTTCCTACTCAAGCAACTGACTTTAAAATGGCCTCCAAACTGGATAACACAATAGATTTGCCCTTAAAAGTACACCCTAAAGATGGTACACCAAAAAACACATACAAAAAGAATAAAGAATAAAAGAATTACATTTTTTACTCAGCTAATCCCAAATAAAAAGACTAATAAAATAACAGTACCTAGAGGTTATTTTAAATCTATTTGCCAAGCTAGTGCTGTTTGAAGCGTGTTTACATTTTGTCAAGTTGGTGACGCCAAACTACTTCAGCGGAAGGTGAAACATTGTTACGCGGTGACGTCGGTCGTTTAAAGCACTAACGTCAAAGTCAAAAAATGTAACAAGATACAGTGAGGGAGTCAAAAGTTCACAGAATATAACAATAACAATTATCAGTGTTATTATGAATAACAATAATGATATTTCCAGAGAAATTATGTGTTTACGCGACTCTCCCATTAGCATTTAAATAACGTAAAACTCCTCGGATTTATTTTATAAGAAACTGCATAACTTAAAATTACGTAAAAGGGCATTTCTAGACATTAACCTGCCCAAAAAAATGGCACCACATAGGAACGCTATCATAAGAGCGCTAGCTAAATGAAAATCTCCTGCAATCACGATGGATTCTGATAGAAAATAGATGATAAAACGGTTTTTTTTAAGAATGCTTTGTGTAATCGATGGCTTCATGTGAGCGAGTGTTCAGGTTTGGACAGCTCGCATGTTGGCTAACGTAAACACTTTAACACACTACGCTAACGCTAGCTCTGCTTCGTTAACAACTTGTTACAATTGTTCTCATGAAAAAAGCATCAGATGTTACTGAGTGCGCGTAAAACGTGAATCTTTCCAATTATGTAATCGCCCCATTTATGGCCCACTTACCTCTCGGCTTCTTTTAGGCCCGAAGCATTCTAGCTATGAAAGCCTTTCCCTTTGTCTCTGTCCGCTTCCACACTGATCTGCTGTAGCGTCCCAATAAATGTGTCACCCACCAAACAAGAAACACTTAAATGCTCTAAAAGACGCCGCTCGTTTAGGTGAGCCATACCGCTGAGGGTCTTCTGCTCGTCATGGTTGTGTCGGACAGATTTTCCAGCAGATCACGATCATTTTGAGGAGATCATCGCGTCTCTGGCTGATTTCGGCTTCGTAAACTAACCTGGTCACGTGACTAGAGCGTCCTCTCAGAGAAGGGCTGCGTCTCAAATCTAGAGTGCAGACTATCTAGACAGCGGTTTTAGTTGTTCTCAAACACCTCAGCATTTTTTTTAACGATTTCAGTTTATATTGTGTGGCTAAAAACCGTTATGCTGAGTTTACGTTTAATTGTTGCACATTGCTACTCAACAGATGTTTTGTTTTTATCAAAATAATAGTCGACTATTTAGGGATTTCTCAAATATTAATTCCCTGTATGTTCACTTTGACACAACTACATCGTTATTATAAACTGTATAAACTACAGTCTAAACATGATGTATATTCTTAATAGGGCTGTAAAACGATTAATCGCGATTAATTATCCAATTATCCAAAATAAAAGTTTGTTTATGTATATAAACAATTGTGTGTGTGTGTATATATATATATATATATATATATATATATATATATATATATATATATATATATGTATATAAAATAGATCATATATATATATATATATATATATATATATATATATATACTTTTTTTTTTTTTTTTTTTGCCTTAATAAAACAATGTATGTGTGTATTATAAGGTATGCATAATAATTATACATGGTACACACGTAAGTAAACATTAACTTTTATTTTGTAATTAATTGTGATTAATCGTTTGACAGCACTACTTCTTAATATTTTAATTAGGGCTGTCAAACTAATTTTATATCTATCTATCTATCTATCTATCTATCTATCTATCTATCTATATCTGTAAATATATATATATATATATATATATATATATACACACACACACACACACACACACACACATAATAATATACAAAATAATGTAGATTATATATATACATTTATATATATATATATATATATATATATATATATATATATGCACATTTTTACTTAATATATACGTGTATGTATTTATATATGCATAATAAATATACACAGTACACACACATAAAAGGTAAACCTTTAGCTAATTAACTTTTATTTTGGATTAGGACTATCAAATAGATTAATCGTGATTAATTGCATCTGAAAATAAAAGTTTTTATTTGCATGATATGTGTATATTTATTATGTATTCATAAATACACACACATACATATTTAACAAAAACAATATTTTGGTTGCGATTAATCACAATTAATCGATTTGACAGCCCTTGTTTACTTTTTTTGTTGTTGCATTTATTATATTTGTTATGTATTTATAAATACACACACATACATGTATATATAATTTTTAACAAATTAACTTTTCTTTTGGATTAGGACTGTCGATTAATCGTGATTAACTGCATCCAGAATTTTATTTACATGATATGTGTGTACTGTATATATTTATTATGTATTTATACATACACACATATACATGTATATATTCAACACACACATATTATGTAAACAAAACATATTTTGAATGCAATTAATCACAACTAATCAATTTGACAGCCCTTGTTTACATTTTTTGTTGCAATTATTATATTTAGTATGTATTTATAAATACACACACATACATTTAAATATATTAAATTTATATATATAGTTAAAAAATATTTGTGTATTTATACTTGTATATAATTTAAATTATATATAAATATTTCATATATATATATATATATATATATATATATATATATATATATATATAATAGGTATATTTAAATACACACATATACATGTATATATTTAACACATATATTGTGTAAACAAAAAATTTTTTTCGATGCAGTTAATCAAAATCAATAAATTTGACAGCCCTCGTTTAAAAAAAATTGCAATTATTATATCTCACTCACATTGAGACATAATAACTTTTAACTAATTAACTTTTATTTTGGATATAATTAATTGCAATTAATCACTTGACAGCCATAATTCTTAATGTTTTAATTAGATCTGTCAAATACAAATTAATCACGATTGCATCCAAAATAAAACATTTTATTTACATATGTGCATGTATTGTGTATATTAATGTGTATATATAAATACACACAAACATGTATATATTATGTAAACAAAAAAAATATTTTGGATGCAATTAACCACAATTAATAATAAATTTGACAGCCCTTATTTTAATTAAAAAAAAAAATTTTTTTTGCAATTATTATATTTATTATGTATATATAAATACAAACATCATACATGTATATATTCTGAAAAATGTTTGTGTGTATATAAAACATTTTATATATAAAATAATATATAAAAACATATTTTTCCATAATATATACACATGTGGGTGTATTTATATATACAGTACACATAAGTAAACATTAACTTTTATTTTGTAATTAATTGTGATTAATCGTTTGACAGCGCTACTACTTAATATTTTAATTAGGGCTATCAAACAGATTGTATATATATATATATACACACACACATTATAATTACATGCATATATTATGTAAACGCATATTTTAGAAGTGATTAATCGCAATTAATCAAAAGCCCTTGTTTTAATAAAAACATTTTTCCTTTTTTGCAACTGTATTTGTGTTGCAGACCAAATGAATGCAACTTTTCATGCAATCTAGCTATGTCTTAATATTAAGTTTGTAGTGCTATAAGTTTAGAGTCTTCTGATCATCCATTGTTTTTAATATTAAGGAATGTTTAAAAATATAAGGCTGCAATGTAAAAGTTTTGTGACTTTCCAACATATTATTTGTTACCATCTAATGTCTCACAAAGGGTACAGTTCTTTCTGTAAGAAAACAGTTTATTTCATAAGACCATCTTAAAATGAATCGCATGTTAATATGCTTTAGCCTCCTAATGGTCATTCTTAAAAAAAAAAAAGCATTTATGATTAAAAAGATGCAAAACAGATCAACAGGTGTTAGTATGAATGAATAAATCATTGCAGTATTTTAACTGCTGGAGATGTCACTACACTCAAGGAAAGGAAAAAAGCTGTACTAAATAAATGTAACAGCTCATGTGTTTGATTTTCACATTTTACAAAAAATGATGACGATATACTCATATCTCTTATTTTCTTTACATACATGACTTCCCATCCTACTGCCACCTATTCAATATCAGTGTTCTCTTGTACTGTCAATGTATATGTTATGAGTTCTGTGTTTGAATCAGTTGAACTGGACGCTCATTTCTTCTTTTTTCTTTTCTTTGGAGGGCCCTGATCAGAACTGCTTGAGGAATCAGAATCAGAGCCAGAACTGGAGGAAGACGAGGATGAGGAGGAGGAGGAAGGGCTGGAGCTGTCGTCGCTGTCGCTGCTGCTGTCTTCAGACGAGGATGAGGAGCTCGAGGAAGCGCTGCTGTCCGAGGAAGAGTCACTGGAAGAGCTGGACGAATCACTACTGCTGCTGGAGGAACTGGAGGAGGACCTAAAAGAAAACAGCATGTGCTATAAGTGTTACGTTACACTGCAGTGGCCCAAATCTGTGTTTGTTCCTCACATGTGGCACAGATCAGTTGATAAGTCAGTAGTTTCAACAACTAAAAAAACAACTGAAATAGGACTTTTTACACTTTCATGTGGAAATATATCTGATATATAACTCTATGCAGGGCAGCAGTGTGATGGAAAAGTGGTATTAATTATTATTAATTAACAATATTTGAATAATATGTCATTATCAGGGTATAATTAATCAATTATAATACATAATAATAAAAAAACATAATCGGATACGAAGCCCCACATTAAACATTAGTTCAAATTATCATTACGCTGATAAGCGCTTGTAATTTTAACTAGATAAAAAAAAAAGTTTCTAGCATGATTAGCAAGTTGCTAGTATGTTCCTAATCTGATTAGCATGTCACTAACATGACTCTAGTTGCTAGGCTTGGTTAGATAGAGTTTAAATGTATTAGAAATAGTACATAGAAAGGAAGCCTAATTGTGTCTCAAGGGATTCTGGGAGATTTGACAGTTGGAGATGGACAGATAAATAATAACAACATTAAGTTTACATAACATTTCAGTAAATTGCTTTCTCAAGCCAACTTAAGTATACTTCGGAAACACAGGGCACAAACTTCAAAATCAAAATAATAAATATAAAGATAAATGGTGTATGATCAAAGAATCGAACTTGCTGTTCTGGATGCAAATATCTTAAAGGGATAGTTCACCCAAAAATGAAATTTTGATGTTTATCTGCTTACCCCCAGGGCATCCAAGATGTAGGTGACTTTGTTTCTTCAGAAGAACACAAACGAAGATTTTTAACGAAAACCATTGCAATCTGTTAGTCATATAGACCTTTTTCCTGAGTAAACGATGAGCGCCGCCATTACGAATTCTAACGTCAGATTGAATGCTTTTCTGTTCCGGTTTCCATAGGAACCCATTCAAATAGCGTCCATCTGTTTTTAATGTAGCTAACGTCCGCTGCTTCGTGTCATCTACACACTCATTAAAGTGAGGCACTGACAAACGGCGGTCATTGCGACATTGCCAAGTGATGGCGCTATGGAGCCATGTGCTTTTTAAAAACATTTTAATAGGTTTAACAATAGTTTATTTGCTCGGAATATACCCTAATTTGACTAGAAACAATGCAGACCGGAAATGCAAAGCATTCTTTCAGTTAAGAGCCGGACTTACTTCCGTGTTCAGGAAAAACGTCTATAATGAAAGTGAATGGGCACCAAACTTTTAAAAGTAAACAAAACATGCACAGACAAATCCAAATTACACCCTGCGACTCGTGACGATACATTGATGTCCTAAGACACGAAACGACTGTTTTTTGCGAGAAACTGAACAGTATTTATATCATTTTTTACCTTTGATACACAGCCACGTCCATCTGTCATGAGCACGAGTTTAGCATCAGGCACGTTACACATGTACTAGGGTTGTGACGATGAGGAAATTTCCCCACCGGTTAATCGACATGTGACAACACCGGTAATACCGGTATCACCGTGGGGGTGGGAGTTTCCTCTTTTTTTCTGCTTTTAAATAGCTTATAAATGCGTGCGTATTATACTTTCACTTTCAGTTTTGCGGGAATTAGCAATTCGGCGTCAATTGTTTGAATGGACGACAACGAAACTACAAAACAAAAAAATTGAACCCAAAATATTGCCAAACAGGTGCTTTTGCATTGGTTTTTGACACTAAATTGTCCGCCATTCTCTTTCTGTAAATTCGACTCCTCTCGTTGTGGTGTTTTATTAACAAATTTCGGGAGGAGCTCGCATAGATAATTAACACGGCCAATTCACCATCAGCAATTATACTCCCTATCCAAGCACTACAAGAAAATCCCTTTAAATAGCCAAGCAGTCTTACCTTCATCATCTCTTGTTTTCAGCATCCCTCCTCCCCCCACCCCCCGTCTCCTCACCTTCAGCTCGGGGGAGCGCTTATTGGGTTCGGGCCGAATGCCGAGCTCGGAGCCCTCCCCCGTACAGCACGCCAAACACGCTTAACTTTTACGCTGTTTATTATATGTGACCCTGGACCACAAAACCAGTCTTAAGTCGCTGGGGTATATTTGTAGCAATAGCCAAAAATACATTGTATGGGTCAAAATTATTGATTTTTCTTTTATGCCAAAAATCATTAGGAAATTAAGTAAAGTTCATGTTCCATGAAGATTTTTTGTAAAATTCATACTATAAATATATCAAAATGTAATTTTTGATTAGTAATATGCATTGTTAAGAACCTAATTTGGACAACTTTAAAGGTGATTTTCTCAGTATTTAGATTTTTTTTGCCCCCTCAGATTCTATATTTTCAAACAGATGTATCTCGGCCAAATATTGTCCGATCCTAACAAACCATATATCAACAGAAAGCTTATTTATTGAGCTTTCATATGATGTATACATTTCAGTTTTGTAAAATTTAACCTTATGACTGGTTTTGTGGTCCAGGGTCACATATGTAAGCGCGAACTCGTGAACTCCTCACGTGATAAATGAAATATGACGCATTGTAGCTATGTTCAGTTTTTAATTATAGTGCATGCTCTCGTCTTAAGTAAATTATTTAGAATGATATTTTCCATTCAATTCAAATAAATATTTAATAAAAAAAAGAATACTTAAAAAAAAAAAATGTGGAGACGGTGTCACGGTGGAAAAGTGATGTCACCGGTGTTGCGTCTTAAAACCGGTAACACCGTCAACACCGTCTATCGTGGCAAGCCTATCATGTACCCGCTCTGGTGTAGAATACAACACTCATTGTTTACACAGAGCACAGAGATTGTGGGTATAGCGGCTATTCAAAATGGTAATTACTTGTGCTTATCCTGATTGTTCAAACCGATTTAAAACTAAAAGATTACGTTTGCTTGCGCAAACTCATCCGGGACTGTTGACTTTTCACCGATTTCCCCTAACGGCATTTGCGTATACTACGCCAGAGCGCTGCTCGTGCTCATGACAGATGGACATTGCTGTGTATCAAAGGAAAAAAAAAATACATAAATACTGTTCAGTTCCTCACAAAAATCGTTTCGTGTCTTAGGACATCAATGTATCGTCACAAGCCGCAGGGTGTAATTTGGATTTATCTGGGCATGTTTTTGTTTACTTTTAAAGGTCTGGTGCCCATCCACTGCAGTGTTGTTTTTGACAACCATCTTAGATTTAGTCTTTTGGACTAAAATGCTTATTAGTTTCAGTCAAATTTTAGTCACTTCTAAATGTGATAGTTTTAGTCCAATCTTAGTCGACGAAAGGTCAAAAAGGTTTTAGTCTAGTTTTAGTCAAAAAAACAAAAAAAAGGGGGAAAAAGTCTTTTAACAAATTAATGTAGGTCAGTAAGTATTTTGCTGTTGGGTAGTGTCACTTATAAGTTGTGAAAATAGCAGATCTATAATTCAACACAATGTGAGCTTCCGGATTGACTATTTTCACCAATAATTACAATAATGAAGAAATGGTTTTAGACATAAAAGACATATATTTGAAATACACCCATAGGTCCTCTCGCCGTTTGAGACCACCCTGTGTGCAAACTGCTGCCATCATGGTTAATCGTCTGTCTCTGAGTGACGTGTTGAGCATAACCAAACAAGGATAGAATGCTAAAACGGCTTGCCATACTAGTACGGCAAAGAGTATTTAATGCTAAAATGGCTTGCCATAGCGGCAGATACTTTTTCGGTTTTAATTGGCATGCACAATAAGCAGAAATGTCATGCATTTTAAACATCTGACGGACCACCCACTAACATTTTCGTCTGTTCTCGTCTCGTCAACGAAAACTCACACTAGTCTCGTCATGTTTTAGTCATCAAAGAGCCATTTTTATCTCGTCATCGTCTCATTATCGTCATGAAAAAAAGTGGCGTCAACGAAATGATTTCGTCATCGTTGACGAAAACAACACTGATCTACTGCCATTATTTGGCTGGCAGACTGCACCGGTTTGAGTTAAAAATCTTCGTTTGTGTTCTACTGAAGAAACAGTCACCTACATCTTGGATGCCCTGGGGGTAAGCAGATAAACATCACATTTTCATTTTTGGGTGAACTATCCCTTTAACATACTATAATCTTTATAGCAAAATATTTTTAAATTCAATTTAACTCATAGCAGTCCTAGCATGCAACAAAACAATAGTTTATTGGTTTCCTCAAAGTAATTATACAGACATTCTGCAATTTGACTTTTATTATGCATCAATCATGCATTAATCATAACATGCTAATACAGATTACACTGGCGTTCCCAAAAAAGAAGGTGACTCACCTTTTCTTCTTTGTCTTTTTCTCACTGCGAGATATTACTCCAGCTCTGAAAGTGTCAAGACAGTAAAGTATATGGTGAGGTTTTTGGGCGTTTAAGATGACTAACAGCACCGCCCTGCATCCTATTTGCTCCATCAAATACGCATCCAATACTAGTTTCCCACTCATCTGGGCTGTTGATTCCAAAAATAGTGCATGTTTTGTTTGGAGCATGTCACACTTTCTCATAAAGTATGATGCATTTTGTAGCATATTTGCTTTTGACAACCATTTGTATGGTAAAGAAGTCTTGATTTAAGGCATTGTCCTTAAATCAGCAGAAAAAAAAAACACCACAAAGCCATGATTCCTGTCTAAATCAGAGCCAATATGTTTAACGCTGTCCATTTTATATATGGGCCATTCCACAGAGTTGGTTTTAAGTCTTGAAACTGTATAATATCCAAGGTACACATTTCTAGTAATCATGCAGTTAATTCTCATATTGTATTTGCAGAAAGATTTAGAATATTTGTGCTCTCCCCTAAACTTACTCACTACTGAAACACAGTAATAATCATTTAATTAGAAGGGTTATACTGACCTATTAAGATTTTTTTCTTACATCTACATTGTAAATATATATTTTTGCTATTTTATTAAAAAAAGTTTTCAATCAATTGCATTTTTAACAATATTTCAAGTGTGGTTTATGAGATTTGTTGAATTTTGAATAATATTTTTCTTTGTAAAAGGCACAAAAGTTGATCATACTGATTTCAATGTTAAGGATTCATTAGTTTGAATATACATTGAACCAAAAACCATCATAACATCTTAGTTGATAATTCAGTATACTTTGTTTTTGACAAAATATCCCATGTTTTGTTAGTGACAGTAAGGCTAATAGGACTTTTAACTTGCATACTAAAACACTACTAAAACATACTAAAAATGTAGTACACACTCTGTAAGGGTCAAAAGGATTGATTTTTCTTTTATGCGAAAAAAACATTAGGATATTAAGTAAATCCATTAAGATATTTTGTGCATTTCCTACTTTAAATATATCAAAGCTAATTTTTGATTAGTAATATGCATTGCTAAGAACTTCATATGGACAACTTTAAAGGCAATTTGATCAATATTTAGATTTTTTTTTGCACCCTCAGATTCCAGATTTTCAAATAGCTGTTTTTAAGCCAAATATTGTCCTATACATAAATAGAAAGCTTATTTACCTAGCATTCAGATAATGTATAAATCTCAGTTTTGAAAATTCGACCCTTATATCTGGGTCTGTGGTCCAGGGTCACATATGTGACCCTGGACCACAAAACCAGTCTTAAGTCGCTGGGGTATATTTGTAGCAATAGCCAAAAATACATTGCATGGGTCAAAATTTTTGATTTTTCTTTTATGCCAAAAATCATTAAGAAATTAAGTAAAGATCATGTTCCATGAAGATTTTTTGTAAAATTCCTACTATAAACATATCAAAATGTAATTTTTGATTTGTAATATGCATTGTTAAGAACCTAATTTGGACAACTTTAAAGGTGATTTTCTCAGTCTTTTTGATTTTTTTGCATCCTCAGATTTCTGATTTCAAATAGCTGTATCTCGGCCAAATATTGTCCTATCCTAACAAACCATACATCAATGGAAAGCTTATTTATTGAGCTTTCATGTGATGTATAAATCTCAGTTTTGTCAAATTTAACCTTATGACTGGTTTTGTGGTCCAGGGTCACATATGTAGAGTGGGGGAACTATGACATCACTTTGTAGGCAAAAACCCGGAAAACCCATTTGAGCACTTCCGGTTCAATCGTTCCAAAGTCAATGGGTTTTTTGAATGGGATTTTGGTTAAATCCCTTAAATAAGGTCCGTGGTTAACACAAGCTCAAGATACTTTCACGTTTTATTGGATGACAAAAAAACACACCACTTACGCCCCACTCCACTCAGGATTTTTTTAAAGTGTTACATTTCTTAAAAAAGATGGTTGCTAACAAGTTGCTAAATAGGACTACAGCCACTGACAGAGACATTGAACGTCATCACGCAAAACAGTTTATCGATTTATAGTATTTTCGAAATGTAGTATAATTTGTAGTACAATTAATTGTAGAATAACCAAACTAAGTTCCCTGTATTTTATATTGTCGCTTGTTTTTTTTAAATGGAAGATTACTGATGTAACCAGTGGAGACTCTGGGTTCATACCATGAGGTAAATTCATATTACCATTATTCCATGTAAACACCACATTTACTGGCTTTACATGGTCACAGTGAAACTTTAGTGATGCATAGTGCTGGAAGCCATGATAAAATTAAATATTTACGGCCACATGAAGCTGTTAGAAAGCAGAAAGATTGAGGATTTTCTAGAAGCAAGGATAAAATAACATTTTGTGTAACCACTCTAACAAAACGATAGCTGTAACATGGTACTTTATTCACTAAAATAAATTTGATCTTGCCATAATCAAAAACTTGTTCACTCTGCTGTTATTTAATAATTTCATGCACTAGATTTTTATTGAATACTACGCAGAGACTCGTTAAAATATCCATATTAATCCAGGATTTATTGACTTTTAATGGACCTTATTTCGAAATGTACAGAAATAGATGCTTTCATATGTGATTCAGTTATGATTTCATTTATTCACTCCTTACTGTTTATTATTGAATTTATTCCAGTTTTATATGAACATGGAATAAAATTCATCCACAGGGTAAACGCTTTATACTGAACATGTTTCTAAAAATACGTTTGAAAAAGGTTGTCGCGGTGGTGACGGCAAAGGCGATGAAGCTGTTAGAAAGCAGAAAGATTGAGGATTTTCTAGAAGCAAGGATAAAATAACATTTTGTGTAACCACTCTAACTTTATTCACTAAAATAAATTTAATCTTACCATTATTTAAAAACTCGTTCACTCTGCTGTTATTTAATAATTTCATGCACTAGATTTTTATCGAATACTACGCAGAGGCTCGTTTTTAAGTAAAATATCCATATTAATCAAGGATTTATTGACTTTTAATGGACCTTATTTCGAAATGTACAGAAATAGATGCTTTCATATATGTTTCAGTTATGATTATTTTATTTATTCACTCTTATTATTATTGTTTCATTTCAGTTTTATTTTGGCTCTAGTTTTGAATTTATCCCAGTTTTATATGAAAAGATTCATGTAACATGGAATAAAATTCATCCACAGAGTACTGAACATGTTTCTAAAAATAAGTTTGAAAAAGGTTGTCGGAAACGTGGTGGTGGTGACGTCGAAGGCGAGCGAACATTGTAGTTTGTTTATAGCCTAAATTTATTGTTTATTGTTTATAGCCTAGCTTTTTAGTTCTGCCGTGTGCTTTTAGGCTTCAAAATACAAGTTATATTATTTTTTGAGGATTACCTTGATGGACAAAACATGTAAATTTCATGAATTATGGTTAAACACAGAGCTTATTTTTTGCGATAATCCAAAAGCCTACGTAAAAATCCTACTGCCTTTTTGTCGAGGGAACCAGTGTGATGATAGCAGCCGATCGGCCTCCAAAGTGACGTTATAGTTCCACCACTCTATTAAGCTTACTGATGTTTTAACTCCCAAATTGCTTCTTTTTTTGATATTTCTAATTTATGTCTATTCTGTAAAGTTGAGGAAGACACTTTACTTCATTTATTCTATCATTGCAATCAGGTTGAATTTCTTTGGGAGAACTTAAGATGTTATCCATCTTCTTTTATAAAATGTGATTTAAAATTTACACTAAATGAAATATTTCTATATTTTTCTAGTAGTGACCATGCTACTGATCTTGTTAATTTTTTTGTTTTGCATTGTAAATGTTTTATTCACAAATCCAAATTTCTTAATATGTTACCTAGATTTGATATCTTTCTTGCAGAGGTTTTGCTTATTGCTCATTCTATTAAACTTATTGATGACAAGAATAACAAGTTTCTTAAGGCGTATGACGATCTTTTTCTTACTGATTAAGGTGCTGTTTCTTTCCTTTTTTTATGTTATTATATTTCTATGCAGTGCTGTTTATTGTTGTTTTCCTTTTGTCTTGCAATAAAAAAATTAATTAATTAAAAAAAAATTCAATAGATAATAAAAGGATCTTAATACCATCTAATGTTTGAATACTTAAATGCTTTTTAAATGTGTTTTTGGTTGTGAGATAGCAGTTTGCACTAATTCTGTGGAATAATTCTGTAGAATGTCCCATGTACCAAACCTAACTAATAAAGTTGTCTATATTGCTTGTGGTTCTGTATTTAGTGCTTTTGCCTTTAGATGTCGCTGTCCACCTAAAAACGTAATCAAATTTGCAAAACAAAAAACTATACTATTACAACTACTAAACTTAAAATATTAATATATCAAATGTTCTTAACTTATAAATTAGAGACTCGTGTATGCAATATTATTAATATTATATTATTATTACTTATATGTGTCAATGTTTAGTGTTTTGTTGTGTTTCCTACCCTAAATCTTCCGTGGGATTGTTCTCCTTGTCTTTTAGCTTCTTTTTCAACTCAGCTGTCCTCGAAGGTCTATAAAGATACTTTCTTTTCCCAGTGCACTCATAAGACCAGTGTCCATATTCCAGACATTTCTGACAACGAACATGCTGTTTGTTTGCCTCTCTGTGGGAACAATGAGACGCCACATAGTAATTCGCCAGTACAAGAAAACAAATACCAGAGTTTTGCCTGAGAGTATGACTGAACGACTCGAAACTTGATGTTAAAACAAAACAAACTCATTTCGACGGCTACGGATATCATTAAAACAATAAATACATTATATATGTAATGTAAAACCCCACTCCAAATTCGTATATTGTGTAAAATAACTCACGCTTGTCTTCGTGCGATCAATCTATGCATGGGGGTCGCCATTTTGGATGCGATCGTGTGAGTCTGTCTTCCGGTTTAACGTGGAGCCTGGAAAAATAACGTCTGCCATCTAAAGC
>NC_133379.1:11847750-12018917 GCF_049309525.1 Garra rufa
CTTACATTCAAAATTCATAAAGTCAAAACAAATTATCTGCACATTTTATATTTTAAAAGTGTTATTGTAGTAGGCTACCATTGAAATTGTTATTTTAAATTAGATTTTTTTAATTTAAAGTTTCAGTAATCTTATTGTGTTTTTATCATTGGTATGATTTTTCAAATATCTTTATTTTAAATTTTAAAAATTCTAAATTCATAAAGTCAAAACAAATGGTTTCCGATTATATTGTGTTGTGTGATATAGGATAATTATGTTGTTATTCATAATTTAAATTAATACAATCTCATTACCATGCAAATTTTAGATTTCAAAATTTAAAATAATTATACACAAGCGTTATGGTAGTGTGTTTGAAATAAAGTTACTATTATATTTTTGTTAATATTTTAAATTACATTTTTATATTTTATGTTGTCACATTTTAATTTAATTTAGTTAAAGTTTTAGTAATTTTAGTGTTTTTGTCATTTGTATGTTTTTTTTTTATTTTATTTTGAATTTTAAAATATTTTTAATGAATATTTTAAACTATAATGAGAAATATTGTACCTATAAAGTTTAAAGTTCAATTACACAAACACTGTTTCTCTATTCATACTCAGAAATTGACTTCAAAAACTAAATATATATACATATATACATATATATATATATATAAAAAACAAGCGTTATGGTAGTATGTTTGAAATAAAGTTACTATTATATTTTTGTTAATATTTTAAATTACATTTTTACATTTTATGTTCATTTTAATTTCAGTTTTTATTTTGCTTTTTTAAATATTTTTTTTAACTAAAATGAGAAAACATCTTTTGAGAAAATACATTCAAAATTATAGTCGTGCAATCTCATTATCTGCAAAATTTTATATTTTAAAATGTAAAATAAATATACACACGTGTTATTGTAGTACCATTGAGATACTATTATAGTTTTTGTAAATATTTTAAATTAGATTTTTTTTAGATAAAGTGTTAAAGTTTTAGTAATTGTATTGTTTTTTTCATTTGTATGTTTTTTTTTAAATGTCTTTATTTTACATTTTAAAATATTTTAATCTAATATTTTAAATGAACCGGGAAATACTGCCTTGACAACTAGTTGAAATAAAATAAGCTTATATTGTTATTTTATTGTAGTTGATGTTTATTTCATATTCAACTGATAAAAATGTTAAGTTTAGGTTTTAGTTGAAGATAACTCAATTTTTTTAATTAATGCAGGAAAGAATACAAGAAAGAGTTGACATATTGTTGGCACATATTATACAAACAGACAAATATATACATTGTGTCAACTGAGAAAAGCATGGGGAAAAAAAAGAAAAAAGAAAAAAAGAAGATAACTCATCTTTCGCTTTCGATTGGCTGGATTTGTCGTCACGCTCACGTCATTGACGGAAAGCTCCAGAGCCATCTAGAAGTCCCGAACTCTCGCGATAAAACCGCTGACTTCGGCGTGAACTCCAGTTTATCCATTACATGTAGCAGTCAGCCGGTCTGCATCAAGTTAGTCAATGGACATTCGACAACTATGAAATCGCGTTAAACACGACTTTTAGGAATAACAAGATTACCTTCGCTCCTCCGTGACTGTTAAATATATTTTAAAAGAACACTTATAGCAAGTATTCAGTATTTTAGCCGTAATTTCCAGTGAAGATGTCAGTGGTGGGATTTGATGTGGGCTTCCAGAGCTGTTATGTTGCTGTGGCGCGGGCCGGTGGAATAGAAACCGTTGCAAACGAATACAGCGACAGATGTACACCGTAAGTCAATTACTTTCATTCTGTTTCTTACTGGAGAGAGCTCTCATGTATTTCCCTCAGTTGTTAAACTAACCTGTCACAATACATTCACACAATGACATCAAAATTAAAAAGCGTGGGAGGTGATTTCGAACGTGTTCTCTTTCATTATGGCTATATTTAAATAACGTAAAACTAGTTTTTACAGTCTATGGTTCAGACATGTTCCTCTTGCTGCAGTATCAGTTTAATACTGGTTATAATCACGATGCTCTGTTTTGGATGTTCAAACTGTATGATGAGTATAAATGACAGCATTTTTCATTGATGAGAGAGTAGTGATGAAGGAGAGCGGTTAGCCGCATGCTAAAGCGTGGCTCGTGCTGCTGCTTCTGATGTGACGTCACACCGGCGGCCGCAGGAACATTCTAGCACATTGTAATAAGGCCGATCGGAAAAGCGACAAACATAACTCTTAGTAACTGTTTATTACATTTAATTTTGATTTGTCTTCTTATTAATATATTACGCATATCAATTTAGCACTTGCATCAGTGCATGACTTTTAACGTGTTATTTAAAATATTAAATGTCTTGCTGATACACTTCCAATCAAAAGAAGCCTGTGTTTATTTGATCCTAAGTACAACAAAACAGTAAAATTGTAAAATATTTTTACTATTTAAAATTGCTGGTTCCTATTTGACTATGTTGTACTGGTAATTAATTCCTGTGATCCAAGCTGCATTTTTAGCATCATTACTCCAGTCACTTGATTCTTCAGAAATCATTCTAATAATTGATTTTCTGTGCAAAAAAATATTATTATGTTGAAAACAGATGAGCAGATTTTTTCAGGTTTATTTAATCAATAGAAGAATAGCTAATTTTTAATTGCAGGATTTTTCAAAGATCATGGATGTTTTCCTTGGTAAAAAAAAAAAAAAAAAATATATATATATATAAATAAATAAATATGGACTGCAAGCTTTTATTTTAGAGAAATGCTGATCTTGGCATCATTCTATTCATAAAAGAATAAAAGAATTCTAAACCGTTTTAAATATTATTAATAACAATAATAATGTTTCTTAAACCGCAAATCAGCACATTAGAATGTCTTGATGATACACTTTCCAGTCAAAAGAAGTCTGTGTTCATTTGATCCTAAGTTCAACAAAACCGTAAAATTGTAAAATATTTTCACTATTTAAAAAAAAAGGTTTCTTTAACGAATAGAATGCAGGAGAACAGAGTTTATCTCACGTTGAATTGTTTTGTAAGATTATAAATGTCTTTATCATCACTTCTGATCAATTTAAAGCATGCTTGCTAAATAAAAATATATACTAACTAAGCTTTTGAGTGGTAGTTTTATTTCAGATAAATGCTGATCTTGCTATCTTTCTATTCATATACTGAAAAAATCTACTAAACTGTTTTGAATATATTTATGATAATAGTAATAAATTGTTTCTTGTACAGCAAATCAGCACATTAGAATGATTGAAGGATGATGTGAAACTAAAGACTGGAGTAATGATGCTGAAAATGTAGCTTTAATCACAGGAATAAATTAAATTCGAACATGTTTTCAAATAGAAAACTGTTGTTTTAAATAGTAAAAAATATATCAGAATTTTATCATTTTTACTTTACTTTGGATCAAATAAATGCAGGATTGGTGAGAAAAAATCTGGTAGTGTAGAAATTAATGGCAAGCTGATGTAAGATAAGTCAGTATAATTTATATGAGACTACTTAGTTGTAGTTTTTGCTTTTCTGTTGTAAATAAGTCCACAAAGATAGAACAGAACCTCTGTTTATCAGGCAAATGGACAAGGTTATGAACCTCAAAATTGACAAGTCTCAGGCATTTCATTAACTTTATCACTACTGAAAGTTCATTTTGGAATTGGGTTGGTTTCACTTCAGAGAGGAAATTATTATTGATAGTTGTTGCATATTAAAGGATGGCTTAAGTTATTACTTTGTTAAAATGCTTAAATGTATTTTAAATGTGCTTAGTTTTAAACCATGACAAAAGTACTAGTTAAAGGAATAGTTAACCAAAAAAAATACAGGAAGTTTGTGCACCCTTAGGCCATCCAAGATGAGCAGATGAATTTGTTTTTTCATGCAAACAGGTTTGGAGAAATGTAGCTTTCCATGACCTTCTCTGCAGTGAATGGGTGCCGTCAGAAAGAGGGTCCAAACTGCTGATAAAAAGTCACAATAATCTACAAGTAATCCACACCACTCCAATCCAATCCATTAGTTAACATCCTGAGATTGTAGTGGATTTAGATTTGAGACAACAGTAAATGGACTTATGGCCTCATATTTTACCTGGAAGCAATGATTTAAAGCTAAAAATGTCTTTATGGTAAATTTAGTTTATTACAAACATGCAGCAGTTGGCTTCTCAAGATGTTAATTGATGGACTGGAGTGGTGTGGATTACTTGTGACATTTTTATCAGCTGTTTGGACTTCCATTCTGACGGCACCCATTCACTGCAGAGGATCCATAAAGATGTGATGCTCAATTTCTCCAAACCTGATGAAAGAAACAAAACTCATCTACATCTTGGATGGCCTGAGTGTGCAAATTTTTAGCAATTGTTAATTTTGTGGTGAGCTATTCTTTTAAGGAGCTTTAAGAGCAACAATTTATTAAAGGAGTAGTTCACTTTCAGAACAAATTTACAGATAATGTACTCACCTCCTTGTCATCCAACATGTCCATGTCTTTCTTCAGTCGTAAGGAAATTGTTTTTTGAGGAAAACATATCAGGATTTCTCTCCATATAATGGAATTCTATGGAGCCCTGGAGTTTCAACTTCCAAAATGGAGCTTCAAAGGGCTCTAAACAATCACAGCCGATGAAAGAAGGGTCTTATCTAGCAAAATGATGGGTTATTTTGTTAAAAAAAAAATTAGTATTTATATACTTTATAACCTCAAATGCTCATCTTGTCTAGCTCTGTGTGTACTCTGTGTAGAGATTAAAAAGTATATTTTTAGAAAATAACAAATCGTTTCGCTAGATAAGACACTTCTTCCTCGGCTGGGATCATTTAGAGCCCTTTGAAGCTGTATTTAAACTACATTTTGGAAGTTCAAACTCGGGGGCACCATAGAAGTCCATTATATGGAGAGAAATCCTGAAATGTGTTCTTCAAAAAACAATTTCTTTACGACTGAAGAAAGAAAGACATGAACATCTTGGAAGACTCACTGTACATTATCTGTACATTTTTGTTCTGAAAGTGAAATACTCTAAGATCATTCTAAATTAAAATTAAATGAAAGCAACATGTCAGCATTGAAGAAACTGGTTACTAGATGGTCTTTGTAGAGTCTAACGATGTGCTCGTTTCAGGTCATTCGTGTCATTCGGCCCTCGTAATCGATCGATAGGGGCAGCCGCCAAAAGCCAGGTAAGTGTTTATTTATTCTGAATAAGCAGGATAAGACATTGCAATGCAAGCTGAATAGAAGTTGTAATGGTGTTTTCTGTTTTTGTCACAACAAGGTGGTCACAAACTGCAAGAACACTGTGCAGGGTTTTAAGCGATTCCATGGCAGGGCGTTCAGCGACCCGTATGTACAGGCAGCAAAGTCAGGCCTGGTCTATGATCTTGCTCAGATGCCAACTGGAACCACTGGTATTAAGGTAAGACTAATTAAACAGCAGTGTTCAGGTCATATGTGACCCTGGACCACAAAACCAGTCTTAAGTAGCATCAGAGCCGTTGAGAAAGTTGCGACACTCCGGTAGGTTTCTATAGGAACTGAGGAATGCGGAAGTAAAGCATGTCATGAAGCGGGCAATAGTTCCAGCTAGGGCTGGGCGATATGGCCTAAAAATAAAATCCCAGATTTTTTTCACAAAAAATCCGATTTACGATTTAAATCGATTTTTTTCCCCCCTACTACTTTTAGCATGTAAAGAAACCCCAGCTTTTCCACAATATATATGGGCACCATATATTTTGCAGTATACATTACAACTGCATCAGTGCACCAGACCCCATTCTTATCATACCAGACACAGTAAATGTTTGTAAGACAAATAAATATGAGACGGGAGGAAAATATATATTTCCATGCTTTTCTCTTGCACTTATATCGTATACAAAAATATACAATTTTGAACACAGAAATATTAAATGATTTAAATAACTGAAATGATCTGCCAGCAGGTGGTGGTAAGACACTGATTTAATTACTGAATCATATTCATTTGATTCGTTTGAACGGATGGTTCATTCAAGAATAATGCAAGTGACTCTTAATGAACGGGAAATTGAATCATTTCACTAGATTCATTTAAAAACACACGTTCATTCATAAACGAAACACCGCTGTGTTTGAGTGGAGATGCGCAGCGGCTCAGCTGTGACTTGTTTCAGACTACTTTTGATGACGAAACAGCAAAATCAGGCAATAGTGTTATAGTCAGACAATGTAAGTCACTTAATAATAACTTCTTGTTTATTTAACTGTTATAATAAATCAATATCTCGTTTACAAACTCCCTTAAAAATGATTAAAAGCTGTCACTCATCTTAGTTCGCAATATCACAAAGCTCTATTATAAAAAACGAAGCTACTGCCCATTCAGTCTCTTATTTACACTCTTTCTACACTTGATTTACATTTGTCAACGTGCAAAACACATAGAAACCTTTGAAGCTCCACTCAAATGCGCAAATACAAATATGCTGGTCGCACTCGAGCCTTGATATGCAAATAATTCGCTATTGTCTTCAATCATCTCTCTACTCTGTTTATGTGATAAGTGAAATTGTATGTAATGTAACAGGCTAACTTGCTAGCAAGCAGCTAATCATGTCCACTTAGTGACTCACGTTATTTTACCAGAACGCGTTATTTGTTTTCCGTTCTGAATACAGCAGTTAGTTAGGCGCGCCATCGTGTGGTCAGACAACATTGCCTCTTAATTATTCTGCCATTGGTGCAATTACAATGTATCTAATATTTTTATTAAAAAATCGCGATTTCATATTTTATTAAGTTCTTTAAGGTTATCAACGCGTCACCTCACGAAAGCGCCAAGCAGCTCCCGCTGCCAGCCACAAGCGCATCAAGCGAACGCACATTCAGCTCTGCAGGCCTGGTGCTATGCGTATTTAAATCTCCTCTGATGCGCATTATCCTGCATTAGCCAAAATCATGACAGTCAACCACATCCAGTCATATGTGAATGAATGTAAATATTTGCTAAAAACACACAATAAAGACAGCCATGATGTAGTCAGGACTGTGGCGCCGGCTTGCTTTGAAGTGTATTTGGTGATTGCGCTCGCTGCGTCTCCTGCACCCTAGTCATTTTAAACAGTACATAATAACGAAAACAATATCTTACAAATAAAAAGAAGCAGATTTTTATGATCAGAACTTCCGTAAACCAGTGAACCTGTAAACCTTTCAGTCCAAGGATCCAGTAAACGAATGCGTTCAAAACGATATTCATAAATGAAGCATATATACCCACATTTCTTCCGGCACCACTAACGTTACACCACTGATTATCTTGTTATTAATATGATTTGATTTATGGTTCATATTCATAATTGTACAGTATTGTTGCCAGTTTAAAGGGCAATGTTTCCAAGCACTTTCGGTTTTCATTTGCATTACAATGCATAGTATGTCTATTTAATTGTCGCGGGGCGGGGCGGGTTGTAAAAATAAACACAGTACTGTGGGGCGGGCTGGGGTGGGCCAAATAATTTCATAATAGCGGGACCCGCGGGTTGAAAAACCTGCCCGGAGTTGGAGGATGCGCCAGCTATTCATCCAACTTGGCTGTGCTTTCAATTTTATTAAAGGAAAGGATGAAGCTGATTGGTTGGTTCAGGTCACATGGTCTGCGGTGAGCTTGCGGAATTTTGAAAAGTTGAGATGTTTTTATCTCGATGCGGCACGCACGCGCCTGGGAAAAACGAGCGTGTCGCACCGCGTCGCTTCCATTACGAGCGCGCATACCGCGCGTCTACATTTGAAATTTGAACATTTTGGATTTCATGATTTCATCTTAATTTGTCAGTTCATTTGAGAAAACATCACGCCAGTGTGTTGGTAGACATGCAAGTTAATTCTTCAGTTCAATCTTTATGGGCTAAAAAGGCACACAAATTCCTGTAGAGATACACATTGTCCTGTTTTTGCCAAATAAATGAAAAGCATGTCATCAATGTCTTCTCTCTTGCTGCATCAAATCTCCCCTAGCTTTCCTCAGAGATGGTCTCAATAATGTGCTTAAAGTCAAGTCCAATTCAGTTTGTGCATGATTACATGATATAACTTTTTTTTTTTTAATAATGTATCCTAATTTGTGGATAATCAAGCTACATTTCATATGCCAAAGTAAACTTCTGGAGTGTTAAAGATTAAAATGAAAAATAAAAACAAGAACCATACAGAACCGAAAACCGTGATACGAACCGAACCGTGGGTTTTGTGAACTGTGCCACCCCTAATAGTGACCATAACCAGATACTAGTTGTCATATTATTAAGTTTAGTCTTACTGCAATCTTTCTCTCCCTGTAGGAGGTTGAATGAGTTTCAGTAAAGACTGCATTTAAGAAATATGATAAAAATGTATGTTGAATGCAATTGGTTGCCTTGTGTGTTTTTTTTTTTTTTTTTTTTTTTTTTTTTTTTAACACTATTTTCATCTTTTCTATTATGTTAAATGCCATATTTGCTTGCCTTTTATAATATTCACTTATGTTGTATATTTAAATATTATAAACACGAGTAATAACACGAGTAAATTATTTTTTTATTTAACATTAAATCGTTACATCGAAACAATAAAAAAAGAGTGTTTGATCATGTCCAAATACACATTCAAATGTATTTAACCTTAAATATTGCACTAACTGTAATATAAATAATATATTAGGAAGTGTTATCTTTTAAATGGTCAGGATCATTATTGCACACATTGTTTAGTACAAAAAACTCCTCAAAATATGGACTAAATAGAGCTGAACTATATATTACAATTATTTAATTGAATAAAAATCACACTTAAGGTGTTTGGTCACATTTGACTGCATTTTAATGTCTCTTTATCACTTCCCAGAATAAAATGCGATTGTAAAGCGTATTCAGAGTAGTTATCAATGCCATTATGTGTTAATTACTCAAAATTGCTGCAAATATATTAAAATTGCTGTCTATCGTACTTAACCCCATTCAAACACATTGACAGCGCGGAGTTGTTTGGAACTATTGAGAGCTCTATGAACCACGTGACCCCGCGGCGGTGAGATCAAAGCGTGTCGCAACTCTGTTTCTCAACAGCTCTGAGTAGCACTTAGCCAACAATACATTGTATGGGTCAAAATGATCGATTTTTTTTTTTATGCCAAAGATCATTGGGATTTTAAGTAAAGATCATGTTCCGTGAAAGTATTTTGTAAATTTTCTACTGTAAATGTCAAAACTTAATTTGAGTAGTAATATGCATTGCTAAGAACTTAATTTGGACAATTTCAAAGGTGATTTTCTCAATATTTAGATTTTTTTTTTTTTTTTATACACCCTCAGATTTCAGAATTTCAAACAGTTCTCGTCTCAGCCAAATATTATCCTATCCTAACAAACCATGCATCAATAGAAAAATTATTTATTCAGTTTTCAGATGAATCTCAATTTCCAAAAATGTTTTGTGGTCCAGGGTCGCATATAGTAAAAAGCATGATTTGATAGCAACTTTGTTTAGTTGTGTGATTCAGATGTGGCTGTTTCACGGTACTTTATGCTGTATGTCCCCACAGGTCATGTATATGGAGGAAGAGAAGGTGTTCAGCATTGAGCAGGTCACTGGCATGCTGCTGACCAAACTGAAGGAGACCGCCGAAGCTGCACTCAAAAAACCTGTGGCAGACTGCGTCATCTCTGTACGTCTATTCTCTCTCTAAATCTACATAAAATATTCTTAACCAGAAATGCAAAATGCAAGGAGCAGTGTGGTCAGCTTCACATATATTCATGACTGCACTTTGGAAAAGGCAGATAAGCAGTTTTTTTCTGAAACTCCAGTACTTTTGGCAGATAGGGAAACTCTTATCTCAACTGCTTGATTGCTTTATTGTCAGAAATGTAATCTTTATTATTGCCCACTTATTAAAAGTTAGATATATAGGACGTCATGCTTTACCTGCGTGCATGCAGTACACTTTTTAAAGCTATATACATGTCAAACTTTATCTGCATAAAAGAAGTGTACTCATATCATCGCAAAAAAAAAAAAATTATCTATCTTTAATCTGCTAAATGCAACTATAAGGCATGAAGATATTAGTATGTTATATAGTGACATTATGGTTTTATGTAAAACCATGTTGTAAAACAGTTTTTTCATGCACCTGTGAAGTTTTAGATTTTGGGCTTTTTGGTTTTTCATAAAGTGTTTTTTCAGACTAGTGGAAAGAAAACATCCAAAAGACACCTTTATAGCACTTTATCTATGTGTGTCAATAGATTTCAATTACAATGCATATTTTTAAAGGCCGTTTTCTTAAAATGAGTTTTTTTCTTCTACACTGAGCCATAAATCTCCACTTCAGTAGTACTTACACACACCAAACTTTACATTTTTATTCCTGTCTATATCCTGAAGGTTTTTACAGATGGATTTGTTCATATATAATTAGCTTGATTTTTATACATTTTATCCCCCCCCCCCCCAAAAAAATTTTTTTTGCCTGTCCTAAGTATTTTCTGAATTATGGAGTAACAGAATGAGATACCCCACATCACTTCAGCATTTTTTTTTTGCCCTTGATTTGATTTTGAGTTGAGCATTTCTCATTTGCTGTTTGTTCTGCTCCACTGTCAGTAGAAATAACTTCACTGATGTTTTTTTTTTCCAGAATATTGCATTTTTATGCATGTTTTGATTATTTAGCTGTTGTAGTTACTGTGTAATAAATGTGAGTAGTTATTATTTTTTCCGTTCTCATGGTTTTGCATAGGTTCCAAGCTTCTTTACTGATGCAGAGAGACGATCGGTCATGGATGCTGCACAGATTGCAGGCCTTAACTGTCTCAGACTCATGAATGATACTACAGCAGGTAAATATAATACTCATGATGGATCTACTACACCCAAAAATGAAACATCTGCCATTATTTATGCCAGACCTATCATATTCTCACCATGTGATGCCATGCTTGTATTAGTTCTATGGAGCACAAAGGAAAAGTTATGCTGAGTTTCTGAGCTATTCCTTTTCCGGCAATCAGATATGGACACATACACCTTTTAAAGCAGGGGTGCCAAAACTTAATCCTGGAGGCCCAGTGTCCTGCAGTGTTAAGCTCCAACCCCAGTTAGACACACCTGAACCAGCTGATCAAGCTCTTACTAGGCATACTAGAAACTTCCAGGTAGGTGTGTTTAGGCAAGTTGGAGCTAAACTCTGCAGGATACCAGGTCTCCAGGACCTAGTTTGGGCACCCTTGATCTAAAGTCATATAATTGTTTTGTTTGAGGAACAGACTCCTCCACTGTGGCTTTTAAATTCTTTGTCTGACATTGTAATTTTAGGTGAACCATCCAGAGTGGTGATAATTAGTAGTAAAGAAAAACACTGCTTTTATATTAAAGAGTTAAATGTGTTCACATGTTAACTGTAATTGCAGTTGCATTGGCGTATGGGATCTACAAACAGGACCTGCCTGCTCCAGAGGAAAAGCCCAGGACTGTGGTGTTTGTGGATGTTGGCCATGCTAGTTACCAAGTCTCTGTGTGTGCCTTTAACAAGGGGAAGTTGAAGGTGAGGCTTTTTTGACTTTAATTTGCACATTGTGGTGGTAGTTCTCAACTGTTGCTGCTTGTTAATGTTCAGGACAGGGTAAAGTTATTATCAGGGATGTAACTATATCAAAATCTCGTGATACGATTATATTGTGATATGATCCATGTTTCGAAATTTATTGCAATGTTTAAGAGGAGACTCTGCTGACAAAAACAATATTTTCATGCACCTGAGATTGTGGTCTTTTTGGTTTTTCAAGTGTTTTTTCAGACTAGTGGAAAGAAAACATCCAAAAGACACCTTTAAGTGTTTCTTTTATAGCACTTTATCTATTTGTGTCAATAGATTTCAATTACAATACGTATTTTTTAAAGGCTGTTTTCTCAAAATGAGTTTTTTCTCCTATACTGAGCCATAAATCTCCACTTCAGTAACACTTACACACACCAAACTTTACATTGTTATTCCTGTCTATATCCTGAAGGTTTTTACAGAGGAATTTGTTCATATATAATTTGCTTGGTTTTGTACTTTGTATTTTATTCTCCTCAAAATTTAAAATTAAAATAATTTCTAAGCACTTTCTGAATTATAGAGTGACAAAATGAGATGCCCAAAATTCCATCTGTAAAAGCGTTTGACTTTATGTTAAAAAAATGAAACGAGTGAAACAAATTAGTACATATTACATTAAATGAGGTCTCATTTGCCTATAAAACCTAACATTTTAGAAAACTTGTAATACAAAAATGTTTGCAATTAAGTAAGGTGAACTTAACTCAGAAAACTTAAGTTAACTTAACTTAAAAGTCAGTGAATTGGCTTGTACCTGAACTTTAAAGTGGAACCAAACCTCCTTTTATTTGTGATATACTGTCTTAGTCTAAATTACATTCTTACTGGTGTTTTAGGAAGCCTGAAGCATTTAAACCGCTAGCTGTCATTAATTCATACTGCAATTTTAAGCTTTTTTTTTTTTTTGACAGAAACAGCAGTAGAACTTTTATTTTGAAGGAAAACCAGTTTCAGTGAAAAGTTGCAAAAGCGTGTCACACTACAAATCTAGTGAAATGCGGTAATCATCTGCTGCAAAAAAGAACGCATAATCGTTGTCCGTTGTGCTCCCAAACTTGCGCTAAACTCAAACCACATGCAATAAATGAGTTTACTACATTCATTTACTGTGAACTGAGCTGTTTTGAGGCATGGAAAACGCCGGATCACGAGATGATCGCCTGAACTAAGTGCACGCTTCGCTTTGAAATGAACAGTGATAAAAGACTCAAAGGGACTAAGCCATATTGGGCTTTTGGTTTTTGTTCTTTTGACAGATACTGTCAAAGCATAATGGCCCAAAACACACCTTTTATTTTAGAATATGAAGTTTAAATATATTTCAAAAACTACACCTATCGTTTTATAGTCATATGACCATCATAATATTGAGACAGTTTTGCTATCGTGATATCACTGTATTGATAATATATTTCCCATCCCTAGTTATTATTGCTAAGTAAATCTAAAACTTTTAAAACATTTTTGGTACTTAAAAAAAAATACAATAAAACAAATATTTTAGATGAAAAATTTCACTTAGTTGCCTACTGATTTTTTTGGTTGTTGTAGTTAACACTAAAATAATAAAAATATTGAAAGAGATAAACCTAAAGCAGAAAAATAATTAAAACAGAACAGAAACTAAAACTGAAAATAAATCTGAATGGTAATATTTAACTAAAAAACCTAATTAAAAATTGCTCAAAAGTACCAACATTAAAATTGAAAAGGTAAGTATAAAAATAAGTTTAAAATATGAACACTGAATTATCACATTTTAATTAGAGTGCTTACTCATGCATCATTAGTATTATTCTAGAAGATAGACTAGCCATTAAATCTGACAAGTTGATTAGTGAGATCCACTATAGTTTCATTTTCTGTGCATTTATACATTTAGAGGAAAACATTTCAGAGAAAAGTCGTGACACATGTAATTACTATGAGAACAGTTTGAAAGCTGCCAGCTGGCTCAGCCGGCTGCACAAGCTCTGATGACGACAGCTGTTTCACATTTGATGACAGCATTTGACATGTGTTTCATGATTATTCTGGCACCTTCTCTTCTGCTGATGCTCACAGATCTTTATCACAGAAAAAATAGATCTCATGCAATCTTAAAGGAATAGTTCATCCAAAATGAAAACTCATCCTCATGTCGTTCCAAACCCATAAGACCTTTGTTCATCTTCAAAGACAAATTAAGATATTTTTGATGAAATCTGAGAGCTTTCGAACCCTGCATACAAAGCAATGCTACTGGCATGTTCAAGGCTCAGAAAAGTAAAAAGAAAAGTCAATTTCCCGTTCATAAAGACAGTAACTTGCTTTATTCCTGAATGAATCAGATGAATCAAATGAATATGATTTCGTTATTAAATCAGTGACTTCCCGCCACCTACTGGCAGATTTAGGTTCATTTTTAAAGTATCTTTTCCCTTATTTAAATCATTTAATATTTCTGTATTCTAAATTGTATATTTAAACCATTAATCTCAACATGAATGTATGAATTTGATTGCACTCATGCCACCTCTGAGCCTCATTAAACATGAAAATACACCTACAAGACACTTGTGTTCTTCTGTGCCACCTCTGTAGTACAAATTTTGTTAATACTGATTTCATTTGATTGTTTTAATTAGAAATTGTAAAAGGCTTAATCTAATTTAAAAAATTACATTACTTTTAATAAAGTTGCCAAAAATGCCATTACAAAAGTAAAAACAAAATTCTCCTGTAAATCACTAAGGCAAGACACTGCAAGTGAATAGGGTAAAAAAAAAAAATTTTTTTTTACTAAAAGTTATCATCTTACTTACCCAGTTAATTGATTACTTTGATAATTGCAAACATTTTTTGTATGAGAAGTTTTCTAAAATGTTAGGTTTAAGTATGCAAATGAGGCATTATTTAATGAACTATTTATCTCATTTTCTCTGAATTATCACTCCATAATTCAGAAAAAAAAAACTTTGAACAGACAGAAAACCACGTATTTATTTACAATTTTGGGGAAATAAAATGTATAAAATCAAGCTAATTATATATGAACAAATCCCTCTGTAAAAACCTTTAGGACATAGACGGGAATAAAAATGTACAATTTGGTGTGTGTAAGTGCTACTAAAGTGGAGATTTATGGCTTTATAAACTCATTTTGACAAAATGGCTTTAAAAATATGCACTGTAATTGAAATCTCCTGTCACAAATAGATAAAGTACTATAAAAGAAACACTTAACAGTGTCTTTGGGGTGTTTTTTCCACCACCAGTCTGAAAAAAAAAAAAAAAACACTTTATTAAAAACTAAAAAGCCTAAAATCTCAAGCTTGACAGGTGCATGAAAAAAAAGCATTTTTGCCTGCAGTGTCTCCCCTTAAGGAGTCAAATATTACCTCATAATGGGAATGCCCTTTTTTTTTTTTTTTTTTTTTTTTTTTATCAGATTTTTTTTTTTATTATTGATTAGAAGGTGCTTCTGAAATTTTGACTGTGTTCCTAATTTTTAAGTTAAGAGAAGTAAGCATTTGGTAGCAACTGTTTGACCCTCAACCCTTTTGTTGACTGAATTTCCTAGGTTCTAGGTTCTGCGTTTGACCCTGAGCTGGGTGGCAAAGACTTTGATGAAGTGCTGGTCAATTACTTCTGTGAGGAATTTGCGAAAAAGTACAAGCTGGATGTGCGATCCAAGCCCCGTGCTCTGGTGCGTCTCTACCAGGAGTGCGAGAAGCTGAAGAAACTCATGAGCGCCAACTCCTCAGACTTGCCGCTCAACATCGAATGCTTCATGAATGACATCGACGTCTCCAGCAAACTCAACAGGTTAGTAACCACAGGCAACAGCATGCCAGCAGCTAAACTGGGTGCTCGATGTCAGCGGCGTAAATTAGGCACTGAGCTGTGACGGGAAAACACTTGTGCATTATGACGTGAGCGTTTTAGTTCGTTAAAATACCACGTCTAATAATATCTCCATGACTCTCTTGTTCCAGAGCCAACTTTGAGGAGTTCTGTGGGGATCTGCTGGCCAAGGTGGAGGCTCCATTGCGCAGCATCATGGAACAGACCAGTGAGTACATGCTCTTTTGCTTTTAGCAGCATGGCTTTCCTGTCCAGGAGTGATGCAACTGTTGTTGTTTGTTTCTCTTCTATAAACAGGACTGAAGAAAGAAGACATCTATGCAGTGGAGATCATAGGAGGCGCCTCCAGGATTCCAGCCATCAAGGAAAGAATCAGCAAATTTTTCGGAAAGGAGCTGAGCACGACATTGAATGCAGATGAGGCTGTGGCCAGAGGATGTGCACTGCAGGTTAGTTCCTCCATCTAGTGATAGACTGACAATATCAATCTTTGGGTGGCCTATGGCTGATAAAAGGGTGATATGTCACACTATTTAAATAATGGTAATTAAAGAGAGTTCACCCAAAAATTAAAATGTAATCTTTATCTACGTAACCCCAGGGCGTCGAAGATGCAGGTGACTTTGTTTCTTCAGTAGAACACAAACAAAGATTTTTAATTCAAACCGTTGCAGTCTTTCAGTCATATAATGGCAGTCAATCTTCTAGAGTAAAAAAAAAAACACACACAGACAAAACCCAATTAAACCATGAAGCTCGTGAGGATACTTTGAGGTCTGAAGACACAACAATCTGTGTTTCCAAGAAACTTGGGTTTCATTTGGTAATTTTATTTTTCTGATCAAAGCTGCATTTTCAGCATCATTACTCCAGTCTTGAGTCTCACATGATCCTTTAGAAATCAGTCTAATATGCTGATTTGTTGTTCAAGAAACATTTTATTATTATTATTATTATTATTATTATTATTATTATTATTATTATTATTATTATCATCAATATTTAAAACAGTTGAGTAGAATTTTTTTTTCAGGGTTCTTTGAATAGAAAGATCTAAAGATCAGCATTTATCTGAAATAAAAAGCTTTTGTAACATACACTAAACCAAGAGTAAGTTTTTCTGGGAAATAAATTATAGAATACTTTTATTTAGCAAGGATGCTTAAAATTGATCAAAAGTGATGATAAAGACATTTTATAAGGTTTCAGATAATTGCTGTTTTTTTTTTACGGTTTGTTCATCAAAGAAACCTGAAAAAATATCTACTCCGCTACATGATTATGATAATAATATAATTATAATATTTTTTTTGAGAAGCAAATCAGAATATAAGAATGATTTCTGAAGTATCATGTGACACTAAAGACTGGAGTAGTGCTGCTAAAAATTCAGCTTTGAAATGACAGGAATAAATTAGATTTGAAAATATATTCAAGATGTAAAGTTATTTTAAATGGTAAAAATATTTCAAAATGTGCTTTACTTTGGATCAAATGCAGGCTTGGAAAGCAAAAGATTTCTTCAAAAAAAAACAAAACATTAAAAATCTTCCTGTTCAAAATCTTTTTTGACTGGTAGTGTAGATGCATAGTAATTGCTGCATTTTAATTTATTTTACATGATATTGGCAGAATTTCATCATTTGAAAATAAATAAGAAAATGTAATTAAATTAATGCACAGTTAGTCATGCATTATCCCACTTATACCATGGTCACTTGCCAACACCGACAACATAAAGCATGTTAATGATGTTTGCAGCGCAATATTTGATGGGAAGGGTTTCATTATAATTATTTTCATCAGTTCGTTAGCTCTAGCATTCTGACGGCTTCAAATCAGACACAGAGATGAAGTAGTGCAATTAAGATTTGAATGAATTATAGCATTTATTTCAATTATCAAGAGAAAGACAGATGGCAGTTGTGTGTGTGTTTGTTTACAAACAATAAAGAGTTTAGTTACCTAAAACAGTGATATTTTTTTTTTACCCCTCGTTGCTGAGAAATATATTGATTTAACAAGTCAGCGTTGAAGCTGTTTTAGTAATGAAAGTCACAGGGGAGTGTTGACACTGTGTGTAATTTTGTCACCACAGAATTGTGATAATGACTTCCTGTGATCGTTTTTGCCATCCATTGCTTTGCATAGTTAATTTTTCTTCAGCTTCTCATAATAACTGCCTGCAGTGTTTCCTAGTGTTGAAAACAAGTGTTCCTTGTTCCTCAGTGTGCAATCCTGTCACCCGCCTTCAAAGTGCGAGAGTTTTCCATCACAGACGTGGTTCCCTACCCCATCTCTCTGAAGTGGACATCAGCAGCTGATGAAGGCGTCAGGTGCGTTCATGGTTCTCTGTGTGTCATGATTGATTCTTAGTTAACTCTTTTAATATTCACATGCTGTCTTGCTCTGCAGTGATTGCGAAGTTTTCCCAAAGAACCATGCCGCACCCTTCTCTAAAGTGTTGACTTTCTATCGGAAGGAGCCTTTCTCTTTGGAGGCCTACTACAGCAATCTGAAAGAGCTGCCGTATCCTGATCCTACCATAGGTATGTTGAAAATGCTCTTTGCTTTGCTTCATTTGAATTTAGCATGGGGCTGCTTGATTAAAGAATTTCACTTCCAGAAGAAAAATGTACAGATAATGTTCTCACCCGCTTGTCATCCAAGATGCTCATGTCTTTCTGTCTTCAGTCGTACAGAAATAGTTTTTAATTTTTCTCCATATAGTGGACTTCTATGGTGCTCTTGCAGTTTAAATGTGGCTTCAAACGATCCTAGCTGAGGAAGAAGGGTCTTAACTAGTGAAATGATTGGTTACTTAATTTTTTATTTTTTTTTTATTTTTTTTAAATGTACATTTTAACTTCAAATGCTCATCTTGTCTTGCTCTGCCTGAATTTTTTTTCCGCTTTAAGACAGTTTAGGGTATTTCAAAAAAACTTTCCCTCAAAAACAAAAATAATTTCAAAATCGCTGTAGAAGTACCGACCAAATGTTTACAAAGTGAACATGCAAAGATGATCAAACACCCTTTGCAAAAAGGTAAAATGCCAATGTAGGACTATTTTAAAGTTAAGGGAGAAAATTCAATAGGAATTTTTAATCGGGGTAAAAAAGTTCAGGCAATGCAAGACGAGTGTATGAGGTTGAAAAGTATATAAATTGTAATATGAATAAACAACCGATCGTTTCACTAGATGAGACCCTCTTCCTCAACTGGGATCATTTAGAGCCCTATGAAGCTGCATTTAAACTGCATTTTGGAAGTTCAAACTCAGGACACCATAGAAGTCCACTATATGGAGAGAAATCCTACAGTTTTTTAAAAACTTGTCTTCAAACAAATCATTTAGAGTCTGACTGTTGTACCCTAATAAAGTGTGATAATTACAAACAAATGGGTTGCATTTTATTTTACAGTAAGTGCACTTGTACATGCGTAACAGGACTGTAAAATACAGTGGAGATCACTAAACTTCTTACATATTCCCTCCATAACATATTTGTTTAGCAATGTTTCCAGCAAGGTTGCCAGGTTGGGAAGATTAAGTAATAAGCTGGGCAGAAAAGTGTCAATCTAAGAGAATTGCAATCCCAAGCAGTATTAAACCTGGAATATTCTTAAATGATTAGTTCACTTGCAGAACAGAAATTTACAGATAATGTACTTTGTAATGTTCTTTCTTCAATAGTTGAGGAAAACATTTCAGGATTTCTCTCCATATAGTCGAATTCTATGGTGCCCCCAAGTTCCCAACCGAGGAGGAAGGGTCTTATCCGGTGAAACGATTGGTTATTTTTGAAACGTATTGACAATTTATATACTTTTTAACCTCAAATGCTCATCTTGTCTCATCTCTGCAATGCACATGCTTAGTCTGTGTAATCCGGGTCAATACAGTAAGGGTATCGAAAAACTCCCATCTTGTTTTTGTCTTCAACTTCAAAATTGTCCTACAATGCTTTATCTTTTTTTTTTTTTTGTAAAGGGCGTATGATCTTTTTTTGTATGTTCAATTTGTAAACACTACGTTGGTATTTCTGCAGCGATGTAGGATAATTTTGCAGTTGGGGAAGGAAATGAGATGGGAGTTTTTCGACATACCCTAACTGTATTTACCCAGAATACACAGTTCACGCAGAGCTAGACAAGATGAGCATTTGAGGTTTAAAAAAGTATAGAAATTGTCAATCGTTTTGCTAGATAAGATGCTTCTTCCTCGGCTGTGATCATTTAGAGCCATTTAAACTGCATTTTGGAAGTTCAAACTCGGGGCACCATAGAAATCCACTATATGGAGAGAAATCCTGAAAGGTTTTCCTCAAAAAAACAATTTCTTTATGGCTGAAGAAAGAAAGACGTGAACATCTTGGATGACAAGGGGGTGAGTGCATTATCTGTACATTTATGTTCTGAAAGTGAACCAGTTCTTTAATTGAGAAAAGCAGAACTCATTATTCTGATTAATTGTGCAACCCTTTTGACTTATTTTTGCCTGTCCATAGGCCAGTTTAACATCCAGAAGGTGGTGCCTCAGGCATCTGGTGAGAGCGCCAAGGTAAAGGTGAAGGTTCGTGTGAATGTTCATGGGGTCTTCAGTGTGTCCAGCGCCTCCCTGGTGGAGGTTGTGAAATCTGCTGAGGGAGAGGAACCCATGGAGACAGACACTCCAGCCAAAGAGGATGAGGTGAGGTCATTGCTGTGGATAGGATTTATTATGGCTTTGTCTGTCCCATCACATCAGGGGAAGCCAATAAAAACCCTTTTTTAAACACTGAAGCTCTAAAAACTTGGTTTTACTTATTATTATCAGTTTAAACTTAAATTCATCCTCTTACTGTTGTTCTGTGTGTGTACAGAATACAGGCATCACTCCTAAAAATGAATACTGTAAACAGTGATAACCATAGTGGATGTTTATTTCTGCAATGGAATAAAAATATTTATTTGTCACAATTTGGATTTCTCAAAATTGCAAATTTATATCTTGAGGTTGCAAGTTCTAAACTTTATCCTCTGAATTCTGAACTTAAACGAGGAGAAAAAAACTGTCAGAATCAAGCCTAAAAAGTCGCAATTCCTTTATATTTTTTTTTATTCTGTTGCAGAAATAAGCTTCTATAGATCTACACAAGATTATAGGATCATTCAAAATTGAGTTTTGCATCATAGTAACTAATCTTTTTTCCGTACACATGCTAAAAGTTATGTTTTGAGTGTGTTTGTGGCCATAGTCCTATACTAGCCCCTGTGAACATTCATTGTATTTTCTCCCTAAAGAACAAGATGCAAGTGGATCAGGAAGCACAGAAGTCTCAGGGTGATGATCAGAAAGAACAAGCAGACAAGAAATCAGACAGTGAAGACATGGAGGTGTGTGAATACACTTGCACACCGACACCAAATATACAACATTTCAACAAATCCAAATGAATTTAAAAAGCATGTGTTTTCAATTGCAGCTTGTGTTGTATATCTAAAAATAGGCAAAAGTTTATTCCATCTCTCATATGAAATGCGGTATATACAGTTGAAGTCAAAAGTATACATACACCTTTGTGTTAATTGTTTTTACCTAATTAAGAGCGATCATACAAAATGCATGTTATTTTTTTATTTAGTGCTGACCTGAATAAGATCTTTCACTTAATGTTTACATATAGTCTACAAGAGAGAATAATAGTTTAATTTATAAAATGTCCCCGTTCAAATTTACATAAACTTGATTCTTAATACTGTGCTGTTACCGGAATGATCCACAGCTGTTTTTTTGTTTAGTGATAGTTGTTCATGAGTCCCTTGTTTGTCCTGGACAGATAAACTGCCTGCTGTTCTTCAGAAAAATCCTTCAGGTCCCACAAATTATTTGGTTTTTCAGCATTTTTGTGTATTTAAATCCTTTCCAACAATGACTGTATGATTTTGAGATCCATCTTTTCACACTGAGGACAACTGAGGGACTCATATGCAACTATTACGGAAGGTTCAAACACTCACTGATGCTCCAGAAGGAAACACCATGCATTAAGAGCTGGGGGTGAAAACTTTTGAAGAGAATGAAGATGTGTACATTTTCTTTTGCCTTCTGAAGGGCAGTACGAAATGAAAAAATATATTTAAGCAAAATAAGAAAAATGTACACATCTTCATTCTGTTCAATAATGCATTGCGTTTTAATGCATTGTGTTTCAATCTGTTCCCTTAGTTGTCTTCGGTGTGAAAACATGGATCTCAAAATCATACAGTTTTGGTTGGAAAGCATTCAAATATACAAAAATGTTGAAAAACCAAAGAATTTGTGGGACCTTTTTCTGAAGAACAGCAGGCAGTTTAACTGTTCAGGACAAACAAGAGACTCATGAACAACTATCACTAAACAAAAAACACAGCTGTGGATCATTCAGGTAACAACACAGTATTAAGAATCAAGTGTATGTAAACTTTTGAACGGGGTCATTTTTATAAATTCAGCTGTTATTTTCTCTTGTGGACTATATGTAAATGTCTTTTATGTACAAAATAAAGTGTAAGAAGAATAAAGTCGGCAACACCAAAGCTCTTGTGTTTGCCGACTTTACACTTTTTATTTTGTACTTGTTGCTTTTTAGTCAAGCACTCATTTGGGACTGATGTGCATGCTTTTGTTTCATTTTTCTTCAATGTCTTTTATGTGAAATATCTTATTCAGGTCAGTATTAAACAAAACAATCATGCATTTTGTATGATCCTCTTATGTTGCTAAAATAAACATTTTGCAGATTCTGAAAGGTGTATGTAAACCTTCAACTGTAAACGTGAAAAAAGAAGAGAATGTAATTTTAAATGGCCACTGTATATTGTTATACCAGACTTATGTTTTAGAAAAACCCAATTTTGCATTGGCAACCCAACTCCAAATTTAAACTGCATTGGTCCAACTGCATGCAAAATGATTCAAAGAATGCAGATTAATCATACAAAGCATTGATCACTTCACCTGTTTAATGGTAAAACAAAGTTTGATTAGACACAATTTGACATCAGTAGCAAAGATATGGGAGCATTTTTTCCCCTTTAAAACCCACAACCCACCACTGCTCTACAACACTGTTTGCAATGGAAAATGGGAAATTCACTGTGACTTTAATGACTTCTAGACTTCAACAGAAGACAAACAGGGGGATAAGAAGAATGAACAGCCTCCACAAGCCAAGAAAGCCAAAGTGAAAACCAAGACGGTGGATCTGCCCATTGAGAACAGCTTGAACTGGCAGCTGGCTAGTGAAACGCTCAATGTATTTGTGGAGAATGAGGTATGTCAAAATGCAAAAAGCACTTACAATACACTACAGTGTTCAGTTTCTCTGATTAGCATTCTGGAGGATAGGAGATATATAATATACTACATTTACTTTACATTTATATTTAGCAGACGCTTGTATAATAAGTGGCTTACAAAAGCGGACAATGGAAGCAATCAAAAATCAACAAAAGAGCAATAACATCCAAGTGCTATGACAAGTCTCATTTAGCCTAACGCAGTACACATATCAAGGATTTTTAATTATATAATAAATAAAAAGAAAATCAAGTTAGTGTTCGAGGCCTTTTTTTTTTTTTTTTTGCTTGTTTTTTAAACTGTATAATAAATAATTATACCTTGTTTGTCCTGAACAGTTAAACTGCCTATTTTACTGCCAAAAATCCTCCAGAAATCTGCCAAAAATCCTCCAGGTCCCACAAATTCTTTGGTTTTTCAGCATTGTGGAAGTACTTGAGTCCTTTCCAACAATGTATGATTTTGAGATCCATCTTTTCACACTGAGGACAACTGAGGGACTCATATGCAACTATTACAGATGGTTCAAACACTCACTGATGCTCCAGAAGGAAAAACAATGCATTGAGAGTCAGGGGTGTAAACTTTTGAACAGAATTAAGATGTGTACCTTTCTCTTTTGCCTTCTGAAGGGCAGTACGAAATGAAAAAATATGACATTTAAGCAAAATAAGAAAAATGTATACAACTTCATTCTAAAAAGTAATATAAAAAAAAAAGAAAATCAAATAAAAATGAAAAAGCAAGCTATAGGGTTTTTTTGTTGCTTTTTTTAAAACTATAATGAATAAAAAGAAAAACAAAATCAAATACCAAAAGTACAAAGAAGCTAGTGTTAGTTAAAAAAAAAAAAAACAAGCAGTAAGTAAATGGAGTATAAGTCTAAAAGAACAAGTTTTATTTTTTATAAAGAATAGAATTAGAATTGAGGGAGCTCGAGTTCAGGGTCAAATAAAGATGGAAGAGATGTGAGGCTGCAATTGCTCCAGTCTATTAAAAATGATTGATTAACTTGGATAAATTGTGTTATTGTCATTACAGGATGAATCACTGTTTTTGAACTAATCTTTTGAATAAATGATTCAGTGACAAATTTGTTAGTCAGTTGTTGCCACAATAGTGGTGAAACAATATTTGATTTTAGACCACAAAACCAGTCTTAAGTAGCACATGTATATTTATAACAATAGCCAAGAATACATTGTATGGGTCAAAATTATTAGTTGTTGTTTTATGCCAAAAATCATTAGAATATTAAAGTAAAGGTCATGTTCCATGAAGAGATTTTTATAAATTTTCTATCGTAAATATATCTCAACTTAATTTTTGATTGGTAATATGCATTGCTAAGATCTTCATTTGGACAACGTTAAAAGCAGTTTTCGAAGTATTTAGACATTTTTGCACACTCAGATTCCAGATTTTCAAATATTTTCCTATCCTAACAACCTATACATCTTTTAGATGTTGCATAAATCTCAAATTTAAACAAAATCGACCCTTATGATTGGTTTTGTGGTCCAGGGTCACATATAATGGACACAAATGTTTATATGAAGTGCCAAATACTTTCTAACGGTGATTTGCTATATCTATATAACATTGATATAAAAAAGGGAATGTATTTTCGTTTCTCTTTGCCTTTTTTTATATGTCAACATCATAAAATGACTTAAACATTACATTACACCTGGGTTTCCTAAACTGGGCTTAATGTAAGAACTGCGGTTTGCTTTGTGTGTTAAAATTAACAACGAATTAAATCAGAAATGTAAAACAAAACATAATTTTAACATTTGACTAATAATAACAGACTGTCTGCAAATTCATGTGCCTTTTCTGACATTTTGTAGGGGAAGATGATTATGCAGGATAAGCTGGAGAAAGAAAGAAACGATGCAAAGAACTATGTGGAGGAATACGTTTATGAAATGAGAGACAAACTGCATGGAGTGCTGGAAAACTTTGTCAGCGAGGCTGTGAGTGTCTACATGTATTTGCTTCCATTTATAAAGTTACCTTATAAGTGGTGGTTTTTATTAAGCGATGTCTTTTGACTCAGGATCGAGATTCTTTCTCCTTGAAACTGGAAGACACTGAAAACTGGTTGTATGAAGAGGGAGAAGACCAGCAGAAACAAGTATACATCGATAAACTGAATGAGCTGAAGGTAGGTGTGAGTGTGTTTTGTTAAAATTTGAAACTGTTGGCCTTTAAAAAGAATAAACAAAAATGGTTTGCTTCTAGAAACTGGGACAGCCGATTCAAAACCGATTTGTGGAGGCTGAGGAGCGACCAAAAGCTTTCGAAGAGCTCGGAAGACAAATCCAGCAGTACATGAAAATCGTTGAGGCTTATAAAGCCAAGGTAATGATTCATTTAATAACATGTATAGATGTTTATACAATATAAGATTGTTTCAAAGCAGCTTCACGTTAGCAAATAGTAAAAAGCAGCTCTACAGAAGACAATAGTGTCATTGTTCAGCTCATATTTTGTTCTCGTGCAATATGCTGGTGCAGTTAAATTGATCAAATGACTAAATATTAAGTGTCTTTTAAAACCCCGATTTGTTTCATCTACAGTAACATTGTTAAACTTTTGGATGAATTGCGTTTATTTATCTCTAAACTCAGGATGAGCTGTATGATCATTTGGAAGAGCTGGACATGATGAAGGTGGAAAAGCAGCTGAATGAAGCCATGACCTGGATGAACAACAAAATGAATCTGCAGAGCAAACAGAGTCTCAACCAGGACCCTGTGGTTAAAACCCAAGAGATTCAGGGCAAAACAAAGGTGCGAACGTCAACAGTATTTTGATTATACTTATGGCTCAACGTCTGCTATGGGGTAATGGTAATTAAATGTAACTAATCATGAATAAATATTTTATTGTAAAATCAAACTTTAAAGATAGTGAGAAGAGACTTGTCAAATTATATTTGATAATCACCTGCCAAGTTCTAGAATCTGTGTGTCAGCACATGAAAGTCACATTGGATAAAATGGGGAATTATCACACAATAAATCATTTAACAGTTCATCTATTGTCAAAATTCTCCAAAAAAATCCACCAAGGATTGAAAATAATTAGGAATGTCAGAATCATACTTAGAATGAGTAGTTTGTGTATTACAGACGTTAAGGACTGTGTGTTAAAGCTGCTCAGGCTGCTGTTTTTTCCTCCTTCTCAGAACGCAAAGACATAATCAGAACATCAGGTAGTGTGGGTTTTCCAGGAAATGCATGTACTTGCTGAACCTAGTATTTCTATGTTATTTTTTTTTTTTGACAGACATTGATGTCATGATATTCAAATACGTGACCCTGGACCACAAAACCAGTCTTAAGTCGCTGGGGTTTATTTGTAGCAATAGTAATAATCAAAATTATTGATTTTTCTTTTATGCCAAAAATCATTAGGAAATTAAGTAAAGATCATGTTCCATGAAGATTTTTTTGTAAAATTCCTACTGTAAACCTATCAAAATGTAATTTTTGATTAGTAGTATGCATTGTTAAGAACCTAATTTGGACAACTTTAAAGGTGATTTTCTCAGTATTTTGATTTTTTTGCACCCTCAGATTCCAGATTTTCAAATAGATGTATCTCAGCCAAATATTGTCCTATCATAACAAACCATACATCAATAGAAAGCTTATATATTGAGTATTCATATGATGTATACATCTCAGTTTTGTAAAATGTAACCTTATGACTGGTTTTGTGGTCCAGGGTCACATATAAGGATTTAAAAGCATATAGATCAAAAAGTAATAACTATTTATTTATTAGCAAGTATTCGATGAAGCGATTGACGCCTTTTGATGGACATGATAATGTGTGTAAAGGGTAAGAATATGATTGATTTTTAGGTGTTAGAAAACATGTTGGATATGTTTGAAATTCTGGTAACACTTTACAATAAGGTTCATTAGTTAAAAACGAACTGCACTTACACAGCATTTATTAATCTTTGTTAATGTTAATTTCAGCATTTACTAATACATTATTAAAATCTTGTTAACATTAGTTAATGCAGTGTGAACTAACATGAACAAACAATGAACTACTGTATTTTCGTTAACTAACGTTAATGAAGATTAGTAAATACAGTAACAAATGTATTGTTCATGTTAGTTAGTACATTAGTTAATGTTTAATTAATGAACCTTATTGTAAAGTGTTACCGAAATTCTTTTAGTGTGGTTCATTATACTTATTTTACAGAATTAAGTTAAGTTCATGAGTTTACCCGGAAAGGAGTGGTTTTGATGCACAAAGTCTCTTATAACAAAAATCTTTTATTTAAACCCATTTATGCAGATCCTGCTGTAAATAATAGTGAAAAGCTACTTTTTAAAATCTGTTGTTTCATTATAACCCTTTAGCAGACATAGTTGAGTTCAAAAGTTTACAAACACCAGAATCTGCTAAATGTTAATTATTTTACCAAAGTAAGAGGGATCATACAAAATGCATGTTATTTGTTTACTGAATACTGACCTGAATAAGATGTTTCACTTAAGATGTTTGCACAACAGAAAATAATAGTTGAATTTATAAAAACGACCATGTTTAAGAGTTTACATACACTTGATTCTTAATACTGTGTTGTAAACTGAATGATCCACAGCTGTGTTTTTTCTTTAGTGATAGTTGTTCATGAGTCCCTTGTTTGTCCTGAACAGTTAAACTGCCTGCTGTTCTTCAGAAAAATCCTTCAGGTGCCACAAATTCTTTGGTTTTTCAGCATTTGTGTATTTGAACCCTTTCCTACAATGACTGAATGATTTTGAGATTCATCTTTTCACACTGAGGACAACTGAGGGACTCATGCAACTATTACAGAAGGTTCAAACACTCAATAGGCGTGTTTCCATTACAGATTTGCGCAAAACTTTGGTGATATTGTAAAAAAGTAGATTAAAAAGTATTGCAAAATGACAGCATTTCATTAACCGATGTTATGTGACTAAAACTGAATTTCATGGCAATGGATTTTTGTGGGATTTTGGCTAATTAATTGAATGTGACCTGTAAATGTGAAAAACGTTTCCATTGCTGTTTTGAAATAATCCTTTTTAACTGACTAAAAAAACACCTCATGTGAGTGTAAAAACTTTTTTGCGATATATGGGAGTTTTTGTGCAATTGACGCCTTTCCATTAGGCATATTTTCAATTTGCGCAATTTAAATGGTAATGGAAACGCAGCTACTGATGCTCCAGAAGGAAAAAAAGCATGCATTAAGAGCTGGGTTTGAAAACTTTTTGAATTTGAAGAATTCTTTCAAACTTATTTGTCTTCTGGGAAACATGCAAGTATATGCTGAAGATTCTGAAGTGCATTATTAAATAAAATAAATATGATGTTTATCTTCATTCTGTTCAAAAGTTTTCATCCCTGGCTCTTAATGCATTGTTTCCCTTCTGGAGCATCAGTGAGTGTTTGAACCTTCTGTAATAGTTGCATATGAGTCCCTCAGTTGTCCTCAGTGTGAAAAGATGAATCTCAAAATCAGTACAGACAGATTTGTGGGACCTGAAGGATTTTTCTGAAGAACAGCAGGCAGTTTAACTGTTCAGGACAAACAAGGGACTCATGAACAGCTATCACTAAACAAAAAACACAGCTGTGGATCATTCAGGTAACAACACAGTATTAAGAATCAAGTGTATGTAAACTCAATATAAATTCAACTATTTTCTAACATCTTTTATGTGGAATATCTTATTCAGGTCAGTACTAAATTAAAAATAACATGCATTTTGCTAAAATAATGAACATTTTGTCCTATTGAGAATTATATTTTCTAACTGTATCATCTTTATTATACAGGAGCTGTATTCTGCTTGCAATCATATCGTCACCAAACCCAAGCCCAAAGTGGAGCCTCCAAAGGAGGAGACGGCACCTGAACAGAACGGCCCTGTTAACGGACAGGAGAGTTCAGAGGCCCAAACGGGCAACCCAGAGAAGGGCCAAGCCAACCCAGAAAACACAGAGGCCAAACTTCCCGAAATGGACATTGACTAAGTTCGCTCGGCCCTCTTCAGTGTCTGCACCAGCCTCTCTCACGCCTCTTATATGCCTCAGAGTTCGGATTCCAAAAAAAAGAAAAAAAAAAGAAAACCTTGATTTTGCTGAAGCAGGCTGCCTAATTCAGTTCTCTTGCTGTCGGTGGCATGTTTTTTCTTTCTTGCTGTTTAAAAACAGGATACATAGAGATCCAATCTCCCTTTTTTGTCTCTTCAAGCAGGAAAAAAAACATGTTATAACAGATATAGGATGAGATCCTGGTCTTTGTCGCTTTTTAAAAAAAATATCCACAGTTCAAGTTTTCTAAAACAAAAAGGCGGATGGCATTCTAAAGTGAAACAGACTGGTTTACTGGATAACATGTTTCTGCTCTGTTCTACTATTTAGCATTGAAGATTTGTTGCACAGACTAACTTCACAAGTTTCTAACTAGCAGATTTTAGTGAAGAAGCACTGAAACGGAGAAATCTGAACGTCATCTGGAGGCAGAGGCATGAGCGGCACTGTATGCCCAAGTAGAGTTACTGTTATGCAGTATTTCGTTGTAAAAGGTGCGTCATTCTGTGTCGACGGCCTGCGTGTGGTCGCTTTTGGGTTTAGCCCTGTTTGTTTTCTGTTTCCTTTTCTACTTTGCAGCCTGTGTGAATGGTGGAGACTAACTTGGTATCCATTCCAGTCACAAATGATGAGAATAAATTCATTTTGGTATACAGATATAGGGATTTATTGGAATGTACTGGGATGTATTTATTGGATGTACATACTGGTTTACTATTAGTGTAATAACGGTGTCAGTTTAGTGAGGTGAAATCAAATAAAATCGGGTATTTTGACCATCACATCTAAAAAAAAAAAATCTTGATGTGTCACTAAAAAAGTTGATTAAATGCATGAAATCAGGTATATAAATGATCAAATCTGAAATAAGTTTACAACTTAGTCTTGATCATAAGCAGTGTCAATAATGACTTACTTGATTGTCTCTGTAAAGCCCATTCTTCACAATACACTGCAAGGCTTGCATTCATTTGAGTGCCACGCCCACATCTTAACATCCAATCAAATGCCGATGGATAGAGCCAAGACCACACCCTACATTTTTCATTTTCAGTAATCCATTAGTGTATTGGTTTATCCAATGTGTAATAAATTTGAATACACTTCTACAAACATCAACATTTATAAAGCCTGTGAAAGGTAAATATTTCACATAAATCTTTTGGCTGATGAAAACATTTGAGGATCACTGCGTTACATGAATAAACATGAAAACAGCAATGACATCACGTGCACCAAGGTTTCAAGGTCTGAAATATATTTTTCTCCTAACCTCCAAAATCAACAGTCACTGAAGGTCACTGGATTTGATGACGACTCCGTTGTGTTTGACAGATATGTGACCCTGGACCACAAAACCAGTCATAAGGTTAAATTTTACAAAACTGGGATATATACATCATATGAAAGTTCAATAAATAAGCTTTCTATTGATGTATGGTTTGTTAGGATAGGACAATATTTGGCCGAGATACATCTATTTGAAAATCTGGAATCTAAGGGTGCAAAAAATCTAAATACTGGGAAAATCACCTTTAAAGTTGTCCAAATTAAGTTCTTAACAATGTATATTACTAATCAAAAATTACATTTTGATAGGTTTACGGTAGGAATTTTACAAAAAATCTTCATGGAACATGATCTTTACTTAATTTCCTAATGATTTTTGACATAAAATCAATAATTTTGACCCATACAATGTATTTTTGGCTATTGCTACAAATATACCCCAGCGACTTAAGACTGCTTTTGTGGTCCAGGGTCACATATATGCTTCAGCTTTTTCAGTGGAAAGATGTTCTCACCATGAATGAGATACAAACTCAGCTGATATCAGTTCCTAACTTACTCTTTCTGGCTTTTTTGTTCATAAACAACAAAACATCGACACGGTGAAACCGAACATCTGAACATTAATAATCACCATCTTTTAAAGGTCTTTGCTAACTTATCTGTGAAGTAAAAGGTTATGTTTTAGACTGTTTAGTTGAGCCCACAAGAGAAAATTTGAGTTGAATTTATAAAAATTACCAAAAGTTTAGATACACTTTATTCTGAATACTGTGTTGTTACTTAAATAATCCACAGCTGTTTTATTTTTCTTGTGATAGCTTATGAGTCCCTTGTTTGTCCTGAACAGATAAACTGCCTGCTGTTCTTCAGAAAAATCCTTCAGGTTCAAGAAATTCTTTGGTTTTCCAGCATTTTTGTGTATTCAGGGTGGATCAGGGTAAATTTAACTTATTTTGTCTTCCGGGAAACATGCAAGTATATTCTGTAGCGTCTGAAGGGCAGTACTAAATGAAAAAAATATGATATTTAGGCATAAGAAAAATGTACATATGTTCATTCTGTTCAAAAGTTTACACCCCTGGCTCTTAATGCATGGGTTTTCTTTCTGGAGCATCAGTGAGTGTTTGAACCTTCTGCAATAGTTGCATATGATTCCCTCAGTTGTCCTCAGTGTGAAATGATGGATCCCAAAATCATACAGTCATTGTTGGAAAGAGTTCAAATACACAAAAATGCTGGAAAACCAAAGAATTTGTGACATCTGAAGGATTTTTCTGAAGAACAGCAGACAGTTTAACTGTTCTGGACAAACAAGGGACTCATTCAGGTAACAACACAGGATTAACAGTGTCAATTTTGAACAGGGTGATTTTTATAAATTCAGCTATTTTCTAGTAGCCGACAGACATCTAGTGGTCAAACTGTAGTATTACAGTTTATTTGACTGATTACTTTCCACCAGACAGCAATAATCTGCCTCCATCCTTTAGATTTTTAATGCCTTTAAGTTTGTAATATAAACAGATTGAAGCTTTATAGTAATTAAATGAACCCCTGTATACTTTTCACTCCTTAACCTATCCATATCACACATCAATAGTAGCAAAAGTGGTGTGCATTAACGAAATTTGAATCATTTGTTAAAATCATTTGATCTGGTAATTATATATGTTTTGTTTATTATAATGTTCTGTTACTTATATAATGTTTGATAATGATCAGTGAAGGATATTCTAAAGTGTTACCAATGAGAGCAAAACTAATATTGTATATTATAATAAAATAAATAAATAAAACTATAATAAACTATATTGTATTTAAAAAAAAAATTGCAAATAAAAGGTCTTAAGACTGTTTTTAAAATAGAAAAATAATCTGTATCTTATAACTGATAACAAAACTCTGCATTGCAAATAAATATTCTTCCTTTCAGCAGTTTCCTCACTTTTCATGACTAAGTCTAAAACCTTAGCTTGTGATTCAAATGTATTTTTTTTTTAAAAAAGTTAACATTATTTTTGTATTTTAAAATGATTTAATGTTTTTTATACTTTGATCTATTTAATTTTTTAATTGCTCTAAGGCACAGTATATGTTTGATTACACAAAAAGGCACAAAAGTACTCCATACTGGACCTACAGTTTGGTCTGCGTAATCAATTTTAGGCATAATAATAATAATAATAATACTCAATCAAAAGAAGCACATAATTTAAGTTAAAAAAAAAACTTTTTATAGTAGGCACTGTGAAAGAGAGATTGGATTCCAGCAATTGTAATTCATGCAATTTAATAACAAATAATAAAGAAGAACCCTGTCTCTCTAATAACATCTAATATCATTTTATGAAAGCTAAACGCGTTGTTACGTCACCAATAATTTTTTAATTTTTGTTTAACAAACTACAACAAAAACATATACAAATATAACAAGACATCCAAATAAAATACATAAGAAAATAACAAAAAGTAGAAAAGTAAATATAGGGTTTATAATTTACATTTCAATACGCACCAATAATAAATTATACTCACGTTGCCAGGTTACGTTCCTCGAGCGCTCAGGTATTAATTTGTAGACCACGCCCACTTTAACGACAACAACAAATAAGGTATGGATGATGGTGGGTTTGCGCGATTGTAGTGTATAAGTGTGTCGGTTTCTCAGGTATGATTGCTAGGAAAGCGTCAACTGGAAAAACATGCGGGCGCAACGTGACTCCACTGAGAGCTGCCCCATCCTACGGTATTAACCGTTTTACATCTAATTCTGTGTTAATGATCAACTCGTTATAATTGTCATTTTTTAACTCCTAGATTTTCCAACACATGGGGTTAAACGCAGTCGAGGTGCTCGCCGAGGTCGCCAGCTTTCCAAGTTAAAAGCACATGGAAGCAACAAAGACAGGTGGGATACTTTTCAAAAAGATTTCTGTTAAACACTCTCAAGTTACACCTGTTGCCAGTGAACGAGTCATGAATATTAATGAGAGATGTGACGTTCGTTACGCCCACTCTGCGCCCATTAATCCAAAAAGCTCCTGTTTTTGCATAATGAGGCAATCAACAGGAAATCGCTGTTTTACTTTGCCGTTTTTTTTATCTTTATGTAAGTTAACGGTGTTGTTGCCAGGGTTATTATAGTTTTACTTTTTTAGATGTCTTATTTTAATATAGTTTTCAAATTTGCAAGACATTTTAGTTTCGTTTTGTTTCGTTTCATTAACAGTTTTGTTAGATTTAGTTTCGTTTTTATTTTGTGAACAAATTTCTACTTAGTTTTATGTAGTTTCAGTTTTAGTTTTGTAGAGATCAAATAGAGATCATGATTTCCCTGGGAGACCAAATATTAATATTGTTGCAGTCTATTTCAATTGAACGAATTAATAAACATTTAATACATAATGTATTTAAAATATGAAACATTTAATACACCAATTTTTGATATTAAATTTATGAAAAAGTGGTTTGAATGAATAAATGACTTCCTCATAAAAACATTACTGGATGAATCAGCGTTTTTGAATAAATCTCTTTTTTTAACAGTTACTTGTTTCCATCTAGTGGCGAACCATTGTTTTAGTTTTTCATCTATTTTGACGTTTTTATTTTATTTCAGTTTATGAAAATGTTTTTTGATCAATCGTTTTCGTCTTAGTTTTAGTTTTCCTTTACGAAAATAACCTGCTGCAGATAAAATGTAATGCGGATAGGGGTGTGCATTATTGACAAAAAATAATACCTCGATTTTTTCTGGGATTTTATCGATAACAATAATTAGACAATATTTTGCTGTGTGTTATTGTGTATAAGTTTTTGATATTCTTCATATTTTTTGTGGTCAGTTCACAGCAGTGATAGAAATTAGTCTTTTCCAATTAGTTAAAATTGATTTGTACCTTTATAAAGCCAGTTTTTCTGTAAGTGTGCATCATATTTTGAGTCATTTAATCTGTCAATTGTAATTAGCTAATAATACATTTGTGACCCTGGACCACAAAACCAGTCATAAGGTTACATTTTACAAAACTGAGATGTATACATCATATGAAAGCTCAATAAATAAGCTTTCTTTTGATGCATGGTTTGTTAGGATAGGACAATATTTGGCCGAGATACGTCTATTTGAAAATCTGGAATCTGAGGGTGCAAAAAAATCAAAATACTGAGAAAACCACCTTTAAAGTTGTCCAAATTAAGTTCTTAACAAGCATTTTACTAATCAAAAAATACATTTTGATATATTTACAGTAGGAATTTTACAAAAAATCTTTATGGAACATAATCTTTACTTAATTTCCTAATGATTTTTGGCATAAAAGAAAAATCTAAAATTTTGAACCATGCAATGTATTTTTGGCTATTGCTACAAATATACCCCAGCGACTTAAGACTGGTTTTGTGGTCCAGGGTCACATTTAGGCTGTTACCAAACAAATTAAATCAGTATCGACAAAATTCATCTCTGCAGAAGTTGCATATGAAGTGGCATTTAGATGTGTTTACACATGTTAATGCAGCTATATTTGAAATTATTTTAAAAGTGAAAAGATAAAATGTGAAATTAAAACTGCCAGTAGGTGGCGGCAAGTCGCTGTTAATAAGCGAGACATTGTGATTTAAAGGGGTCGTTGGATGCCCATTTTCCAAGTTCATATGATTCTTTAGGGTTTTCATGAAAAGTCTCTAATATACTTTGGTTAAAAATTCTCAATAGTAGTGTAAAAAAACACCCTTTTACCTTGTCAAAATCAGCTCTGCAAAAAATCAACTCATTTTATTGAACGGTCCTTTAAATGCAAATGAGCTCTGCTCGCCCCGCCCCTCTCTGCTGAGGGATTACGAGCTGTAATGTTTACTTTAGTTTGTGTTTATCAGCAAAACGTGCCAACAAGCACATTATTAAGAAAGGCCATTTGCAAAGATGCATAAAAAACCCTTCTCACTTCTGCTGTGGGTGAAGCTGCATCACGAATGATTCACACGAACATAGACGCATATGTAGATCGGGATCGGCGCTTTCCTTTTAAAAATGAAAGTATCGTTATCCTCTGCATCTTCAGCGGCTCAGATGAAACAGAACAGAACACCTCAATCACTCAATTAGAGTCTTCCTCTGCACCTGAGTCACACAATGACAATCGTAGTCGGATTGTTTCTAGTGATGGGTCGTTCTTGAATGATTCGTTCATTTTGAACGAATCTTTAATGTGACTCGGGAAGAACGAGTCGTCTCGGGGAGTGATTCGTTCAGTCCCGCATGCGCAATTGCGCAACTATGAACAAACGACTCAAACCCGAAGACTTGAAGTTGTAGTTGTAGTTTAATCAACGTTTGTACAAGCAGTACATGTGTTATGGAAGTAAAACGTAGCTTTTTAATTATATTTTGGTAAAATGAACGAAATGACTCGAAAAAAGATTCGTTCATTTTGCTGAACGAGACTCAAAGATCCGAGTCGGTAAAATGATCCGAACTTCCCATCACTAATTGTTATAGCTCGGTGAGGGCGGGGCTAAGGTAAGGTGCTCCTGTCAATCAACTATTGTGGGAGGGGCCTCACAAAATATAGCCAAAGTTTTGCGCAAATCTTTAATGGAAATGCGCCTACTTAAATGGTTGATTCATTTAGAAATAAAACACTAGCTGCATTTCCATTACAGGTGTGCAAAACTTTGGCGCTATTTAATAAATGTCGATTAAAAAGCATTGCAAAATATTCCTTTTTCAAATTGCCTGAAAAGTATTAGAAAGGCGTCATCATCTTGCTGCTCCCTCCCCGTTCTGTGATTGGTTCCCTATCTGAGGTGAAAATTTGGTCTATGGACTCCAGGCTGCCTAGCAGCGTGAATAAAATCGCGCTGCGTGCAAGGCAGCATGGGAAAACCCAGGCTACAAAAACTCCCATATATTGCAAAAAAAATGATTAGCAGAAACTAAATGATAATCATGAGCTAAACCTTCACTGGCGTGGTGGAATACTGCCTGAGCATCATTTTGCTGAATGTACCATGAAGGATAAATGTTTCTTTATTTCTGACACCATACTCTGCGAATTTAAGTTTTAGAGTTATAAAGGCAACTGGAAGATCTTGTCTGAATGCACAATCGCTGGTTTCGGGAGCCAGGAGAGGTCATGCTGAGGTACTAATCTCAAACAGGGAGTTGGTGTGTATGAGTCGAAACTGCAAACTGTAAGAGTCAAACTGGGTTTGCAGACAGCCATAGAGCTTAACAACTCTCCTCTGCTCTCAGCAGGGTATGTCGACTGCCAGTGCCTCCAAAGACTTCAGCCAGGACTCCACAAGTTGGTTTTTGAAGCTCCCTGTTTAATGCTTTGAGTGGTTATATTTAATTTTTTATATTTATATGAATTATTTCACAGACCTATGCACACCTTTTCTGTTATTGTCCAGGTATGACGATGCCCTCTGGTGTTTCCAGCTTCTTGTTGGACTGTCTAGATGTGGATTCTCCAAGTTCAAACAAGGACACAACGCTTTCATCCATCGAGGAGTTTCGCAGAGCTGACAATTGCGGTATAGCTCATTTGAGAATTCTGACTAAAAGATTAGTTCTTAATAACTAATAGTTATCTCCTTACTTACCCAGTTGTTTAATTACATTGATAATTGCAAAACATTTTTTGTATTACTGGTTTTCTAAAATGCTAAGTTTAAATATGCAAATAAGGCATTATTTAATGAAATTTGGGCTTACGTTTCTATTGCAAAAATCACTAAACACTGGATGAAGTCAGTTTCAAAATTCTCGTTTACTTTTTTTGACATATTGGAGTCAAAACAGAAGGCATTTTTGTGACTCCATAATTCAGAAAATACTTAGAACAGACAGAAAACAAAATATTTTCACAATTGTTGTATATAATCAAGCACATTATATCTGAACAAATTCCTCTCTGAAAACCTTCAGGATATAAACAGGAATAAAAATGTAAAGTTTGGTGTAAGTGCCACTGAAGTGGCGATTTATGGCTCAGTGTAGGAGAAAATGGCATAAAAAATTCAGATCAGATTCGATTTTCTGTGTTTTTGCATTAGTAGAATGCATTTTAATAGGAAATGATGATGAATATGAAAAAAAAACACATACGAAAATTTTGGATTCACTGTTCAGTGACCTTGACATTAATAGATTTCTAATGTAATTAAGTATTAAATATTTATTTACATTTATTTATTTACTTTTGTGTTGCCGTATTCCAAGATAGCTCAGTAAGGTTTCAGTCTATTCGTCACAAGAAAGCTGTTGTATGGTTTCAGAAAAAACATAGCACATGAGTCATGTTTGTCCTTTTTGGAGATTGACGTACTCTTACAATGAGCTAAGATTCTTCAGAATGCTTCCTTTTCAGTTCCACAGAAAGAATTACAGCTGTGTGGTGACATGAGGATGAGAAAATGATGACAATATGAGTGGTTTATTCTTTTAAATCTTATTTTAAAGCAAACTCTAGCCAAAGTGCTTCATGTCTCAGTGCAATTCGTTATATATAATATTTGACTTTCTAGTGCTTTCAATTAGCATTACTGTAAACTCTGCTGTTTGTATATGTCTCATGACCACTCAGATGAGGGGACGGCCTTACTTGGTGAAGATGGGATGGTGAACACAGTGAAAAACTCAACTCTTCTAGATCACAGTCATGCGCAGGATCTAGCGCTCCAGCAGCCTCCAAACCTGTCCTCCATTCTTGGTATGTCGTGGCTGTTTATCATTCATAACCACTATTAATGCAGTGATGGCTGATGCATTTTACACATTTTAGCGCTGTGTTGTCAATATGAAAGGCTGTTATGCTTTTATTTTATCTAGAGCTATCATTAGACCCTGCTGAAGAGAAATCATTTTCTTTGTCACCCATTTGGTAAGGTCTTTATTCATGCACACAAACACAGAAGCGTTCAAATATATACAGTCAAGCTTGAAATTATTCATACCCCTGGCAAATTCTGACTTAGTTACTTTTATTCAACCAGCAAGTTTTTTTTTTTTTTTTGAGCGGAAATGACACAGGCTTCTCCCAGAAGATAATAAATCGCTGTACAAGAGTCATCATTGTGGAAAAAAATATTACTCATCTTTTATTTACATTTGACCAAAAAGTGGCATGTCCAAAATTATTCATACCTTCTCAATAATCAATAGAAAAGCCTTTATTGGTTATTATTAATCAAACGCTTCCTATAATTGCTGAGCTGCTTTTTGCATGTCTCCACTGGTATTTTCACCCATTCATCTTTAGCAATGAGCCTGATCTATTATTTGAACATTAGGGTCCCACCACAATGTTTGACAGTGGGGATGATGTTCTAAATATGAAGTTTAAAATTATTATTTTTTGAAATAGAATCTTTTGTAACATTATAAATGTTTTTACTGCCACTTTTTCCGTAGTTGCTGAATAAAATCATTAATTTCTATTAAACACACAAACATCACAGGAATCAATTTTACATTTAATTTTTAATTTTAAAATACATTACAACTGAAAAGTTTTGTTTTTTAAGTTATAATACTAACTGCCAATAATAAAGCAGTCTTTTTGAGTACAAAAGTCTTCAAAAACATTTAAAAACTGTAACATTTAAAACATTTTGGCACATATTCATTTAATTTATGAAAATATAATATGTTCTGATACACTGCTCAGTTTATCACAAAGATTTTACTAAAAAATTATATATTTCTCAGCCTCTCTCCGTTGCGTGTGCCCTCTGAAACCTTGCCGTCAGATATTCCATCAGGTACTTGAGTTTTACTCGATGCAAGTTATAAAAACAGTCAATGGCATGACTTTTTTTTCAAATAAAGCTCTGTTTCCACTGCTTGCAGGATGTGTGTTAAAATCAGCTATTGAGAGAACACCTGAGAACACAAGGGTTGTAGTTCTTTCCCCTGTTGTGAAAAAGGTGATTAATTCTGGATCTTGTCTTTCATATTATGTCTATGTATGGTCACACTCATGTCTCTCATGCATGACTAATTGCTTCCCTCTGGCATTCTACTAGAAATGAGTAATGCTTTTGATTGTAATACAGGCTCTGTCTAGTGACTGTGTATGTATATACAGCATCATGACATCAACCGGATAATGAGAGACACTTCCCTTTTTAGTGTTTTGCAGAAAAGGAGAAACCAATCAAATGCAGAAAAGTGACGTTCAGCGACATTGTGAGCATTCGAAATGTTTCATGCCGTAAGCGTGGTAAAACAGACCAGCAGGACTCCGGAGTAAAGCTGGTTCAAGCAAGCGGAAGCGTGCCAGCAGACATTTCCTCACGGCCTGTGAAATTTTTTGACTTTGCAAATGAGCGTGAGAGGGAAGCCTTTTTCCAGAGACTCAAACAAACACGCTCATTTAAGTTTCCTGCCAAACCGGTAATTATTTTAAATTTATTTCTCATTCCCCATGTGACCGTGGACCACGAAACCAGTCAGAAGCAGCACGGTTATACTTATAGCAATAGCCAAAAATACATTGCATGGGTTAAAATTATAATTTTTTTTAGGCCAAAAATCATTAGGATATTAAGTTAAGATCATGTTCGTTCCATGAAAATACTTTGTACATTTCCTACCATAAATATATCAACTTACTTTTTGATTAGTAATATGCATTGCTAAGAACTTCCTTTGGACAACTTTAAAGATGCACCATTTTTGCGCCCTAAGATTGTATCTCAGCCAATCCTATCCTAACAAACCATACATCAGTAGAAAGCTCATTTATTTGGCCTTTAAATGATATAAATCTCATATTTAAAAGAAATAATACTCTTATGACTGGTTTTGTGGTCCAGGGTTAGTCACATAATGACATTTTAAAAATATAAATAGAATTCATGCTGATTTTTTGTGCATATCTGTACTTTACAGATAATCTCTATCTGAGAGGATTTAAGTCAAAACTTGCTGATCAATATCCAGCAGAGGGCAGTCAACACTGTTACCAAGTGCTTGGTTTACATTTCTACAAATATTTGTATTTGAATGTAATGGCAATGCACATTTTTAAGACCTCAGGATGGATGAATATGCATCAAAGTGATCGTTTTCAAACAAACACATGAGCCGAATAATATACAACTCTTAACATACCTATGTAAAATGATAGAAAATCTGATCAAGTTATGTAACATGCACTTAACTTATGATTTCAATGCAGAGTGTTCAAAATGAGAAACCAACAATGCCTTGCAGTGCCAGTCAAAGTGGGTCTTAAATATAGGTTGAAATGAAAAAAGAACCTTACAAATGAAATTATTTATATTAGATCTTTGTGTAAAAAAACCTAATAAATACTAAGATGAATACAGAACATTATTGTGCAACTAATCTTCCTTTGAATGCATCACAGAGCATAAAAAAAAAAATGCCTGTGAAATACAGATTAAATGCACTTAACGCTCTTAAATGAGTAGTTCACTTTAGAACAAAAATTTACAGATAATGTGCTCACCCCCTTGTCATTCAAGATGTTCATGTCTTTCTTTCTTCAGTCGTAAAGAAATGATGTTTTTTGAGGCTCTAAATGATCCCAGCTGAGGAAGAAGAGTCTTATCTAGCGAAAAGATGGGTTATTTTCTAAAAACATTTCAAATTTAAATACTTTTTAATCTCTACACAGACACACAGAGCTAGAAAAGATGAGCATTTTAGGTTAAAAAGTATATAAATTGTATTTTTTTTTTTTTTTAGAAAATAACCAATAGTTTTGCTAGATAAGACCTGTGATAGTTTAGAGCCCTTTGAAGCTTTTCAAATTCGGAGGCACCATAAAAGTCCATTATATGGAGAGAAATCCTGAAATGTTTTCTTCAAAAAGCACAATTTCCTTACGACTTATGAAAGAAAGACATGAACATCTTGAATGACAAGGGGGTGAGTACATTATCTGTACATTTTTGTTCTGAAAGTGAACTACTCCTTTTAATTTAACCCCAAAACAATAACACAGCCATTCTGACCACGTGGTCTATGAACCAAAATATCAGCCAATCAAAAAACCCGACAGGAGCGCAGCGAATATTCGACCAATCACAGCGCAGTGGCGTTGCCAAGGAGCTCGTGTGACTAATGACAGTCATATGACTGCCCCACAAATGGAGTCCGTCTGCTGGAGTCGAATGTGGCTCTAGAACCAAACACAAAAAAAGGATTTTTCCTTTAAATTGTGGGTCCATTATGGCCCCCACTTTATTCCATAAACTCTTCAACAAAAGAAACGCGTTTTCACCGCCTCCGAAATGCAACAAAGAGGACGTTGTGTTCAGGTACGTGTCGCGCTTTTTTTTAATCTCTAACGTTTACGTTAGCTTCCGGAGAATGTTAGCATAACAGATTGACTTGAATCAATGTGAGAGAGTTTAGAGACGTTCTTTGGATATGTATATGTTTTCAGCTTAGACTTGTGTTTGTTTGTGGTTACATAAGGTTATCTCCATGTGTTGCCTGAATGTTTAGCCTCATGCTAATGTTAGTTGGCTTCAGGCGACACTGCCTGACGACCCTTTGTTGGTTTATGTCACCGGATCTGGCGAACGTGTGATTATTCCACACCAACTTTCAGTACATTTATTATGATTATATATTCCCTGTCAGTGCTGTCGTGTGTTCGTTAAATGCAGAACTAGCGATACTGTCGATCCTCAGCAAGTCCGTAGTCCGCTGCTGCACTTGCAGTTTATTTTTATTATTATTTTTTTTTGCTTGTATGTTTATGTTGGTGGTGATAAAAGCAACTCGTGTTTGCGTGATAAGCCTCTGGCTTGTGAGTGAGTGCGCCAGACTGGCACGTGACCTCGTGCTGTCAGTGGATTCATGCTTTCAGATCATTTTCCTGAAATGTGCAGCAGGTCACACGAGGACGCAGATCTGTGCCAGTGCAGCATTAATGCAGATGCGCGTAGTGTCCATCTCAACGTGTTCTTCTCAGCAGAATGTGTGCTGCTCCTGTTGCAGGAATCAGATTAAAGCACTGAAATTTGCATTTGGCGTTGGATTCATTTCTGTTGCACACTGACGTTCTGATATTCTTATCATTTACGTTTCATCATAAATGATCCTGAAGTAATTGGGGAAGATGAGTAACCAGCAGTTTTTAACATTTTTGACTCTTATTTTTGATAAGTCTGCTTATTTAGACTTTTTTTTTATTTGTATGGCAATTGTTCAGTGAAATTATTCAATTTCATAATTGAAATAACTGAATGTTCTGCATGGTTTAGACTTTAAGCACAATGCAATAAATATAAATGTTTATATTTGTTTTTAAATTGTTTTACTCACAAATAATTTAAAAAACAAATATTAACTACAAAAACATTTATTTATATATATATTTTTAAATGAGCACAAATTGCAATTTCTACTCCACAGAATGAATACTCTCAAATTGATAAAATGTTATACAATATGATGCCCAGTTTTTTTTACTCACAAATAGCCATTTCTACTTTTTACTTAAAATATTATATGATATTCAGTTTATTTTTTAAATTTAGTATTTTACTCACAAATAGCAATTTCTACTTGATAAAAGGTAGAATATGATTCAGTTAGTTTTTTTTTATGTTGTATTTTCCTGAAATAGGGATTCATAAAATATAATAGAATATGATATTCAGTTTGTTTATATTTTAAGTTGAGTGTTTTACTTAAATAGTTATTTCTACTTGATAAAATATTATAGAATGCTATTCAGTTTTATTTTTTAAATTTGTATTTTACTCACAAATAGCAGTTTCTATTTGATAAAGTGTTAAAGAAAATGAAATTTGGTTTGTATTCATTTAAGTTTAGTATTTTATTATGAAATATGATATTCAGTTTGTATTTATTTGTTTTTTTCCCCTTGCAAATAGCCATTTCTACCTGATAAAAAATATAAAAATAGAATAAATTTAAATAAAATTATAAAATTATAGAATATGGTATTCAGTTTGTTTATATTTTAAGTTGAGCTTTTTTACTTAAATAGCTATTTCTACTTGATACAATATTATAGGATATGATATTCAGTTTGTATTTTAGTTTTGTCCCCTCACAAATAGCCATTTCTAGCTGATAAAATACTATAGAATGCTATTCAGTTTTATTTTTTAAATTTGTATTTTACTCACAAATAGACATTTTTTCTTGATAAAATAATAAAGAAAATGAAATTCAGTTTGTATTATATTATTGTATTTTTTTTTTAGTATATTCCTTAAATATCAATTTCTACTTGATAAAATGTTATGGAAAATGATATTCAATTTGTATTTATTTGTTTTGTTTTTTTCTCACAAATAGCCATTTCTACTTGATAAAATATTGTAAAATATGATTCAGGTTCTATTTTTTTAATGTATGTATTATTTTACTCACAAATAGCCATTTCTTTTTGATTAAAATAATTTAGAACATGATATTTAGTTTATTTATTTTTTTAATGATTTACTCATAAATAGCTGTTTCTACTTGATAAAATATTATAGAATATGATATTCAGTTTGTATTTATTTTTTATTTTCTTTACTCGCAAATAGCTATTTCTACTTGATTAAATGTTTTAGAATATTATATTCAGGTTGTATTCATTTTTCAATTATTATTTTACTCACAAGTAACCATTTCTACTTGATAAAATATTATAGAATATCATATTCATCATAACAAAAATTTTAATTACTTTTTTGCATCAATTTCCATTATATTTCCCCATATAGAAATCAGTTTTACAATTTGCACATGCAGTATATTCAGGTATTCCAAGATAAAAATGAATTAAAATGGGTTAAATTAAATAAAGTGAATTAATTAATAATGATAGTTGTTAAGGGTTTAAATAAAATGAAGATGTATGATTTCAGCTTACATTTGAGCAGTTTATGCTCATTTTAAACCTTGTTTTAAGACGCTGTTTGAGATGCACCAATATCATAAGACACACTTACTGATATGGAAATATAAGTACAATGCATACAGTTGTAAATCAGGACCGCATTAAATGGTGACTACTTTGACAAAGAGTAGCACAATTTTCCCATCTTTCTACTTTAAGTACAAAGAAACAAGTTAAAGGAGAGTATTATAATCATTGTTGACAGAAACTTGGCCATGGGTTCCTCTCCATTGGACAAATAAATCGTTAGAGTGTCTAATATATATCAGCCCTGTCAGGTGATAACAAACATGTTCTGATGTCAAATATTTGTTCTGATTTAGAAAGCTGTGTATGTCTCATGCTGTCAACAAATTGTATTAGGCTATTTATCACCAGTCAACCACACTGTTATCTTGACAAATATTGATATCAGCTAAGCCTGTTAAAAAGGCTAAAATATGACCAGCCTTTAAAAATATGTACAGTAGTGTTGTTTAATGATTCACTAGTGTTAAATGTATTAAAGTTATCTTAGAACAAGATCAGGACAGCGGCTTAATGACCTTTTGACCTCTCATCCTGGATTCCGTCTTCTCCACACTTGTGTGTTTATGTTTGTTTCCCGTTTTTATTTGAGGCTGCTCCAGGCTCGATCTTCCCGGGAACGCATCCAGATGAATATGAACACTTAATTTATTTAATATGTGAAATGGTAATCGCATTAAATTTGGTGAAACAATGCTCTCCCGTGGATTTGTTGGCCAGTGTTGTTGAGAAGAGCTAGACACACAATAACAGCATGAGGGCGTCACATTCTCACATCGCGGCCCGTCGTGTATAAAGAGCCTGTAGTACCTAAGATAGCAGAGAGGGCAGCTACATGGGTGACCCCGCTCAGAAGAACCAAAGGCCTGCTCACATTTCTGGTTCTTTGGCAGGACAGGTCGTTCTTGATTGAGCCCAAAAGCTTTTGTGTGCTCTGCCAGTGATTACCTTCAGCCAGACCCAGAGACCTTGCGCCATGTCTGCGTACGTCAGACATGCTTTTGGAAATAAATATAGTGTTTCTCACGCAACTGTACCAACTGCAGCGATTAATCAGCAAATTAATTGGTTTCAGTGTGAATTAATGGTAGTTTTGTGAAATGCTGGTGAAGTGACTCTCAGAGCAGCTCTGGAGGTGAAGTTCATCTGACACTGGACCACGAAACCAGTCAAAAGGGTAAATATTTTTAAAAAGAGATTCATACATCTGAAAGCTGAATAAATGAGCTTTGGCTAAGATGCAACTATTTGAAAATCTGGAATCTAAAGGTGCAAAAAAATCTAAATACTGAGCCTGAGGAAATCACCTTTAAAGTTGTCCAAATGAATTTCTTAGCAATGCATACTATTAATCTAAAAATAAATTGATATTTATGGTAGAAAATTTACAAAATATTTGTTAATATCCTTAATAGACTTAATATCCTAATGATTTTTGGTATAAAAGAAAAATCAAGGATTTTGACCCATGCAATGTACTTTTGGCTGTTGCTACAAAAATAACTGTGCTACTTAAGACTGGTTTTGTGATCCAGGGTCACATATGTTGAGACACAGACGAGCTTCAGCATGTGTAGTAGAGGAAACGGAGACTTGCACAACATGCTGACTTCACATTTACAGAGCAGGGCTATTCCGTGTCAAATCAACCGTATTTCAGAAACAAGATTCAATTCTGTTTTCAGCATCATTTCTTCTTCAGACATTGTTCTTAAACTGAAAAACTGACCAACGTATGGTTTTCAACCACTGAAAATGGGTAACATTCAACAACCTGGACATGCCTCATGGAGACCCCATATCTCTGGCACTGAATGATGTAGGACCTTGAAAATTAAGATTCCAAAAGAAACGTTCACTAACAACTAGAATCTAAAATCATTTTGCAATATCTTTAATACTTTTTAAGTTACAGGCACGTGAACTTTGGAAAAATATTATTTATGGCACTCTGACAGGTATGTTCAATGCAGTTGTCTTGACAGAAAGAAATTAAATGCATCTCTAGTTTCAATATTAATGGTTCATCAGACATTCCTTTTTAAAAGAAAAGAAGTGTCATATTTTTTCAAACTGACCCACATTTGCTTTTTGACCACTGAAAATGTCTTCATTTTAAAGAATTACTCTTGGAGCCATATTGAAATTCCAATATCTCTGCAACTGAATGTCACAGGGCATTAAAAATAAAGATGCCAAAAGGAAAGTTTGTTATAACCCAATAGCTAAAAGAGCATTAGGATATACTTTTTGAGTTACAGGCATGCAAACTTTGAAGAAAAAAAAAACCTTGAAAAATGCTTTTCCCCCCTTTTTGAATGGTCTCCATTGGCACAAAATGCAATAAATTCAACTTTTTTTTTTTACTAATAGAACTACCAATATCTCTATAAAAATAACATTATGATGCTACCATCTTTCTGAAGTCATTTCTACCCCCCCCCAGAATCTAAGGTCCTCTACAAAATAGTGGATTACTCAAAAAATATTCATCAATGACATTTAATATTTTGGCTTTCATCACTATATATGAAAAAAAATATTGTCAGAATCAAAAATTTAAGCCAGGGTCCTCTGTTTGTTTTGACTGGGAATGAACCAGACTGTAGACTGTGTATATTGTGAACAGCCCTACTTATGATTTATTAATCCAAAAATTTCTGAAATATGTGCTATACAGTTTTAAATGACTGAATTCTGTGATACCGTCTGCGTTTTCTGCATCACTGAAAAAATAGGGCTCAAGATTTATTCATTTGATGTGCACTTAGTCTCCTGTGACTGAAGTATTGCTGCTGTCATCGAGCACCAGTTTCAGTGTGCTCATGACAGGCAGAGAGAGAGAGGTGAGACGATAACTCAGTGAGTGATTCATGATGATTTACTCCACTGATGTCTCATTCTTTTACTGTACATCATGTGACTGTGGTGTTGTACTACTTGTCGGTCAGGTCTTATAGGAGAGTGAGAGTACAGGACAGCCATGCTGAAGGGGCTTCTTAAACATGGTCACATGGTTGCTTGTCCTGTAATGTGATGCTGTTTTAGAATTGACCCCCTTCCCAGTGAAATCTCAGTGGAGCTCAATCACTCCAAAGAATTTGTCTTAAATATCATCTTTTTGGCTGCTGTTGTGTTGCGGTTCAGTGCAGAATGGCGGACAGTTGGCTTGACTCAATAGAAGTCTGTGCTTGATAAACACACCTGTGCCCAGTTGCATAAACACAGCTATTGTTGATATTGATATCTACATTACCCTTCCATTTCAAATTAAAATTATGGCTAATGGAAACATTTTAAATTTGCAAAAACTCCTATTGATTGCAAAAAAGTTTTTACGCTTGCATGAGATGGTTTTTCAAGCAATTCGAAAAATTTATATTTTGCAAAATGGCAATAAAAACAGCTTTTTTGCATTTACAGGTCTCTATGCTTATATAAGTCACATGATCATTCTTTAGTGTATTATAACCTCAGATACCTCATATGTGGCTGCTTAAGCATTGACTACTCTATGCATGAATAAAGGGCTTATAAAAACAGTTTTAGTCGCATAACGTCAGTTAATGGAAACAGTCATCTCGCAACAGTTTTTTATCGACATTTATAAAATATGGAAATGCAGCTTAAGTTAAGACTGTGTCTTAAGAAATGGTTTGTCTAACTAGTAGTTAGTCAAAGTGTACTCAGTCTAACTTTTTGGATTGACATTAGACTGATCTACATTTTTATAACCGTCAGTTATGACCAATCTTGAAGGGGACAAAACTAATTTGACCAACTTTTTAGATCTAGTCTAATGCTGTGTGCGTACCAAATGCAAGGCAAATATTTGCATCACATTACTTGCTCTAGTTTACTGGCAGCCTGTTTTTCATGTCACTTTAGTGAATAAAAATATAAAACAATAATATGTCTACAATGACCTGGACTGGATTACATAGACTTAGACGATCATGAGCACAGTGCTGCTTTGTGAACAGAGGGGAAACCGCTATATTACTGCCACCCATTGGCAGGGAATAAATTTGCATTTTCAATCAGGCTGTCTGCTCTTTTTTTTGATTATTGATTATAGCCCTATAGTGTCTTACTATTATATGTCACAGTTTACTTTATTTTGCTATCCTCACTTACATAAATGTGACCCTGGACCCCAAACTTGTCAAAAATGTTAAGTTTGCTATGATAGGACAACATTTGTCCGAGATACAGCTATTTGAAAATCTGGAATCTGAGGGTGCAAAGAAATCAAAATATTGAGAAAATCTCTTTTAAAGTTGTACAAATGAATTTCTTAGCAATGCATATTACAAAATCAGTAATTACGTTTAGATATATTTATGTTAGGAAATGTACTAAATGTCTTCATGGAACATGATCTTTACTTAATATCCTAATGATTTATGGCATAAAAGAAAAATCAATCATTTTGACCTATAATATGAATTATTGACTATTTCTAAAAATATATCCATGCTACTTAAGACTGGTTTTGTGGTCCAGGGTCACACATAAACTATAGTGTCCTGCACCCACGAGATTAAAAATATAAAAAATGATATCTGGTGTAGGGCTGTCGCGGTTAAGGAATTTCCCTTGCGGTAATTTTGAGTGGCTCAGTAGCGCGGTATGCGGTATTACCGCCATATATATATATATATATATATATATATATATATATATATATATAATTGTGTGTAGGCTGTTACAATGTAAGGTCATATTCAGAAATCAATAAACCGAAACCAAATCGCGTTGATACATGAAGTGAAGTAAACAGTACTTACATAGAAACCTAGCCAGAAAGAAATGCAAATTTTGAAGAAAAATGTCAGACATATTTAGAGGCTTTGCATCTGAAATCTTCGTACATACATCAGTTAGCGCGCACCCTCGAGTCTGACTGGACAAGAGACTTTCTGTCAGTATTTCACCTGCGTGTTCTAGGCGAGCTGTCAGTGAGTGCAGTTTCATTTTTACGCCACAAGATGGAGGCAAGAGACTATTATCTTTGAGTAAGTCTTTAAACCGTTCATTCAACTACACGTTCAAAAACGCTTATTTATTCAAAGAGAGACGTAATGAAACACGAAGTTGAAATCATTTTAACTTTAATCGCCACTTTTAAAGGCTCAGCTGACCAGCAGAGCATCGATGTTAAGATAGAGATTTCACTTTCCTTGGACATGACAAGCTAGTTTCACATACATACCTGACTCGGTCTGAAAGACAGACGCAGGTAATCGCACAAGCTCAGTCGATCTCTCTCTCATTCGCTGTCTGTTTAGGCTTGTTAAGTGCATATCTACTGAGCCTCATAATAGACACATTATGTTATCATTACTAACTTATTATTAATTTAATATTCAGCACACAGGCATTAAGTGAGAAGGGCAAATCCTTAGGAAAAAAGAAAACAGGCAAATATCGCGGTTGTTGCATTCCTCTGCGGTTATGCTTGTCAATAGCGCGGTATTGCGATATTGCGGTTATCGCGACAGCCCTAATCTGGTGTCTGACTAATTTTTTGTTTGACTCAATTTCAGTTATCGGTTTACTTGTTTTCTAATAATCGGTATCGGCATCTGCCTTGAAAAACGCATCGGTTACACCCATAGTTGTAAGGCTGGTTTAGTGACAGATGCTCTGAGTGGATGTGCCGTAGACCAACAGCTGTGCTCCTTCATAGACCAGATACTGAGCTTGTGCTATTATTGTCCACGCTGGACTCCTGCAGGCTCTGCTTGAGCGAGCTGACAGGAATGCGGCCTGGAAAATTTCCCACCGCATGCATTCAAAAACGACCCCAGTTAGCGGACAGGAAGTGCGTCACAGTCTGGATAGTTTCTTTATGTAACGGCCGCTCGCTCCCAACACGAGCAGATGCTGACCTCCTCTCGCAGGGAGTCTGGAGGGGACGGGTTAGCCTCTCTATGCCCACATCACACTCTCTTCAGTTTCACCGCGTCCAGCGGCGGGTCCGCATGTCTTTGACTGGCACTGTCCAGCTCGGCCTGGAGGTCACCTGACAGTCTCATGTTGTTTTGTGAATTTAGTTCATTGCTATTCTTAGCAGCGCTCTGTGCTGAGGAAGAGCGAGCCGCGGGCTGGGGAGGATGGGGAAGAGCAAGGGTACAAACGCTCTGATGCCCAGGTACCTGACAACCGCTTGCTTTCTGCCTGGATGTGGCTGCTGTAGTGACGGCGTGACTGTGTTTGTGTTGCCGTGTGAGTGAGAGGTTTTGTTGTAGGTTGTGTTCGTCCTCCTCGCTGTGAGCTGTAATGATGATCAGCTCTTATGTAACCTCCAGCAGATTGCGGTGAACAGCTTAAGGACTAGTTCTCATTCTGGAGCAGTGCATATAAGATCTCCGTGAAGATAATAGTCTAGGACTTGTTACCCTCTATGTCACCTGTCTCCGTCTGAAATGATCATATACACTGCCATTCAAAAGTTTGGGATCAGTAGGATTTGTAATGTTTTTTTTAAGTCTCATCAGAGCTGTATTCATTTGACCAAAATATAGAAAAACAGTAATATTGTGAAATTATACTGCAATTTAAAATACAGGATTTCTTTTTTTTAATATACATTAAAATATAATCTCTTTCTGTGATGCAAAGCTGAATTTTCAGCATCATTACGCCACTCTTCAGTGCAACATGATCCTTCAGAAATCATTCTAATTTGCTGATTTAACAATGTAAGAAACAGTGCAGGTTGATGTTTCTTTTTGGACCTGTGATGTTTTTAGGATTCTTTGATAAACAAAAAGGTAAAAGAAAACAGCATTTATTCAGAAAGGTTAAACAAAGATCGTAAACTAATAAAGAAAGAGAATGGACAAAATACAAGTCTTAGTTTGAGTCTTATTACAGATCAAGTAGACCAAAGACCAGTATTTTGAACCGTTATGAATGTCTGGTGTAAAAATGAAAATTTATGCAAAACTATGAATAACAAGGGCTCTGACTAGGGATTCATGATATTGGACTTTCCAGATATCCGATATGCCGATATTTTTCAATGCATTTTAGCCGATAACGAAAGCCAATACGAATATATTTGGAAACAACACCTAATCTCTTCTGTGCAGAAATTATAAGCAAATAATTTTTCATTTTGGTTAGTTTTTACCAAAATGTTTTTTAATGTGGTAGAATTCAATAAACAATAATGAAGTTATTTTATAATGATAGTACATTGAAGCTTTGAAAATAACTGTTAATAAACTGTATATCAATCGCTACACAAGACATATCAGCATAATTTTTCATATCGGGCTGATGCCAATATTTATATTTAAACAATTATTGTCCGATAATATTGTGCATCTGTTAATTACAGATCAAGTAGACCAATAACCAATATTTTGAACCTAAAAATATGTCTGGTGTAAAAATAAATATTAATATAAAAATTAAGCATAACAAGGGCTCTGACAAAAACTGTCATTAACACTTTATTTTACGGTCTCATAATTAGTTGCTTATTCGCATGCATATTACTAGACTACTAGCCATTTATTAGTACTAATTAGGGCATATATTAATGCCTTATTCTGCATCCCTAATCCTACCCGATACCTACTTATAATAATACTTTAATAACTTAACAACAAACTAATAAGCACCAAATTAGGAATTCATAGAGAGGTAAGTCATAGTTAATAGTAAATAAGTGTTCCCTATTCTAAAGTATTACCAAACTTTCTTTAAATGCTCTTAAATTTTTATTGGCAAATTGGTTTTGAAAATGACCGATACCGATAACCATAAAAATGCTTAATATCGGCACCGATAATCGGTCGACCCATAACTTAACAACCACTTAACAAACCTATTGGCCGATACAGACAACAATACAAAATGCTAAGTATTGGCTGGTAATTAACCATTACCATTAATTCAGTCAGTGTTGAATGATGGTTTTTGTATACATCAAAATGTTTCTGCCTTCACATGACGTGTACGAGAGAGCACTTGTAAATCCTGCTCTGATATAATGTCGTATAAGTTTTTCTGTGTTTATAATTACTGCAACCTAACCAGTTTTTGAGAAAATGTATTACTGCTATTGTTAAAATTACTGACACACCTGGGTGCAGTTTTCACTTTGTTCATATGATTTTAATCACTTATTTATTTGAGAAAAGGCACAACTCTAGGACCGAACAATATGAAGACGCCTCTGTGTAAAGTTGATTATTCTTCAACATTTCCAGTTATTTTAGTAATGTAAAATAAAAAGGTTTATCACAACAATGCTGTGGATGTATTATTTGCTGTACATCTGTGATATCTGCCATTGGCATTGAGTTGTTTTATTCTGGTTTAACACTAGGATGAAAGAAAAGTGAGTTTTTTTTTTCAGATCAGCTGTAGGGACTATGGTGGTGATTTGAGTTCTCAAGTTTTAAAGGGGATAGTTGTGCGTCATGTTGTCTTTGTGCGTAGCTTGTTTGTCTCAATTCCTGATGAAGGGGATGATGTGCTCCGTGTCTGGATGGCGAGTGAGTCTAGTGGTCAGGAATGTGACGAGTAAACAGCCGTGCGCTCTGGGCCTTTCTTCACCTGCCTTGACGCAGAGCACAGAAATAACTTGTGCCCATGCCATTCCTGCCCTCGCTGCCTTCATCCCACTCGAAATCCCTCACGTCCCCACGGGCCGCCGTTTGGGCCGCTGATGGCTGAAGGAAGCTTGTTAATTAAGTGTCAGTGTGTTTGTGGTGTTCACATTGGTGTCTGTGTCCCTCAGCTGGTCGTCGCCAGAACTGGAGCCCAGTCAGATCCGTCTCATCGTCTACCAGGACTGCGAGCGGCGCGGCAGGAACGTCCTCTTCGACTCGGACGCCAGAAAGAAGAGCACGGAAGATGCCCCGGTCACGGTGAGTGCTGTGTGAACCAGAGGCCTTATCTCCAGTAATAATAGCATCAGCTGACACTGAGTGTGTAAGCATTCTTTCACATTCACATGACTGAAGGCGTGTCAAGTTCTCTGTCACGTCTGCTAGTTGTTTGTCATTAGATGTCATGAGGCTGCGGGTGCAGCGCAGACACTGGTTCACCGGGAAACCAACATTTTCCACACCTGATATTGTCATATGACTGAGATGTGTAATGTGAAGGGAATTCTGATCTGTGTTTCCCCTTTGATAAAACAATCAGTCTGGATTGAATGAGATGAGAGGAAACTGAAAATGTTGCAAAAGTGACCAAGGTATATTTGTAGCAATAGCCAAAAATAAATTGTATGGGTCAAACTGATACATTTTTCTTTAATGCCTAAAAATCATTAGGATATTAAGTAAAGATGATGTTCCATGAAGATATTTTGTACATTTACTACTGTAAATGTATCAAAACCAAATTTTTAATAAGTAATATGCATTGCTAAGAACTTCATTTTGACATCTTTAAAGGAGATTTTTTTAATATTTAGTTTTTTTTTTTTTTTTTGCACCATCAGATTCTAGTTTTTCAAATAGTTGCATCTCGGAACAAATATTGTCCCATCCTAACAAAAATCATTGCCAAAAATCATTAGGATATTAAGTAAAGATGATGTTCCATGAAGATATTTTGTACATTTCCTACTTTAAATGTATCAACTTAATTTTTAATTAGTTATATGCATTGCTAAGAACTTCATTTAAACAACTTTAAAGGCGATTTTCTTAATATTTAGATTTTTTTTTTTTTTTGCACCCTCAGATTCTAGATTTTCAAATAGTTGCATCTCGGACCAAATATTGTCCTATCTTAACAAAAATCATTAGGACTTAAGTAAAAATGATGTTCAATGAAGATATTTGGTACATTTCCAAACTTAAATGTACCAAAATTTTTGATTAGTATTAGTACTTTTTATTAGTAATGTGCATTGCTAAGAACTTCATTTGGACAACTTTAAAGGTGATTTTCTCAATATTTAGGTTTTTTTGCACCCTCAGATTCTAGATTTTCAAATAGTTGCATCTCAGACCAAATATTGTCCTATCCTATGTATCAAAACTTAATTTCTGATTAGTAATATGCATTGCTAAGAACTTCATTTGGACATCATTAAAGGCGATTTTCTTAATATATATATATATATAATTATTATTATTTATTTATTTTTGCACCCTCAAATTTGAGTTTTTCAAATAGTGGCTTCTCAGACCAAATATTTTCCTATTTTAACAAAAATCATTTCCAAAAATCATTAGGATTTTAATAAAAATTATGTTCAATGAAGATATTTTGTACATTTCCAAACGTAAATGTATCAAATTTATTTTTGATTAGTAATATGCATTGCTAAGAACTTTATTTGGGCAATTTTACAGGCGATTTTCTTTATATTTAGTTTGTTTTGCACCCACAGATTTTTGATTTTCAAACAGTTGCATCTCAGACCAAATATTGTCATATCCTAACAAACTGTACATCAGATGATGTATAAAACCTAATTTAGAAAAAATGACACTTATGACTGGTTTTGGGGTCCTTGGTCACAAATGGGTCTTAAATCAGAGCAGGAAGTCATGAATTCATAACATCATGGTATTAAATGTTGCACACGCTCTAAAAATGAATGGCTTTCTCAGTATTTGTCTTGTTTCACAACCTCCTTGAGAAGGAAAATTAACATATAAAGTCTTGTTTTCTGAGAAGTAAAAAAAAGGGCTTTATGCTTAAAACAAGAACAGTATCTGTCATAGGGAAGGTTGTTTTTTAAGAGTCCATTGGCAGATATTTGTGACCCTGGACCACAAAACCAGTCGTAAGGGTCATTTTTTGAAATTGAGATTTATACATCTTATACAGCTTTCCTTTTATGTATGGTTTGTTAGGAATGGACAATATTTGTCTGAGGTGTTTGAAAATCTGGAATCTGAGGGTGCAAAAAAATGAAAATATTGAGAAAATCACCTTTATAGTTTAAATGAAGTTCTTAGCAATGCAGATTACTAATCAAAAATGAAGTTTTGATATCTTTACGGTAGGAAATGTACAGAATGTTTGTAGAACATGATTTTGACTTAATATCCTAATGATTTGTGGCATAGAAGCAAAAACAATAATTTTGATCCATACAATGTATTTTTGGCTATTGCTGCAAATATACTACTTAAGACTAGTTTGGTCCAGGGTCACATTTGTTTCTTGTTTTAGTCATAAGATCACTTAATTTTGCTTTTCAACGAAAATGCATCTTTAGACATTTGGAAAACGAGACCAAAATAAAGAGGAAGAACTTTTTTTTTTTTTTTTTTTTTTTGCAGTGTGATCATAAGGTACAGTAAAAGTTATTTCCTTATTCTAGTGTTAAAGAAGCCTTAAGCTATTTTTTTTACCTTCAAACTAAAGCGTCATGAAATTTAACTCTGTGTCATGACTGATTGTTCCAAATGGTACGGCATAATAAATAAGTTAGCCCTGGATCATTCATTCGTTTACTTAACCTTTGATATTTACCAGTCAGTTCAGTATGGCTTTGACCTGAAACCTGCCAAATCAAAACACACACGGCTTGCCACGTGTGAAAAATGTTTCTGTGGTTGGATGATGCTTAAAAACTCTCATAAAAGAAAAACATGTTGCAGGTTCACTAACATGTACTGCAGGTTGGTGTGCAATGCAGCCAGATGAATAATAAACAGCCTGTCTAATGTGTTCGGGTGAGGCTCTGGAGATCGCTGATATGGAGCCGAGCTGCGGCTGCAATCACATGACGCTTTTGGCAGAGGATATTGTTTCACTAGAGAGAGGGAGAGACAGAGCGTCATTGACTGAGAGCAGAAGAGAGGGAGTAAGCAAACGGCCCTGCTCACGAGTTGTTAAGGAAGTCATATGACGGTCTCACATGCTCGAGTTCCTTTGTGCTCTTCACAGAGCAGGACGAGACTCAACATGAGCCATTAGAGACACTGAGCCTGGCACGCACAGCCAAAACACTCATTAACTCGGGCCTATTCCTCATCCGGACGAGTGCTGGACCTCTCAAGTAACACTTCATAGAGAAGGGATTTGCTCTTTAGTGAATTATAACAAGGGTTGTTGAAGTCAAAGGCATGCAAGAAAAAGTGTTTATGTGCATACTTGGCTATTTAGAGATTCATATCTCTATTAAATCCATGCAAAGAAACTTTTAAAGTTTCAAAATGTTCATAAAGACATTGTAAAAGTAATCCATGTGATTTCAAGTATGCTGGAGAGATGCATGATGATTAGATTTTATTTAGTCTTTTATGCACTTAAGTATTGACACGCATCAAATATGGAAAACAGAAGTGCGTCAAGCAAACGCAACTGACCTTTTTGATCATTATTTATATGTAGGACACAATCACTTTATATGATCTCAGATCTCATTTATGCTTTTGTTCACAAGATTTGGATAAAAAGGTTCTGTTCGTATGGATGAAACTTTTTAAGGCGAGACACTGCAGGTGAATAGGGTAAAAAAAAAAACCTAATAGTTATCATCTTATTTCCTCAGTTGATTGATTACATTGATAATTGCAAAACAAATTTGTATTACGTTTTCTAAAATGTTAGGTTTTCATATGGGGCATAATTTAATGAAATATGCACTAATTTGCATACATTTCTAGTACAAAAATCTAAATACTGGATGAAGTCAGTTTCAAAATTCTTAATTTTATTTATTTATTTTTTTTGACATTTTAGAGTCATGTATTTACAGAAGAAATTTTGGGTATCTCATTTTGTCACTTGTGTATATATATAAATAAAGAACAGGCAGAAAATGATGTTTTTTACATTTTTGGGGGAATAAAATGTATAAAATCAAGCAAATTATAAATGAACAAATCCCTCTGTAAAAACCTTCAGAATACAGACTAAAATAATAATGTAAAGTTTAGTGTGTGTGGGTGCTACTGTAGGGAAAAAAACTCATTTTGAGGACACCTCTTTTAAAAATATGCGTTGTAATTGAAATCTATTGACACAAATAAATAAAGTGCTATAAAAGAAACACTTAACGGTATCTTTTAGATGTTTTCTTTTCACTAGTCTGAGTTTATGAAACACCAAAAAGCACAAAATCTTCTGACAGGTGCATGAAAAAAGCGTTGCAGTATCTCTCCTTAAAGCGCTTGGACCGAAATATCTAAACAGAAATACATTTCTGTGTGTTTGGAACGACATGAAGATGCGTAAGTGATTATTCATTCTTGCGTGAGCTAATTTAATAACTGCTCTGGATTCAGTGAACAAGTTATTGGACCGATTCAGATGCATTTGAGAGTCATTTTGAATGATTCATTTGAAAAAACGACTTCTACACAAGAGTCATGAATCATATGAATAGCTTTCTGAGTATTTGCCTGGTTTCACATCCTCCTTAAAGCAAGATACATTTACTTGAGAAGCAAAATGAACACATGAAGTCTTGTTTTCTGAGAAAACAAAAAACAAAAAAACAACTGTCTGTAGGAAATGGAAGTTTGTTTTCCCTTTCAATTAAGTTGATTTTTCTGAGTACATTGGCAGATATTTGTGACCCTGGACATAGGATAGGACACAGAGGTACAACTGTTGGAAAATCTGTAATCTGGTGCAAAAAACCCTGAAATATTTAAAGTGTTCAAATGAAGTACTTAGCCATGCATATTACTAATTAAAAATTAAGTTTTGATATAGTAGGAAATTTACAAAATATCTTCATTAAACATTGAAAATATCTTCATGCAACAGCTCTCGCTGTTTGTTTTTGCTTGTTCACTTGCTGGTGCTTTGCTGTAGTGTCTCATTTAATTCAGGCTCTCCTCTCATGCCTTTTAAAGCCGATCAATGACAATTGATTGACCTTTAACTGTTTAAAACTGCCTACGCTTTTGTGTGCTCCTGCATGCACACTCCAGACAAACATCTTAAATTTCTTTTTTTGCAGAGCTTTTTTGAACCGGTGTGTTTCTCAGGTTTAGTGACTGCGTTCATGGGTTGTTGAATTTGTCCGTGTGATGTTTGCAGAGGGTGTGCGGAGAGGCACAGGCGAAGATGTTTGGGAAGTGCTGTCAGCTGAGGCCTACGGGAGGCAGCTCCAGTTCCCTGGACAGCAGCTCATCCTGCACCTCCGAGCCCAAAGAACAAAACCGCTTCCAAGTGAGTCCCGTCACAAGCCTTTGCTTTCTTTCTTCATCTTTCTTTGCAGTTATCCGTTCACAGCAATGAGACAGACATTTGACAACTAAAATTGAATGCATTTGCATGCACTGAATGCAAATATGCATCATCTTGTATGCCCTTTTTAGACTTCTAGTCTTTTAATTTACTTACTGCTAACTAACTAACAATAGTTTTTTTGTTTTTGTTGTATTCTATCTATCTATTTTTAGGCCTCTAACACTAGCTTGCTTTTTCTTTATCTTTTATTTTCTATCTATTTTCATTTTTATTTATTATATAATTAAAAAAAACCTTGATACATGTACTGCATTATTCTAAATGAGACTTGTCATAGTTCTTGCATGTTATTGCTCTTTTGTTGATTTTGATTGCTTCCTTTGTCCTCTTTTGTAAGTCACTTTGGATAAAAGCATCTGCAAAATGTCTAAATATAAATGTAAATGTATGAATCACCAGTGTGTTTCTCGGAAATGCTCAACAATTCCCCTGTGGCGTTGTTTGAAAACAGAGCAAAAACAGATTGGCAATAGTGTGTCTAAAATATTATTCACTTAATATTAACTTGATGATTATTGATCTGCTCCATAAAATCAATACCTTTTGGGATAGTAATAATATTTGGGAAAAACATTGCTAAACTACACAATTTAGAAAGATGTACAGTGCATTGCAAAAGTATTCATACCCCTTCATTTTTTCACGTTTTGTTGCAGCATTATGTTAAACTGCTTTAAATTAGTTTTTCCCCACTTCAATTAACACTCCACACACCATAATAATGGCAAAGCAAAAACCAGATTTGCAAATTTGCAAACAAATTTATTAAAAATAAAACACTGAAATAAGTACATTGCATAAGTATTCATACCCTTAACTCAGTCCATAGTTGAAGCACCTTTACAGCCTCAAGTCTTTTTGGGTCTGATGTGACAAGCTTTGCACATCTGCATTTGGCAATTATCTGCCATTCTTTGCCTCACCTTTTCACCTCTCCATCTCTGTCAGCTTGGACATTTTCTAGAGTCCTAGTTGTTCCAATCGTCTTCCATTATGGAGAATGCTTCTGTCAACCTTCAGTGCAGCAGATTTGTTTCTGAACTCTTCCTTAGATCATTGCCTTAACGCAAGTCTGTCACTGAGCTCTACAGGCAGTTATCTTGACCTCAGGACTTGGTTTTTGCTCTGATGTGCATTTTCAGCTGTTAGACGTTTTCTGAGAGGTGTGTGCCTTTCTAAATCATACTCATTCAAATGAATTTGCCACAGTTTAACTCCACTCCAAGTGTAGTAACATCTAGATGCAAAATGAATGCTCCTGAGCTAAATTTCGAGTGTCCCAGAAAATACTTATGCAACTGGATCTTTTCAGTTTTTTATTTCTAATGAATTTGCAAAGTTGTTACAAACCTGTTTTGTGCTTTGTCATTATGGTGTATGAGATGTAGATTGATGTGGAAAAAAACTAATATAAAGCAGTTTAACATAATTCTGCAACAAAACAAAATGTGAAAAAAATGAAGTGGTATGAATACTTTTGCAATTTTTATGCCTTCATATCTTGAATTCTGTATCATTCCAACTGCGTTCTACTCTTCTGCATCAGGCAGTGAAAGTGTGTTCTTAAGACATGCTTATGTTTGGTCATCTCTCACATCGTTAAACCAACAATTACAGTGTTACTGTAGAAGATACACATCACACACCTCTGTGTGCTAGTCCTGCAGATTTAAACCTGTATGCTTTGCTCTTTCATTCTTTGTGTCAGGGCTCCTCGCGGTGCTCATCAGACGCTAACATGCTCGGAGAGATGATGTTCGGCTCGGTGGCCATGAGCTACAAAGGCTCAACGCTGAAGATCCACCAGATAAGGTGAGACTGTGCAGATATCAAGCTGATGGCTTGTGTTTGATGAACAGTCTGTGCTGATCAATTGCGTGTTTGTTCGCAGATCTCCTCCGCAGCTGATGCTTAGTAAAGTGTTTACAGCGAGAACAGGTGGCAGCGTCTACGGCAGCCTGAACACGTAAGCCGAACACACATTCAGCGGCACGTTCGCTCTGGTGCATTGTCTTATTTCTCCTCTTAATTACTTGACAGACTGCAGGACAGTTTAGAGTTCATCAATCAGGACTCCGGCGCGCTCCGACCAGAGCAAAACACAGTCGCCAATGGATTTCTGGGCAGCATAGGTAACGCAACATCCTCTGTACCTCAACCTAAACTTACTGTACATTCATTTTCAATACACCTACTTTTGCCAAATCCATCCTTGGAAGACGTTTGCAGTTTCAGCAGTCAAAAACATTTGTTACACAGTTTCACGTTTTATGATCTCAGTGCTCTCCCAAGTTTTCTTCTGTGTCTGTTGTTCTCCTTTCTGCACAAGTTTTCTATGAAACCATCACATTGCTGTTGTAAACATTGTGATTATGTGTTTAAGGACTCATTGAGAACATGTCCAGGTCATAGTTCTTTCTTTAGATTTTGGCATTTTACTGTGCATAAATAAACGGTTTAACCCAAACTTAGTTAAGATTTATACATGTCTCAAAGCTGAATAAATAAGCTTTCCATTGTTGTATGGTTCGTTAGGATACAAATCTGCAATCTGAGGTTGCATAAAAAATCTAAATATTGAGAAAATCGCCTTTAAAAATGCATATTACTAATCAAAAAAGTTTTGATATATTTACACTAGGAAAAGTACAAAATATAAAATAATTTTGACCCATACAATGTATTGTTGGCTATTTCTACAAATATTACCTGTACAGTCGTGGCCAAAAGTTTTGAGAATTACATAAATATTGGAAATTGGAAAAGTTGCTGCTTAAGTTTTTATAATAGCAATTTGCATATACTCCAGAATATTATGAAGAGTGATCAGATGAATTGCATAGTCCTTCTTTGCCATGAAAATGAACTTAATCCCGAAAAAAAACTTTCCACTGCATTTCATTGCTGTCATTAAAGGACCTGCTGAGATCATTTCAGTAATCGTCTTGTTGACTCAGGTGAGAATGTTGATGAGCACAAGGCTGGAGATCATTATGTCAGGCTGATTGGGTTAGAATGGCAGACTTGACATGTTAAAAGGAGGGTGATGCTTGAAATAATTTTTTTTCCATTGTTAACCATGGTGACCGGCAAAGAAACGCGTTCAGCCATCATTGCGTTGCATAAAAATGGCTTCACATGGAAAGGATATTGTGGCTACTAAGATTGCACCTAAATCAACAATTTATAGGATCATCAAGAACTTCAAGGAAAGAGGTTCAATTCTTGTTAAGAAGGCTTCAGGGCGTCCAAGAAAGTCCAGCAAGCGCCAGGATCGTCTCCTAAAAAGGATTCAGCTGCGGGATCGGAGTGCCACCAGTGCAGAGCTTGCTCAGGAATGGCAGCAGGCAGGTGTGAGCGCATCTGAACACACAGTGAGGCCAAGACTTTTGGAAGATGGCCTGGTGTCAAGAAGGGCAGCAAAGAAGCCACTTCTCTCCAAAAAAAACATCAGGGACAGATTGATCTTCTGCAAAAAGTATGGCGAATGGACTGCTGAGGACTGGGGCAAAGTCATATTCTCTGATGAAGCCTCTTTCCGATTGTTTGGGGCATCTGGAAAAAGGCTTGTCCGGAGAAGAAAAGGTGAGCGCTACCATCAGTCCTGTGTCATGCCAACAGTAAAGCATCCTGAGACCATTCATGTGTGGGGTTGCTTCTCATCCAAAGGAATGGGATCACTCACAATTTTGCCCAAAAACACAGCCATGAATAAAGAATGGTACCAAAACACCCTCCAACAGCAACTTCTTCCAACAATCCAACAACAGTTTGGTGAAGAACAATGCATTTTCCAGCACGATGGAGCACCGTGCCATAAGGCAAAAGTGATGACTAAGTGGCTCGGGGACCAAAATGTTGAAATTTTGGGTCCATGGCCTGGAAACTCCCCAGATCTTAATCCCATTGAGAACTTGTGATCAATCCTCAAGAGGCGGGTGGACAAACAAAAACCCACTAATTCTGACAAACTCCAAGAAGTGATTATGAAAGAATGGGTTGCTGTCAGTCAGGATTTGGCCCAGAAGTTGATTGAGAGCATGCCCAGTCCAATTGCAGAGGTCCTGAAAAAGAAGGGCCAACACTGCAAATACTGACTCTTTGCATAAATGTCATGTAATTGTCGATAAAAGCCTTTGAAACGTATGAAGTGCTTGTAATTATATTTCAGTACATCACAGAAACAACTGAAACAAAGATCTAAAAGCAGTTTAGCAGCAAACTTTGTGAAAACTAATATTTGTGTCATTCTCAAAACTTTTGGCCAAGGGTCACAAATATGTTGGATTATCAAACACTATAATTTAGTAAATAAACAAATGAAATATAAACAAAGTTTATATTGCAAAAATTATGCATTTTGATGTTATAGGAAAAAAGGTTGTTTATGAATAAATGCATAGAATATTTATTTTGTATTTATGCTAATTTGTTTTAAGTATAAAATTAAGATGTTTTTCTCTTATATTACACAAATGATGTAGACACATCCTCTGGTTAGCTTATGGAGCTTATTACAGTAATGAGAGAAAATGTGATTCATTGTCGTAGTTCAATACAAGAAATCCAAATGTAAATTTTGGTTTTAGGAACTATGACCAGCACATGTTTTTTTTTCTGTTACTTACCCTAGTGAAAAATAAATATACTAAAATGTATTTAAAATGCATTTATTTCTTGCCAAGTATAGTACAAATACACATTATGTACTTAATAAAAATACCCTGCAGTTGTACTTTTAGTATACTAAACTAGTCTGGTGAATTGAAACAACTAATTTTGTACTTGTAATTGTGCAATTTAATTGTGTGGAAGTAGTGCTAAAGTCCACTTAAAGATATACTTAAGTATATTTGATTGTGCTAAAGTGGTAAAGTGTGCTAAATATTTTGCATTTGAAGACCCACATTTAGACAGTATTTAAAGATTACATAAATCTCATCAATAGTGACATTATTTACATATTTTAGGCTTAATAGAAATGTGCATAGTGCACAAGTAGTACTCCAAATAAAGTTTAATTACAATTTTTATATCAGTCTGTCTCCAGCCTTCGTTCTCCAGACTTAAACTATACTTAGTATAAAATAAATGCATTTTTAAATCTATTACTTTTTGACTAGGGTAAATCTCATGTATATTTAAATTCAGTTTTCAGCAGTGTTTGTTTGCAACACCCACAGAATTGACTGCACAGTTTATTGAATATTGAATTGAGCCTGATTTATTCATAGATTCGGTTGTTCTGTGTGGTGTTGCCATTCATCTGTCTGTCTGTGTCATCCTGACAGCTTCAGATACACTACTTGTCAAAAGTCTGGAGTTATTATGATTTTTAAAATGTTTTCAAAGATGCCTTTTCTGCTCACCGAGATGCATTCAATTGATCAAAACATATTGTAAAACAATAATATTGCTAATATTATTACTCTAAGTAGCTGTTTTCTATATATGTTAAAATGTAATTGATTCCTGTGATCAAAGCTGAATTTTCAGCATCATTACTCCAGTCTTCAGTGTCACATGATCCTTCAGAAATCATTCTAATATGCTAATTTGCTTCTCGGGAAACATTTCTATTGTTATCAATGTTGAAAACAGTTGTGCTGCATTATATTTTAATTGAAACTGTGAAAAGTTTAGAATTTGTAAACTTTTTTGTGACACTGAAGACTAGAGTAACGATGCTGAAAATTCAGATTATAGAAATAAATTACATTTTACTATACATTCACATAGAAGACAGAATTTCAAATTGTAATATTTCACATTTTACTATATTTTTGATTAAATGTATGCAGCCTTGGTGAACAGTGAGTCTTTTTTTTCCAAAAAAAAAAATCAGTAATTCCGGACTTTTGAGCATCTCTATGTCTCTTCCTGTACTTGACTAACAGTTGGATGTGTGTCTTTCTCTTCATTTGTCGTCCTCCTCCTCCTGATCGCGGTACCGTACAGGTTTCTCTCAGCTCTGCAGCCCGCGCCGGGCGCTCTCAGAGCAAGGCCCTCTCCGTCTCATCAAGAGCGCCTCTTTCTTTTCAGGTTGGCGCATGTGTGTATGCATGTGTGTTCACAAGTGTGTGCATGTGGCACTAGTGTTCTATGCATGTGCATCTAAGGCATTTGCTAGTGCTTTGATTATATGACGGCATTTAGGCCGTGTAACTGCTAGATGTGTTCTGGTGTGATCTCTCTAGCTTTGACAAGCCCAGGGTTTCTTTCTACCCCATCCCCCATAATGCACCGGTTTGCCCTCCTTCCTGCCTGCTGCGTGTGCATGTGTTGGTGCGGAGGTAGATCACAGTGGTGATAAGATGTCTGGATGGGTGGTGGGTAGGGATAAGCAAACACTTTCAAATCATCCCTGCATGACTTTCTCTGCTTCCCCTCAGGACATAGTAACCCTATGGACATGCCAGGGAGAGGACTGCATGATGAGAGGGACAGCGGCATCGCACGCTCAGGTGAGTCTGTTTACATGTGCAGATGACATATGGGACACATTTACATTCAAACACGTTTAATGCATGTTTAATGGTTTATTTTTTAGCAGAATTTTCATCACAAAATTTTTCAATTTTCATCCCAAAGTTTTTTTCACAAACAAAAATGAGACGCTAATGAAATAAAACGCGTTTTGAATAACAGAAACTTTAACAAAAATCTATTGACATTTTCGTCAGTGAATAGACCAATTTACTGTAGACGTCTCATGCGCATAGTGGTTGCAGAAAACACTAGTAACAAGTGGAGGTAAATGGGTAAAATCCATGTAATAAGAGAGAAAAAAATATTTTTGTGTCTTTTGGTGTTTAAATCAGAATGCAAATCATTTTTATATTCAGATGACTAAAATGTGACTTAAACCTAAATGGCATTTTAGTCAAAAGACTATGACTAAGACTAAATCAAATTTTGCTGTCTAAATTAACCCTGAATTCTTGGCTACAAGTAAGACAGTGTTATATTTAGGGCTCTATGAATTCTGTTTTATATGTGTTCTCTGCATTCAATTTTAATAGCTTAATTTTAATAATAATGTCTAATCATGGATTTCATAAAACATTTTTGGTGGTAATTATACTAATGCATAAAAATGTAACAATTCAGTTAGTCTTTTAAATGCAATCCAACGTAAATCTAATAATTCCTTTTTTAGGAAACAAAGTGCTACACAACAGTGGTTTACTGTTAAAATAAAAAAGGAAGAAAAATATGTGATATTCCTTAAATAGTGTTTACATGTTTTACTTTACAATAGTAATATATTTGTGTCATAAAACGGAACCTTTATTTTGGCGGGCTGTAGTAAAAATTTTTAGTTTTAGTGTTTCTAATGATAGTTTTTCTCAAATGAATTGGTGAAATACTGGTGAAGTGGCTCTCAGGGCAACTCTGGAGATGAAGTTTGTGTGTTCATATAACCTATGGAGATGCACATGGGCATACATTTTAATTTTTATGTGAACTGTTCCTTTAAAATTTCCAGACATGAGTCCATATCGCCATTTGATTAACTGTGGAGCCCTACTTTTGATTTATTCATCTAATTTCTTTGACATTATACATTAGGTCTAATTTATATTACCAGATTTTGTGAGTCCATCTGCCTTTTCCAATTTGTAGAACTCATAAGGCTCTACACAGTCATGAGTGATCAACAAATATCAGAAGGTTAATGTAAAGAGTTTCTCTGAACAGTATTCTCATGATATTGGCATCAGGACGTTTTCATATTGAACACAGGTTTAAAAATGTGAAAGGATTGGCACCTGACATAGAAAATGCACCCCAGAAATACAGTGCCTTGCAAAAGTATTCATACCCCTTCATTTTTTTTCACGTTTTGTTGCAGCATTATGTTGCTGTGCAGCATTATGTAGCATTATAACTGCTTTAAATTAGTTTTTCCCCACATCAATTTACACTCCATACACCATAATAATGACAAATCAAAAACCAGATTTGCAAATTTTACAAATGTATTAAAAATAAAACACTGAAATAAGTAAATTGCATAAGTATTCATACCCTTAACTCAGTACATAGTTGAAGCACCTTTACAGCCTCAAGTCTTTTTGGGTCTGATGTGACAAGCTTTGCACATCTGCATTTGGCAATTATCTGCCATTCTTTGCCTCACCTTTTCACCTGTCCTAGTTGTTCCAATCGTCTTCCATTATGGATAATGCTTCTGTCAACCTTCAATGCAGCAGATTTTTTTTCTGAACTCTTCCCTAGATCATTGCCTTAACGCAAGTCTGCCGCTGAGCTCTACAGGCAGTTATCTTGACCTCAGGACTTTTTTTTTGCTCTGATATGCATTTTCAGCTGTTAGACCTTTTCTGAGAGGTGTGTGCCTTTCTAAATCAGACTCATTCAAATGAAATTGCCACAGTTTAACTCCACTCGAACTGTAGTAACATCTAGAAGCAATATGAATGCTCCTGAGCTAAATTTCGAGTGTCCCAGAAAAGGGTATGAATACTTATGCAACGGGATCTTTTCAGTTTTTTATTTTTAATAAATTTACACAAATGTTAAAAACCTATTTTTTGCTTTGCCATTATGGAGTAGGGAGTGTAGATTGATGTGGGGAAAAAATGAAGGGGTATGAATAATTTTGCAAGGCACTGTAAGCACTTTCATATGTAGCTGTCATTCTTTCTGTGTCCTAATTTTAAATGACACTACACTAAGGATGTCCTGAAGCTCACAGCACAGGAATATCTTCCCTGTGCCACTGAGATGTGCAGCCTTTTGAAAATGCAGCAGACCTGGAAAAGCTTGTGCAATGGAAAGTGCCCGATGACCTGGGCAGCATAGCAGGGATCTCTCATTCTGGCTAATGCAGCATCACATGCACAGACGTTTATATTTAGCGGTTCCCAAAAGCGCCCGCCTGCACTAGTAAATGAGGAGGCTATATTCAGGCCTGGTTCGGCACACGTGTTTCATCTCCATTGAGCTCTTTGAGCGTGTCACCTCGTTCCGAACATCACTCTCATGCGGCCTCTCTGGTGACCCTAAAAACCTAAATGCTATCAGAGCCTCATCAGTGCTCGTTTCACGTGTTGGGGTGTTTCTTAAAGCAATAGCTCACCCCTAATGAAAATGCACTCCCAAGATGTAGATGAGTTTGTTTCTTCATCAGATTTAGAGAAATGTAGCACCGATGAATCCTCTGCAGTGAATGGGTGCCGTCAGAATAAGACATTACAATAATCCACAAGTATTCCAAACCACTCAAGTCCATCAGTTAACATATTTTGTACTCAAAAGCTATGTGTTTGTAGAGATGAAATCTATTTTTAAGATGTGTTTAACTTCAAAACATTGCTTCCAGCTAAAATGCAAGTACATAATCCATAATAACACCTCCTCCTGTGGAAAAAGTGTCCTCTCACATCAAAATCCACCCACATATTTGTTTTAAGCTGCTTTGGCTTGGTTCTTTAAAGAACCATTTCTTGCTTACCTTTTATAATCTGAAGAACCTTATTTGCCACAAAGAACCTTTTATGAAACAGAAAGGTTCTTCAGATGTTAAAGGTTATTTATGGAACCATTTAGACAAATGGGTTTTTCTATGGCATCGTGAAGCACCTTTATTTTTAAAAGTGTGGATTAGTTGTGGATTGTGATGTTTTTATCAGCTGTTTGGACTCTCATTCTGACGGCACCCATTTACTGCAGAGGATCAATTGGTGAGCAAGTGATGGAAAGTAAATTTTAATATTTGTGTACTATTCCTTTTAAACCTGCAGTAAGAGTTCAGAGACTCAGAAGCGATGCACAGAGAATGTCCTTTCGTTTGCACGTCATGCAAGAGTACTTTATTTTTGGCATGTGTGAGTGTTTCGACTCACTGCTGTTCTCCTCTTCTGTCCACAGCGTCTTTAAGCAGCCTGTTGATCACCCCGTTTCCATCTCCGGGCTCCTCTCTCACCAGCAGCTGTGCTAGTAGCTACCAGCGGCGCTGGTTACGCAGCCAGACCACCAGCCTGGAGAACGGAGTCTTCCCTCGATGGTGCGATTGCAACACTCTCATGCACACATTGCGTTACAGCTATCCTTGGGCATTTATGATGATGTAACCCTGCATCGTCATGTCTCCTGAGCCTAACCGTGATAGAGAGGAGAATTTCACGACAAAGTTTGTCTAATTAAAGCTAGAGAGCGACCGATATATCCTCCTGAGACCCAGCTATATGGCGTTTTTGCCTCTGTAGTGGGCATTATATTTTAGTGAAATACTAAATAATACACCGTCTCCTTGGTCTTTAAAGATGACTAAAATGTATTTAGTGAAAAATTGTACATCCTTATGGAAAATGATAATATTTTGTACTTGTCATTTAAATCTGAATAATTTTCAAATTGTTTATCATAAAGCACCATCTCAGGAAAATGTTATGGGTTTTCAAATCCAAATATGACTTCCTGTTATTGAACAGGACATCATTTCTTACATGTCCACTGAAGAGGACACCAGGACTAAAATCATTTTTATTATGCATTTTGGGAGACATGACAACTGAATAGGAAATTATTGAATTGTGAAATATTAAATACTATTATGAAAATCTGGCCAATTATTATTCCCATTATGACCATTCTGTTTTCAACATCCTGTCCCAACAGCAACACATTCATATGTAAATTAGATACAGTGCATAGATGCACTGTGTTTAATGGGAAAACCAGTTTATGGAAATTTTTACACGTATACTGCATGAAACAAAATGGTATATCAAATCATTTTTGTTGTATGTTTTTTAACATAGTTGAAAATCATCCTTAAAGTTTGGTATAAAAATCCTGAAACCTCAATTTATTTGGTGATTTAAAAAAATCCAATTGTTTTGACTTTTTGATATCTATTCATGCAATTTTTTTTTTTTTAGAAAAACTGAGTCCTAGTGTTTTTCTAATGATCTAAACAATGTAATGGCATGAAAAAATACAAAGTTCACCCAAAATTTTTTTTCTGGGTCTCAGGAGGAAATCAGTTTACCGATATTTTCCCGATATGTAAGCATTTTACCATGATCGGGTATCTTTTTTTTAATAAACAGATAAACAGTTTTGAGAATTGCGGGCAGGGTCGCCATTGCTGCAATAAAATACAATGTTTTGTTTGTTAAAATCCAATATTCAGTGAATTAACATTATCCAGTGACTTATTCTTCACTCTATATATTAAACAGCTTATAAACCAATGAAAACTGTAGTTTAAAATGAAGTTGATCCTGTTCTTTATTTATTTTCTCCATTTGAAAACATTAGACATTCTACATTTATTTAGCTTGTTAGTGTTGCAGCTGATGCTTTTTATAAATAAAATGTTTTTAATTGTTTTAATATGAAGATTAAATCTAACAAAAAAAACTGCAAATATTCAACACTTTTTTTTTTTAAGATGACTGAAAGTAGGAAAAATCAAAATGAAGTATGGACTTTTGTCATTTATTTACTTTATAACAGTGAATAAATATCGGTTATCGGGCACATAAACATGCAAATTATCGGTATCGGTATCGGTTCTAAAATAATTCATAGCATATTCTTGTCTTAACACATGCAAATGTGAGAGAGAAATTAAGAAATGACAAACAGTAGTGATGACTCAGTGCTGTTAAACTTCAGTGTTGGATTCATTTTCGCTCACATTTCCTTGTCTAATCCAGTGTTGTGTTTTCATTTCAGGTCTGTGGAGGAGAGCTTCAACATGTCTGATGAGAACAGCGGGCCGAGTTTGGGCGTCGCCAGGAAGAAAAAGATCGCTATCGGTGTCATCTTCCTGCTCTCACCTAACGAGGAAGAGAACGCCAAGTTCCAGGACTTTTTCTTCTCTCACTTTCCTCTCTTTGAGAGTCACATGAACAAACTCAAAAGTGCCATCGAGCAGGTTAGACATGATTCGAGCTTTTGTGGTTTCCCTGCGGCATCTGTTGCGTCTCTCTTACGTTGTTTGTGCCTCTCTGTTTGTTTGAAGGCTATGATACTGAGCCGCAGGTCAGCTGATGCCAGCCAGAGAGCCTTGGCTTACAGTCGCATGGTGGACGGCCTCAATGAGTTTCGGTGAGATTGTGGTGACATGTCTGCGGACGCTGCTCACCAGGTGTTTTGTTATTTGCATCCACTCAAAGTCCAGCCAAGGTTTACTGGACACTTAATCCACTAATCCGCTCATGTGACATGAGACATGCAACTCTGATCTAAGAGTGCCTTCATATACATTGACTGAATCCAGATATTTTCTTGCTTTAGTGCTGAGATCAGCTTGGGAGGCGTTACTGGAGGTAACACTGAGCACTATGACCTTTGACACGATTCACACGATAACTCGTGTATCATGTTCAGGGCAACAAGAAACGTAATGCACTCAAAGAAATAAAAACATAAATCAACCTGTCAATCATTTTAGAGATGTTACATTTTTGAAATTCTGTCATTCTAATAAAGCATTGTTTTCATGCCTTGCTCAGACTGTCAGTCCAAATCCAGTGATGTTTTGTTGGTATGTCTATGCTTAAAACAGTAACAGCAAAGCTTTTGCAAAGTTTGCAATACAGATGGTGTCTTACACGCTGTCATGCTTGATTATATTATGTATTAGGAGGCAGCGGCAGAACATAGGAAGCTGAAATGCATACATTCTCAGCCGGTCTCAGCTCAATGAATTGTGTAGATCAGCTTTGTTATTTTCCACTTGACTTGCACTTCACAACAATGCAGTCTTGTTTATGCAAAGATATTCAGCAGCATCTGACACGTTTACGTTTTAAGTGGCACGAGAAAGTGACGTTGACTAAAAAGCTATGCTAAATCTGATCTGAGCAGTCAGATTGAAACAGATTTCCAGAATTGCGATTGGAAAAGGATTTCAAAACTTTTTCTTTTTGACATTCACACTGGCTAAATATGATATGATCATAATTTGGGCTGACAGTCTGAATAAGGCTATATTGATGCCAACTACACTTCCAGTCAAAAGTTTTTTAATGTTTTAAAAGAAGTCTTTTCTACTTACCAAGCCTGCATTTATTTGATCCAAAATGGAGCAAAAGCAGTAATATTGTGAAATCTTTTCTATTTATAGTAACTGTTTTCTATTTGAATATATTTTAAAATGTAATTTATTCCTGATTTCAAAGCTGATTTTTTAAAAATATTACTCCAGTCTTCAGTGTCACACGATCCTACAGAAATCATTCTAATATTCTGATATGTTTTATTATTATTATCAATATTCAAAACTGTTGAGTGCTTTTTAATATATTTTAGGATTATTTAATGAATAAAAGATCAGCATGTATCTGAAATAAAAAGCTTTTGTAACATTATACACTATACCAATTAAAAGCTTAGAGTCAGTATGCGTTTTGTTTTTGTTTGAGAAAAGAAATGATTTTTATTAATGATTTTATTTAGCAGGGATGCTTTAAGTTGATTAAAAGTTATTATTAAGACATTTCTAATGTTACAAAAGATTTATATTTCAGCTTTTCTTCTGAACCTTCTATTCATCAAAGAAGTTGTTTTTAACTATAATAATACATACAAATCAGAATATTAGAATGATTTCTGAAGGATCATGTGACTGGAGTAATGTTGCTAAAAGTTCAGCTTTGAAATCACAGGAATAAATTACATTTTAAAATATATTAAAATAGAAAACAGTTATTTTAAATAGTAAAAATATTTCAAAATTTTACTGTTTTGCTTTACTTTGGATTAAATAAATGCAGGCTTGGTGAGCAGAAAAGACTTATTTGAAAAACATTACAAATCTTACTGTTCAAAAACTTTTGACTGGTAGTGTATTTTTGTAGATTAATTCTCCTGAGAGTGAAACATTGCATCCCTTGCAGCACCATTTGACCGAAATGTTCAAAAACTGCAGAAATTAAATGCATTTGTATTAAGAATTTAGTCTTTTTTTTTTTTCTTCAAAACGTGATTTCAGTTACCAAAAATTTAGATTGATCTCTAATACAAATATGAAAATTAAGACTGATTACCCCTTGTTTATTGCTAGTTGGTGAAACTAGTTCTTAAGACACAGTCTTAACATAGTGACTATGTTTATGCAACTGGCCCCGATTCTAAAATGTCTTGCATAGAAACATAGCAGAAGGCCGTGTGAGTGTGCACTTCACTCCTGCTCTGTGTAAAATAAGCTTGATCCGTGTCAGTGCTTCAGAGGTGATCCACTATGCACCCTCTCATACTTCCAAGTCATATGCTTGTTGGTCCGCGGCCAGAGCAACCTGACCCCAGTGCCACAGAAACCGTATCTCCCTCACACACTGTCAGGACGGACCAGAATAGTCAATAATGTGCAAGTGAACAGACAAACAAATATTTCAGATTTCCCACCTCTAGCTGGCTAATTATACACCTTGGTGTTGTGAAGTCAGAGATCTGGAAAGATGAAGGCTTGATTGTTGTGCATCAGTGTGTGGTTTTAATTGTGGAAATCAGTTGGTCAACAATCAGATGTTCACATTTTTGTTAGGACAGTGGGATTGAATTTAATCTAGGTGTAAAATACAGTGAGAACAGGCTTTACTTAAAGGAGAAGTTCACTTACAGAACAAAAATGTACAGATAATGTACTCACCCCCTTGTCATCCAAGATGTTCATGTCTTTCTTTCTTCAGTCACAATGAAATAGTTTTTTGAGGAAAATATTTTTGGATTTTTCTCCATATTGGATTTCTCAGGAACTTCCAAAACGCAGCTTAAATGCAGCTTCAGACAATCCCAAATGTGGCTGTAAACGATCCCAGATGAGGATGGGTCTTATTTAGCAAAACAATTGGTTATTATTTTTTTTTAATTAAAATGTATATATTTTTTAACCTCAAATGCTCGTCCTGTCTTGCTCTGCCTGAACTGTTTTTTTCAGGTTTAAGGTTTTCTCCCTCAACTTCAAAATCATCCTGCATCACTGTTTTAATTTTTTTTTTGTTAAGGGTGTTTGATAATCTTTGCATGTTTACTTTGCAATCACTGGGTCAGTACTTCTGCTGCAATGTAGGATGATTTTTGAAGGTGAGGAAGAAAATATGATGGGAGTTCAGACAGAGCAAGACAAGATGAGCGTTTGAGATTAAAAAGTATATAAATTGTCATTTAAAAAAAAAAGAACCGATCGTTTTGCTACTTAACTTCTTCCTTGGCTGGGATTGTTTAGAGTCCTTTGAAGCTGCATTTAAACTGCGTTTTGGAAGTTCAAACTAAGGTCACCATAGAAGTCCTTTATATGGAGAAAAATCCTTAAATGTTTTCTTAGAAAAACATAATTTCTTTACGACTGAAGAAAGAAAGAAATGAACATCTTGGATGACAAGGGGGTGAGTACATTATCTGAATATATCTAATCAAAATTTTATATAGTGTTGTTTTACTTTCATTTAATGTAGATGCAGCTGTATAACAATACATGACTTTTTGAATAGTAACACAAATGAACGCAAACGTACCAGTGACATTTAACATTTTAATATATAGCATGGCTTTATAACACTTGAAGCTTGAGGTTGTGAATTCCTATAATCCCAAATTGCTTAAAGGGATAGTTGACCTAAAATGTAAATGTGATGTTTATCTGCTTACCCCCCAGGGCATCCTAGATGAAGGCGACTTTGTTTCTTCAGTAGAACACAAATGAAGATTTTTTTTTTTTTGATAATATATTGGCAATCAATGGGAACCACGGTTTGAGAGTCAAAAAACATACACAGACAAAGCTAAATTAAACACTGTGGCTCATTCCGATACATTGAGGTGTTAAGATGTCAAACAATCAGTCTGTCCAAGAAACTGAACAGTATTTATATCATCTTTTACCTCTGATCCACCACAATGTCCAACTGTCCAAATTTTCAGCCGGATCGACTGAAGTTATGGCTGCTTGCTCTTCGTCACGCGTCGGCTGTTGTGAATGTACTCAGGACAGTTGGACGGTGGATCAGAAGTAATAAATTATATAAATACAGTTCAGTTTCTTGTACAGACCAATCTTTTTGTGTCTTAACACCTTAATGTATCGTCACAAGCCGCAGGGTTTAATTTGGTTTTGTCTGTGTATGTTTTTTTGACTCTCAAATCCATGGGTCTCATTGACTGCCATTATATGACTGACAGACTGCAACGGTTTGAGTTAAAAACCTTAATTTGTGTTCTACTGAAGAAACAAAGTCACCTACATCTTGCCCTGGGGGTAAGCAGATAAACATCTAATTTTCATTTTTGGGTGAACTATCCCTTTAAATAATCACCTGGGCCTGATTTGAAGCGACAAACGTTTAGTGCGTGTCATGTTCTGTCAGTCCTCATTTCAGAGTTTAGGTTCATGAAAGTAGACCTTAGAGCTTCATAACTCTTACCTAATCCAGTGCTAAAAATGTTCTGTCCGTCTGCTGTTGCATGAATCTTTTTATAGGTCACTACACACTAACTTCAGTACTGGGAAGTGTAGTACGCCTTGGGCGTTTTCTTCCAAGTGCCAGCTTGTTGGCAACACACTCGGGAGTTTGTGCAAACATCTGCATCTTTCCCAGTGCATAATCAGCACAAGCTTTGCTTGTAATGGTAAACAACGTGTGGGAGATCTTTGTACTGTGCTGTGTTGGATTTATTTTGTGCATATTGAAGTGGAAAAAGCACATTTTGTTTTGCAAGAGCAGTCCAACTCGTGACTGCAGTCTTTTCTGATCTCCTACCATTTTGAGTGTTAAGCTCTGGACCGCGGCCCATATTTTTGGGCTGCGTGACATTTGCAAAAGTTAAATATGCTGCAAAGGTCTTTCCCAGCTGGGGCAGCCCTGTTTCACTGAAGCGCTCTTTGTTTCAGCTGTTGACAAAAGCTCTTCTGTCTCACTGTAGGACGACCATCTGCAACCTGTACACCATGCCGCGTGTGTCTGAGCCCGTCTGGCTCACCATGATGTCGGGTCCGCCTGAGAAGAACCAGCTTTGTGGACAGTTCATGAGGGAGCTGGCTCTGCTCATGGAGCAAGCCTCCAAGAACCAGTTGAGTAGCGTAACGCATTCTCCTCAAGCCGTCGAACGCTCTTGATAAGTGTGACTGTAACAGTCTTCTGTCTTCTCCCTTTAGATTCCTTCCTGCACTTCTCACTGCGGTTCTCACAAACCATCTCGCCTGGGTTCCCACGGTCATGCCCAATGGTCAGCCACCCTTAAAGATCTTCCTGGAGAAGCACTCTTCACAGAGCGTGGACATGCTGGCAAAAACACATCCCTACAACCCTCTTTGGGCACAGCTTGGTAAATGAAGCATGCAAGAGTGCAAATATGTGTGCATTTCGCCACCTAGTGGAGTGTTGATGGAAATGACTTGGCACAGTGAGCTGTAGAGCAGGGTTTCCCAGCTCTCTCTGGAGGCACACATCAATCTGACCCATCCATTTCAGGACATGGAGTCTCTACTAATGAGGTGCCTCCAGGAACAGGGTTGGGAAACATTGCATTTGAGCAGGAGCTTCAATCCTGCCGTCCTGCAGAGTTTAGCTTTAACCTGAATCAAACACAACGGAACCAGCTATTTAAGGTGCTCAGGATTGTTTGAAGCAAATCGGAGATAAGCTTTGTAGGATGTTTTAATTTACTAGTCAGGAAACTGTCTTTAATTGCAAAATCGGTGCTCACTACTAGGCATGTAAAAATAGTCTCACGATAATATCTAGATATGCAATGCAAAAAAATAATTTTCTTACTTAGATTTTTTGTTTCCAGCCAAAATATCTACAAATTCTTAAATGAAGAAGGATTTTCTTGACGAGTAAAAATTGTCTTGTTTTTAGAAAAAAACAAGTCAAATTTAAGTGCATTTTTGCTTGAAACAAGCAAAATATTCTGCCAATGGAAAGCAAACAAATTATTTCAAACAGAAAATAAGATTATTTTTCTCACCCCAGTGGCAGATTATTTTGCTTATTTCAAGCAAAAACGCACATAATTTTGACCTGCTTTGTCTGAAAACACGACAATCATTTTTACTTGTCTAGAAAATCCTTCTTGATTTAAGAGTTTTTAGATATTTTGGCTGGAAACAAGACAAAAAACTAAGTAAGAAAAGCATTTTTTGCAGTGTACACCTCCACACAGTAAGTAATGTTTGGAATTATGAGCACACAATACAATATATATAAAGTTTTTCAGTTAAAAATGATTTTATTCTATTTAATATTGACATTTTAGTTTTTAACATTTGTGGTTTCCAACATAATGTATGATCAGTTATAACACCCAAAAATTTGTTTTTATACACTCTTTCTATTTCCTGTTAATCCTTAAGGGGAGAAACTACAGGCAAAAACTGTTTCATGCACCAATCAAGTTTGAGATTTTGGGCTTTTTGGGTTTTCAAAGTGTTTTTTCAAACTAGTGGAAAGAAAACATAAAAAAAAAACACTTGTGTTTTTCATATAGCACTTGATTTTGTTTCGATAGATTTCAATTACAATACATATTTTTAAAAGCTGTTTTCTCAAAATGATTTTTTTCTCCTACACTGAGCCATAACTCTCCACTTCAGTAGCACTTACACACACCAAACTTTACATTGTTATTCCTGTCTATATGCTGAAGGTTTTTACAGAGGGATTTGTTTATATATAATTTGCTTAATTTTATACAAGATTTTATTCCCCAGAAAATGGTAAAAAATATAGTGTTTCCTGTTTTAAGTTTTTTCTGAATTATGTTGTAACGAAATAAGATACCCAAAATCCCCTCTGTAAAAACTTTTGACTCCAATATGTCATTTCCTTCATTTGCATATTTATATTTAACATTTTAGAAAACTTGTAAAACAAGAAATGTTTGCAATTATCAAAGTAACCAATCAACTGGGTAAGTAAGGTGATAACTATTAGTTTTTTTTTTTTTTTAATTAACCCTATTTACCTGCAGTGTCTCGCCTTAATTTAACTTTAGTGTTACTTTGGCGATAACTAAATATTATGAACTTTGTTTTACTGAAGTTCAATGAAAGTCTATTAATAATGTTGTTTTTGCTGCAGGTGATCTGTACGGGGCAATCGGCTCACCTGTGCGTCTGTCCCGTACGGTGGTGGTTGGTCGAAGACAGGAGCTGGTGCAGCGTCTTCTCTATGTACTGACCTACTTCATCCGCTGCTCGGAGTTACTGGAAACACACCTGCTGGAGAGCGCAGAGGATGAAGCCATCGTGATGCCCGGCTCGCTCATCACCACGTCTCTGCGCCGCGGAGAAGTGGAGGAGTCCGACTATGTGCTGGTCACCATGCACAAGCCAAGCCAAGACTATCTGTCCCAGGGTGCTGAAACAGAGGATGGCTACCCCTCTGATGACAATAGCTTACAGAGCAGCACATATATGGACACAGAGGCCACAGATGAACACAAGCGTCTGCATAGCGCCGTACCAGAAGCGGAACGAGTCAGTGACGCACCTGTCTGCAGAGATGCAGGGAGCCCACGGCTCGAGGCTCGACTGGAAACCGTGGTGAAAGTCGGCTCCACCTCACCATGTGAGAGAAGAGCTTCGCTCGAGGTTCAAGGGGACGTTCGGCCTGAGGTTGAATCTGGTGGCGTGCCCATCAGGATCTTCCATTCATCAGATATCCTGCTAGAGAAGAAGCCCCCCGACAAGACCTTTGAGAACGCCGGGAGCGAGCCCTCCGCTAAAGTCACATTCCTCATCGGAGACTCGATGTCTCCTGAATCTGACATGGAGAGTCGACAACAAAAGCTGGAGGACGAGATCAAGAAACACAAGAAGCTTCTCAAGGACATCCAGCAGAAACAGTGTAACACTGAGGCTAAAGTGGACCAAATCAAGACCAACGATACTAAGACAGGCTTGTCCTTCACTAGAAAGGCGTCTCAGTGGTGTCCAAAAGGGCAAGGGGACTGCATGGACATGTTTGACGAGTATTTCAACGATGACAATCCTGTCGAGACCAGGACTATTGACGATGTCTACCAAACAAATGCTCAAACAGGGTTGAAAGTCGTAGGAAAAGATGTCCCAAACCTCCAAGGCTCGCGGGTGGACAAAGACGGCTGTAAGTGCGATGCAGGAGACAGCGCGGGCTGCTGTAAAACCTGCTGTTGTGTTGAGCAGGACAAGGGGATTGAGATGTCGCTGAGTGTCCCTATACAAGGCAATGTCGGGGAGAAGAAGAAAGCGGTTCCTCTGAACGACTGGGAGATCCCACGCAACGAGAGCTCGGACAGTGCGCTGGGGGACAGCGAGAGTGAAGACGCTGGACTGGAGCTGCCCAGACAAGGGCCCGATGAGACGTTCTATGGTGATGATCAGGCTGACTGGCAGGATGAGCTGGAGGTGCCGCTACCCGGGTAAGAGCGGAGAGGATTATCGGAACTTCTGTATGAGTTATTCTCAACAACAGACCAACTTAGAGTAGACGTAACGGTGATCTCACTTGCAGCTGCACACATAGTGGTGTCAGAAAACACTGGTAACAAGTGGAGTTAAATGGGTAAAATCCACAAAATAAGAGAGAGAAAAAAATATTTTTGTGCTTTTTGATGTCAAAATCGGAATGCAAATAATTTATGAAATACTGCCATCAAAGACTGCGTTTAAAGCCAAACAGATATTTAAATGATGAAAACTGCAATGATTACTCATACATTTGATTTAAACAATAGGCTTACGTGATATTCACATATGCTGTTCATAGGAGACGTATTGTATTAGCTCTGCAGTTACAGCATGAAATATTATTTAAACTTATTACTAATTTCATTTTTACATAACATTTATTTATTTTATCTCACAATTCAGACTTTTTTCTCTCGGAAATGCAAGTTTATATCTCATAATTCTCCTAATTGTCTTCTGCAACCATGCTGCACACGCATCCCGAATGCTTACAAACCGATAATTGGTCTATATCAGGGGTTTTCAAACCTGTCCTGGAGCCTCCCCTGCCCTGCACATTTTGTATGTCTCCCTTATTAGGCACACCCAATTCAGGTCTTGCAGTCTCTACTAATGAGCTGATGATTTGAATCAGGTGTATTAGATGAGAGAGACAAGCAAAATGTGCAGGGCAGGGGAGGCTCCAGGGCAGGTTTGAAAACCCCTGGTCTATATGGAATGAGACAAAACCATTTATTTTGAAATACAGTAATTTGATATGAGTGCATCTGAATGATTTAGAATGATGTAGAATTGCCTGCATGGTTACTTTCGCTATATTTGTATTTTAATTGCCTGTAATATAAACATTGTTTAATTGAACAACAATTAGGAGGATGTTAACAAAAAAAAACCTGAGAAAATATGTGACCCTGGACTAGGGCTGCACGATTAATCGTTTTTAAACCGAAATCGCGATTTGAAAGGGTGCGATTTTCAAATCGCAAGAGCTGCGATTATTTCGATTTATTATCAAATGTGGTAACAAGCATATAAGTCGTTTTTGACAGGTCACTTCAAGTGCATATTACGTCTTCATGCTTATATTACGTTTGATGCAGAGTTTAACCAATAGGGGGCATTTTAACACTGCATGTAGAGACATGCACGGGACGTATTTTTCAGTCCCGCCTCCGCAGAAATATGTTGATCTCGGTCCGTTCCTACCTCGACATTCATGTTTTGTCCCGCTCCTGCCCGCATAAAAGTAACCTATATAGTTTTTTTTTTTCAGTACATCAATTGAATTTACATGAAACCGTTTTGTAACATCTGGTAAGTTTCACAAAACCCCAGCATAAACGTCCCCGATAAAATATTTGTTATATAGGCTAAGCATCAACATTCACAAACCACTGTTATTCTTAACAGAATTAAGAGCAAGCATGAGCTACTGTGTGTATCCAGAGCAGAATGCAAGCAGACAAAGCTAAAGTTGACATCTCAGTTCATTTGCGATCTCATAAAGCTCTAACACAAACGATGAATCTTTCACAATGTCTACACTTCGTGTGTTTTAATTCGCGAGCACGCAATATTCAGCACTGTGCAAGAATGTTTGAGCAGTGAGTGGATTCTAACTTAAACACCTGACTGCCTATCCTTGTGCTTACTGATAATAGCTGTAAGTTGTATACTAGTTGTTCTTGCTGCTTTTGTGCAATAGATGAATAACAATATTTTGCTTTTTAGATATTTCTATTTTGCGGGGATCCCGCGAATCATTTTATTTTCCCGCGTCCCGAACAGCCGCACTCGTCCATCAAGTTTTGTCCCGCGCCGCAGTCGGTTGCGTCGGGTCCCGCTATACTCCCGTAGGAGTGCAGGTCTCTACTGCATGTACTGAGCAAATAACGTTAACGCCATTTGGAAAAGATGAGCGGGAGCAGCGGCTCAACTTCCCAACAAAGTGTCTCTTAATGTAGGTTATCATCAGTGTTTTACTGATGTAAAATTGTTTACAGTGTGTTTGGATTCCTAAAAGTTTAAGATTTTAATAATATTTTATTATATAATTTTAATTGTTAATTTAATTTTATTTAAGATACTGTAGTTATTTTCTTAATTTGTCATGATAACTGACAACTTTATTTTAAAAAAGGCAACAATGTTTAAGAGGTTTTAAATAAACAGTAGAACAGTGTAGCATACTTTGTGATTATGCTTGGTCTTTCTTTGGTTCTGTTAAAACCACCATATCAAACCTGTAGCTCTTTTATGAAATAGTAGTAAATCGCATTTTAAATCGCAAATCGCAATTTTGATCAGAAAAATCGCAATTAGATTTTTTCTCCAAATCGTGCAGCCCTACCCTGGACCATAAAACCAGTCAAAAGGGTAATTTTTTACGTCGGTTTACATTGACCTGAGGTTGCTAAAAAAATCTAAATATTAAGAAAGTTGCCCTTAAAGTTGTCTAAAGTTCTTAGTAATGCATATTACTGATAAAAAAAATTAATTTTGATATATTTATGGTAGGAAACATCTTCTTTACTAAATATCTTAATGGTTTTTGGCATAAAAGAAAAAATGATATTTTTGACACATGCAATGTATTTTTGGCTATTGCTACAAATACACCAGTGCTACGTAAGACTGGTTTCATAGTCCAAGGTCACATATTCCAATCAGCCCAAAAATACAGAGATATGATGTTGATAATAAATGTTAATAATGAACAAGGTTATCTGTTTTCTAGAGCAAAGCTGGTGGAGAACTACTCTAAACCAAGCATTGCCAACTTTGGGAGGTCGTTGTTTGGAGGATACTGTCCCACGTACGTCCCAGACTTTATTCTGCATGGAGCCCCCAATGATGAGAAACTGAGGCAGAACCTGGTGTCAGATCTGGCCCATGCTGTGCAGGTAAATACCACCTCCAGTAGGGCACCAACTGGCAACCTGCCTAACACTTGAAGTGTCATATTACTGTTGCACATAGTTATGGATGGGTAAGATTATGTAATGACAATTATTGGCAACAAATTTGTTGATCATCTAATCAAATCTCTGCCAGAGTTATTTTAGTTTTCAAAAACTAAAACTGCAGTGCGTGCATAACTATTAGGCACATTGATATTCTGGTTGTATTTATTTTTCAAGCACATTTTAGCAATTCCAAAACCACATCAATCTTAACTGCCATTAATTTTGTTTAATCTTTTAAAAGGTATATATAATTGTAGATTAAGGCTGGAAGCAAAAAACTCATTATATTCAGGTGTGCATAATTATTAGGTACATTTTCTTTTGCAGATAAAATGAACCAAAAAAGAGATTTAACTCAGACTTAAATGTCAAAAACGCCCATGAGAAGGATGCAATACTAATGCAATACTAGAATTTGCAAAGTTAAGGCATGACAACAGCGAAATGCTATTGGGTGAGCACAGTCAGAAATACTGGTGGAGAAAAAAAAAACATGTTAACTGCAAAAGAATTAAGAATTAGGGTGAAATATTAGGTGTGAAACCAAAAGGAACCAGATGGAACCATTTTCCAGAACTGCAACCTACCTTGAGTCTTTAGAAGTGCAATGTGTCAGGTTCTCAGAGACTTTGCTTGGGGCAAAAAAAATCCTAAAAAATGACCTAAACTTAAGAATAACTGGCTGAAGTGTTGTGAAATACATGCAGACTGATTTCTTTATAGGCTATTTAGACATGTAAGTTGAGAGTGACTCTTGAAGGACCAGCATCACATCCTCTTGTACAAACTCTTTCAACAATTTATCTTCCAGAGTCTGGCAGTAAGTTTTGGGAGTTCATTTTTAGTCTATTTCCTATCCTGAAAAGTCTTGCAGAAATGGATAAAAAAATGAACTCCCAAAACGTATTAGCAGTCTGTGCTTATTCTAGTATTGCATTAGTATTGCATCTTTCTCATGGGTATTTAATAATATGTGACTTTTCAGTCTGTGTTGAATTTCTTTTGGCTGATTTTATTTGTAATAGAAAACATGCCTAATAATTCCGCACACTCTCAGCCTTCATCTACAATTATATATCACTTATAAATGATTACATACAAAATGAATAGTAATTACTAAGATTGATGTGGTTTGGAATTGGTGGAAATGTGCTTGGAAAAATAATATGACCGGAATATCAACATGCCAAATAATTATGCACGCGCTGTAATATTAAAAAACATTTTAAATGTGTTGTTTTCAATAAATTAAAATATTAAAATATTTTATTTCTTCTAGTGGCAAAATTATCGTTTCTCATTTTTATTTTAAAGGCATTGTTTACCCAAAAATGAAAATTCATTAATTACTCACCCGTAAGACGTCATCTTCAGAACACAAATTAAGATATTTTGATAAAATCCAAAAAAACGACAAAAAAAAAAACTGAAATTAAAATGAAAGCATAATATAAAGTAAAAATAGCTTGAGTATTCAAAATATGAATAAAGCTGAATTGTTGTTGTGCAGCATCCAGTGCTGGATGAGCCCATTGCGGAGGCCGTCTGCATTATCGCAGACACAGATAAGTGGAGCGTTCAGGTGGCCAGCAGCCAGAGACGACCCTCCGACAAGCTGGGCAAAGAGGTGCTGGTGTCCAACCTCGTGTCCAACCTGCTCCAGTCCACCTACCAGCTCTACCGCCTCAACCTGTCTCCAAACTTTGTGAGTGCAACTTTCTCACATTTATGCATATCACAGTTGCATGATATTATCAGAACATTTTCGAAATTGGCCGGTTAAAAAGCTAAAGATTGGCATTGGCCCAATTTGAAAAATTACACTGAAATGCCTTGTCGATAAGACACATCAACAGAGTGGACATTCTTGAAAGAACCTTTGTCTAAATGGTGATTAGATTCAGTGTTTTGGATCACTGCATTTAATTTGATAATGTACATCCAGCATGATGCTTGATGTTGAAGGAGAGCATCAGAAGTTGTAATCTTATGGTTTTGGTAAACAATATTGATAAAATGCTTAACTTTATTCATGTATCCTTGATTCACGTGCTACTGCAAATCATTTCAAGCACATAGACATCAAAACATGCAGGGCTTTGGACTTCTCTTTTGAAATGAACAGTTTGAAGCTAAACTCTACAGTTTAGCATACAGTTGGTATGAAGTCTGTTCAGTGTGTGACACAAGCTCTCTCGCTGTTGTGTTCAGTGTATAATGCATCTGGAGGACCGGCTGCAGGAACTTTACTTCAAGAGCAAAATGCTGGCAGAGTACTTGAAAGGACAGACCAGGGTGCATGTGAAGGAGCTGGGCATGGTTCTAGGGTAAGAATACATGCATCTTTGTAGCAGTTGGTTGACCAATGTTTTTAAATTACAGTTGCAGTCAAATGTTTACACACACCTTGCAGAATCTGCAAAATGTTAATTATTTTATTAAAATAGGAGGGATCATACAAAATGCATGTTGTTTTTTATTTAGTACGGACTTGAATAAGACACTTCACATAAAAGAGATTTACATACAGTCCACAAAAGAAAATAATAGTTGAATTTATAAAAATGAACCCGTTCAAAAGTTTACATTTCAAAAGTTTTTTCTTTAGTGATAGTTGTTCATGAGTCTCTTGTTTGTCCTGAACAGTTAAACTGCCTGCTGTTCTTCAGAAAAAAATTTCAGGTCCCACATATTCTTTGGTTTTCAAGCATTTTTGTGAATTTGAACCCTTTCCAACAATGACTGTATTGATGTTGAGATCCATCTTTTCACACTGAGGCCAACTGAGGGACTCATATGCAACTATTACAGAAGGTTCAAACACTCACCGATGCTCCAGAAGGAAAAACAATGCATTAAGAGCCAGGGGTGAAAACTTTTGAACAGAATAAAATCTTATTTTACCTGAATATCAAATTTTTTTCATTTAGTACCGCCCTTCAGAAGCTACAGAAGATATTGACATGTTTCCCAGAAGACAAAATAAGTATAAGATGATAAAATAAAATAAGTTAAATTTACCCTGATCTTTCCAAAAGTTTTCACCCCCTAGCTTAATGCATGGTGTTCTCTTCTGGAGCATCAGTGAGTGTTTGAACCTTCTGTAATAGTTGCATATGAGTCCCTCAGTTGTCCTCAGTGATGGTTCTTAAAATTATACAGTCATTGTTGGAAAGGGTTCAAAAACACAAAAATGCTGAAAAACCACAGAATTTGTGGGACCTGAAGGATTTTTCTGAAGAACCGCAGACAGTTTAACTGCTATCAGTTTAGACAACTATCACTAAACAAAAAAACAGCTGTGGATCATTCAACTATTCTCTTGTGGATTGTATGTAAATGTTTTTTTATTTTATGTGAAATATCTTTTAGGGCAGTACTAAATAAAAAATAACATGCATTTTGTGTTTTCTCTAAAGTAATTAACATTTTACAGATTCTGCAAGGTGTATGTAAACTTTTGACTTTAACTGTATCAGCATTATGCCAGAAATTGGTATTCACGTTTGTACTGTCTTTTAAATTTATAAATGGTCTGATCAATAAGACATTGGCCATCAAAATAAACCCCCTTTTTTTTTAATCTGATCTCCTTTATTCCCACAGGATCGAGTCGAACGATCTGCCCCTGTTAGCGGCCATAGCGAGCACACACTCTCCATACGTGGCTCAGATTCTCCTGTAGGCAACGTGGAGAGCAAGAGAGACTCCATTCCCCCGCTGGCAGATGGGTCGGGTCCTCCAGGTTCGGTACGCCCGGACGGGGCCCTCAGAGCCCCCTGAGACTCCTGGAGCAGGGAGGCGGTTGAGCTGGTGTTCATTGGGAGCAGTCTCAGGGTGAGCAGACTGCAGGACAGACGCTCTGCCTCTAGATGGCGACTGAGCTGCGACGCTCAAAACCCAGACGTTCCCAAAAAGTGATCTGGGTATATAACTTTCAACAATGGACACATGGAGTATATTTTTTAATTCCATAAACCGCATTTTGTTTTATTTCTTGTTCCTTTACACAATGTAAGAATGTAGAAGCCAAAGAAGATATCCAAGCAGCCCTTGCATACATCAAGAACAAATAACTGAAGCTGTTCGTGGCACTTCTTCAAATCAATGTAGGAAGCAAAGACTTGGTTCTAAAATCAGTTTTATGATTTTAAATGAATATATCAAGGACTGTTCTCAATCGATTGTGGCAGTGAGTGATCATGTGATATTCCTTTCTGTGTGTTTACAAGCAAACTATCCCTGTCAGAATGAGCTCTACCTCACACCTTCAGTATCACACACGGTAAATGAAACATTTGAGGTCAAATTTTAATTTTTTGGTTTTCAGTCTGCCAATAAAGATGAAACCATGGCACGAATTTCCCATCTATGAGCTCTGAGGATTTCATTTTTTTATTTTGGGGGGGGGGGGCAGTGTCACTTTAGCAGTAAGTGTTTACCTGTCCTGTGGAAATGATTAGGAGATGTGTTTTTATTTAGTGAATAATCATTGAGACACGACATGCTGGTCGAGAGAAAAGCGACGGTCGCCAATCACTACGTTGGGATTTGTGCTGGACCCTTTTTTAACACTGATCCAGGGACATTCAACAATCATCTTTTATTTTCAGGATTGAAATGCTGAAACCTTTTCATGTCTCTTCTTCGCTTGCAGACTGATTGTTTACTGATGGAAGAACTGAGAGAAATAGATGACAAATCAGTTCATGACTTGCATAGATGTTTATGATTGGTTGGGTCAAACCAAACATCTAAGTCTTAATCGACGAAAAAAACAACAGCACAAGCTTTGCAAGGTTATTTTAGCTGGTTAAAATATGAAATATGTACGAGTTGCTTCGATGGGAAACATTTTGTATTTAAAAAAAAAAAAATCTATATCCATTTGTCTTCTCCAGAATGTGTATTTATATCTAATTATTTCTTTATACTAAAAGGCATTTAATTTATTTACTTGGCATGCATTGGTAAATGTTAGCTGTATATACTGCATAGATATTCTTGATGTATTTGTACATAATGCCCCTCTTTTTGACCTTATCTTTGTTTCCCAGTTTTTATGGGAATATTGTGCAATAAATATGCCAACAGTACAAATATATGATGTTTATTTTTACTCGTATTATCTGTCTGTCCATCTGTGCGTTCATCCATAGTGGGGTCTGAAATGGTGAGATCATATTGGAACTATCAGAGTAAAGTATTCATAATCCTAGAATGATAAGTCATTAGATCAACTGGTGTAACATGAAAAAGAATCAAGATTGCATAAAATCAGATGAGTAAACTTTTTGTAAAGGTCACATTTCATTTCCTTTTTCAACTTCCAATGTTTTATAAACATGTCAATAAATATAAGAAGCACTTGACAATTATACTCAATAACTTATGCTTTATATTAGTAAATATATATAATACATAATGCACAACTGCTTAATCAGTGTAGTGTAGTTTGCACTGGGAGTGTCTCTGAAATCCAGGTTATTTCACCATCAAATAAACCTTGAATCTGTTGATTGACCCTTGCTTACTCAGTCTGTGCTGATTCCAGAACATCTCAGAGTAGTCTGTTCGAACAACCTTCTGGTGGTAACCCACAGCTAACTCACATAAATGATGCACTTTGTTCTAAAGTCTAGAGTATGCATTTCATGTTATTTTGTAGTTTTTATGAAAGTTGTAAAGAAAGCAAGCGACTATTGGGTGCATGAAGTGTATAACATTCTTCCACACTTCTCTTTGTGGTTAAATAAATTAATAAAGTGAAGAAAACATTATAGATGTTTTAAAATGATAAACCATCTGACTATATTATATAACGTAATATGTGCAGGTTCCATTCAGAGTTTAAGCTGATATGGCTACTTACTGCTATTAGCCCAGTTTTTGGAACTGAAAGTTGAGGTTTTCTTATACGGGAACTCGCCAGAGTAAGTTGCTAAAACCTGCTTTCTGAAATACCCCACTGAGTGTATGCACTGGTCTAACAACCTTCACAGATCAGTGTAGTTCAGTATGCACTGGTCTCATATCAGTCTGGTCAGTGTAGTTCAGTACACAGTGGTCGCACATCTGTCCAGTCATTGTAGTTTACTACGGACTAGGTTTGCTTCCCTCATTGGTCACTGTAGTTTAGCATACACTGTTCTCACATTTGTCTGATCAGTATAGTTTAGTACGCACTGGTCTCACATCTGTATGATCACTGTAGTTTAGTATGCACTGATCTCACATCAGTGTAGTTTAGTACATTGATCAATGAGGGATGCAAGACTAGTGCGTATTAAACTATACTGACCACACAGATGTGAGACTAGTGTATACCAAATGACACTGATTAATGAGGGAGACGAGACTACTCCATACTAAACTACACTGATGTGAGACCACTGCATACTAAACTACACTGACCAGACAGATATGAGACCAGAACACACTAAACTATAAATTAAGGGGCGCGAGACTAGTTTAGTATGCTCTGGTCTCACGTCCCGCATTGATCAGTATAGTTTAGAACATTGTCTTGCATTTTTTAATAAACTTGTAATGTGTAATTTAGTACGCACTGGTCTCACATCTATCTGGTCAGTGTAGTTTAGTACGCACTGGTCTCACATCTGTCTGGTCAGTGTAGTTTAGTACGCACTGGTCTCACATCTGTCTGGTCAGTGTAGTTTAGTACGCACTGGTCTCACATCTATCTGGTCAGTGTAGTTTAGTACGCACTGGTCTCACATCTGTCTGGTCAGTGTAGTTTAGTACGCACTGGTCTCACATCTGTCTGGTCAGTGTAGTTTAGTACGCACTGGTCTCACATCTGTCTGGTCAGTGTAGTTTAGTACGCACTGGTCTCACATCTGTCTGGTCAGTGTAGTTTAGTATGCACTGGTCTCACATCTGTCTGGTCAGTGTAGTTTAGTACGCACTGGTCTCACATCTGTCTGGTCAGTGTAGTTTAGTACGCACTGGTCTCACATCTGTCTGGTCAGTGTAGTTTAGTACGCTCTGGTCTCACATCTGTCTGGTCAGTGTAGTTTAGTACGCTCTGGTCTCACATCTGTCTGGTCAGTGTAGTTTAGTACGCACTGGTCTCACATCTATCTGGTCAGTGTAGTTTAGTACGCACTGGTCTCACATCTATCTGGTCAGTGTAGTTTAGTACGCACTGGTCTCACATCTGTCTGGTCAGTGTAGTTTAGTACGCTCTGGTCTCACATCTGTCTGGTCAGTGTAGTTTAGTACGCTCTGGTCTCACATCTGTCTGGTCAGTGTAGTTTAGTACGCACTGGTCTCACATCTGTCTGGTCAGTGTAGTTTAGTACGCACTGGTCTCACATCTATCTGGTCAGTGTAGTTTAGTACGCACTGGTCTCACATCTGTCTGGTCAGTGTAGTTTAGTACGCACTGGTCTCACATCTGTCTGGTCAGTGTAGTTTAGTACGCTCTGGTCTCACATCTGTCTGGTCAGTGTAGTTTAGTACGCACTGGTCTCACATCTTTCTGGTCAGTGTAGTTTAGTACGCACTGGTCTCACATCTGTCTGGTCAGTGTAGTTTAGTACGCTCTGGTCTCACATCTGTCTGGTCAGTGTAGTTTAGTACGCACTGGTCTCACATCTGTCTGGTCAGTGTAGTTTAGTACGCTCTGGTCTCACATCTGTCTGGTCAGTGTAGTTTAGTACGCACTGGTCTCACATCTGTCTGGTCAGTGTAGTTTAGTACGCACTGGTCTCACATCTATCTGGTCAGTGTAGTTTAGTACGCACTGGTCTCACATCTGTCTGGTCAGTGTAGTTTAGTACGCACTGGTCTCACATCTGTCTGGTCAGTGTAGTTTAGTACGCACTGGTCTCACATCTGTCTGGTCAGTGTAGTTTAGTACGCACTGGTCTCACATCTGTCTGGTCAGTGTAGTTTAGTATGCACTGGTCTCACATCTGTCTGGTCAGTGTAGTTTAGTACGCACTGGTCTCACATCTGTCTGGTCAGTGTAGTTTAGTACGCACTGGTCTCACATCTGTCTGGTCAGTGTAGTTTAGTACGCTCTGGTCTCACATCTGTCTGGTCAGTGTAGTTTAGTACGCTCTGGTCTCACATCTGTCTGGTCAGTGTAGTTTAGTACGCACTGGTCTCACATCTGTCTGGTCAGTGTACTGTAGTTTAGTACGCTCTGGTCTCACATCTGTCTGGTCAGTGTAGTTTAGTACGCTCTGGTCTCACATCTGTCTGGTCAGTGTAGTTTAGTACGCACTGGTCTCACATCTGTCTGGTCAGTGTAGTTTAGTACGCTCTGGTCTCACATCTGTCTGGTCAGTGTAGTTTAGTACGCTCTGGTCTCACATCTATCTGGTCAGTGTAGTTTAGTACGCACTGGTCTCACATCTGTCTGGTCAGTGTAGTTTAGTACGCTCTGGTCTCACATCTGTCTGGTCAGTGTAGTTTAGTACGCACTGGTCTCACATCTATCTGTTCAGTGTAGTTTAGTACGCACTGGTCTCACATCTGTCTGGTCAGTGTAGTTTAGTACGCACTGGTCTCACATCTGTCTGGTCAGTGTAGTTTAGTACGCACTGGTCTCACATCTGTCTGGTCAGTGTAGTTTAGTACGCACTGGTCTCACATCTGTCTGGTCAGTGTAATTTAGTACGCTCTGGTCTCACATCTGTCTGGTCAGTGTACTGTAGTTTAGTACGCTCTGGTCTCACATCTGTCTGGTCAGTGTAGTTTAGTACGCTCTGGTCTCACATCTGTCTGGTCAGTGTAGTTTAGTACGCACTAGTCTCACATCTGTCTGGTCAGTGTACTGTAGTTTAGTACGCTCTGGTCTCACATCTGTCTGGTCAGTGTAGTTTAGTACGCTCTGGTCTCACATCTGTCTGGTCAGTGTAGTTTAGTACGCTCTGGTCTCACATCTATCTGGTCAGTGTAGTTTAGTACGCACTGGTCTCACATCTGTCTGGTCAGTGTAGTTTAGTACGCTCTGGTCTCACATCTGTCTGGTCAGTGTAGTTTAGTACGCTCTGGTCTCACATCTATCTGTTCAGTGTAGTTTAGTACGCACTGGTCTCACATCTGTCTGGTCAGTGTAGTTTAGTACGCTCTGGTCTCACATCTGTCTGGTCAGTGTAATTTAGTACGCTCTGGTCTCACATCTGTCTGGTCAGTGTAGTTTAGTATGCACTAGTCTCGCGTCCCTCATTGATCATTTTAGTTTAGTACGCACTGGTCTCACGTCTGTCTGGTCAGTGTAGTTTAGTACGCACTAGTCTCACATCTGTCTGGTCAGTGTACTGTAGTTTAGTACGCTCTGGTCTCACATCTGTCTGGTCAGTGTAGTTTAGTACGCTCTGGTCTCACATCTGTCTGGTCAGTGTAGTTTAGTACGCTCTGGTCTCACATCTATCTGTTCAGTGTAGTTTAGTACGCACTGGTCTCACATCTGTCTGGTCAGTGTAGTTTAGTACGCTCTGGTCTCACATCTGTCTGGTCAGTGTAGTTTAGTACGCTCTGGTCTCACATCTGTCTGGTCAGTGTAGTTTAGTACGCTCTGGTCTCACATCTGTCTGGTCAGTGTAGTTTAGTACGCACTGGTCTCACATCTGTCTGGTCAGTGTAATTTAGTACGCTCTGGTCTCACATCTGTCTGGTCAGTGTAGTTTAGTACGCTCTGGTCTCACATCTGTCTGGTCAGTGTAGTTTAGTATGCACTAGTCTCGCGTCCCTCATTGATCATTTTAGTTTAGTACGCACTGGTCTCACGTCTGTCTGGTCAGTGTAGTTTAGTACGCTCTGGTCTCACATCTGTCTGGTCAGTGTAGTTTAGTACGCTCTGGTCTCACATCTGTCTGGTCAGTGTAGTTTAGTACGCACTGGTCTCACATCTGTCTGGTCAGTGTAGTTTAGTACGCTCTGGTCTCACATCTGTCTGGTCAGTGTAGTTTAGTACGCTCTGGTCTCACATCTGTCTGGTCAGTGTAGTTTAGTACGCTCTGGTCTCACATCTATCTGTTCAGTGTAGTTTAGTACGCTCTGGTCTCACATCTGTCTGGTCAGTGTAGTTTAGTACGCTCTGGTCTCACATCTGTCTGGTCAGTGTAGTTTAGTACGCACTAGTCTCACATCTGTCTGGTCAGTGTACTGTAGTTTAGTACGCTCTGGTCTCACATCTGTCTGGTCAGTGTAGTTTAGTACGCTCTGGTCTCACATCTGTCTGGTCAGTGTAGTTTAGTACGCTCTGGTCTCACATCTATCTGGTCAGTGTAGTTTAGTACGCACTGGTCTCACATCTGTCTGGTCAGTGTAGTTTAGTACGCTCTGGTCTCACATCTGTCTGGTCAGTGTAGTTTAGTACGCTCTGGTCTCACATCTATCTGTTCAGTGTAGTTTAGTACGCACTGGTCTCACATCTGTCTGGTCAGTGTAGTTTAGTACGCTCTGGTCTCACATCTGTCTGGTCAGTGTAATTTAGTACGCTCTGGTCTCACATCTGTCTGGTCAGTGTAGTTTAGTATGCACTAGTCTCGCGTCCCTCATTGATCATTTTAGTTTAGTACGCACTGGTCTCACGTCTGTCTGGTCAGTGTAGTTTAGTACGCACTAGTCTCACATCTGTCTGGTCAGTGTACTGTAGTTTAGTACGCTCTGGTCTCACATCTGTCTGGTCAGTGTAGTTTAGTACGCTCTGGTCTCACATCTGTCTGGTCAGTGTAGTTTAGTACGCTCTGGTCTCACATCTATCTGTTCAGTGTAGTTTAGTACGCACTGGTCTCACATCTGTCTGGTCAGTGTAGTTTAGTACGCTCTGGTCTCACATCTGTCTGGTCAGTGTAGTTTAGTACGCTCTGGTCTCACATCTGTCTGGTCAGTGTAGTTTAGTACGCTCTGGTCTCACATCTGTCTGGTCAGTGTAGTTTAGTACGCACTGGTCTCACATCTGTCTGGTCAGTGTAATTTAGTACGCTCTGGTCTCACATCTGTCTGGTCAGTGTAGTTTAGTACGCTCTGGTCTCACATCTGTCTGGTCAGTGTAGTTTAGTATGCACTAGTCTCGCGTCCCTCATTGATCATTTTAGTTTAGTACGCACTGGTCTCACGTCTGTCTGGTCAGTGTAGTTTAGTATGCACTAGTCTCACGTCCCTCATTGATCAGTGTGGTTCAGTATGCACTAGTCTCACATCTGTCTGATCATTGTAGTTTAGTACGCACTAGTCTCGCGTCCCTCATTGATCAGTTTAGTTGAGTACGCACTGGTCTCGGATCAGTGTAGTTTAGTACACACTGGTCTCCAGTAGCAGCAGCAGCAGCTCGTCATGTGAATGTTGTTGAGGCGGCTCGGCTCGGGGCTGAACTGCAGTCATGGGCTGTTGCTGGACGCTTCTGTTCGGAGGATCACATGAACCTCCGATTATTTACGATGTTCTACCGCCACGAATGGAGAAATTTCCCAGGAATGAAGGATTGTTTTTGCTCAACTTTGGCTGTTTCTGATTCGCGCTTCACTTCAGCAGCACTTTCAACAGCGACTTCACTTTACTTCACATGCTAACTGAGGCTAACTCAAATCAATGCCAGATTTCCCAGACTCTTCAAGGAGTTCATGATGACATTTTTATTTTATTTTATCTCACTTTTATATTTTACTTCATTTTATCGACACACGTGAATATATGAAGTTTTTATTTCCGGAATTCAGCGAGTTTAATATGAATTCCTCAGTGGATTTTTCGCTGAAGAAAGCGCTGAAAACTCCTCCGACACGACGAACTGCTGAGGTAAAAACACCCACAGAAATACTTTATTACAACAGATATGACTAAAAGAGCCACTTTAGGATGTCAATAATTCTGTAATATGTGAATATGACTCACAATGAAGCTTATTAGTTTCGATTCAAGTCTCATTCAGTTGATCGTTGCATAGGTTCATAAACTACTCTTGCTCGATGTTTAATACAGTTTAGACCTATATATCTGACTGTATTCGTTTTGTTTATTTTTTGGGGGTCTCTAAGTGGGGTTTTTTGTATTGTTTATGAGGTTATTTATGTAGTACAATGACAGATGTGCAGCTGCTCCACAGACTAACTTAGTCCTCAGTGTAAGTCAGAGTAAAAGTGCAGCAAGTTAGTTGTTCAGTAACTTACACACTAGCTCAAAGTGTGAACATTTGAATGAAGTTTCTTGTCTCAAGTAATTTATTAATGAGAGAAATCAATGAAACTACTACATTCCAGCGGTGCAGTTGGACACCCGAGACGCGGGATGTGTCTCAAATCCTAGTGAGCTCACTAACTAGACATCAACTAGCATTTCTGGGCCTCGCGGTCTAAAAAAAGCCTACTCAAACAGTTCAAATGCTGGCATTGGCGGGACTGAATGACAGTGCTGCCTTGACCTCTTTCTAGTATGTTTACACTGTGAGCTGATTCACACATCTGGATCAAAGCTGAAGAAAACAGCTGAGCAGGTCTATACACATAAAAGTTGAAACTTCCACGTTAAAATGTAGTAGACTTTTAAGAAGACAGCATAAGCTTTTTGTCTACTTGATTTAATTTTAAGATTTTCAAAGTATAGCTGGGTCATTATGTTAAAAGCCTGTCATAAGTTTGGCCTAATAAAGATCAAACATCAGTTCAAAGTGCAAAGGTTTGCTTTATTACAGAGTTCAACTATAAGATTAATTTTCAATCAAACTTTGAAGTATTGCTAATACAGCTCATTATGTGCCCTATATAGACATATTCATTTAGAGATTGCACAGGACATATATTCATATACCAAAAGTAGTTTGTATCTTTTTTTCCAAAAAAGTTTTATTTGAAATTTTAATAAAATGTTTTATTTTCAACATATTTCAATTTAAGATTGAAATATAGTGCAACAATATACATTTTATTAAAAAGAAATCCACATTTAAAAACATTTTTGCTAGAAATATTAACATTTTTAATAGAAGTTTTATGTTCAATGTTTTTGCCAATTGAAGCTTGAAATGATCTGTATTGCAACTACATTAATTTGATTTAAAAATCCCCTTTTAAAAATAAATATTTTGCTAGAAATATTTACATTTTTTTTCAAAAAAAATTATTTTCAGCATTTTTGTGAATTAAAGCTTGAAATATATTGCAACTACATACATTTTATTTTAAAAAAACGTTTTTTTTGTGCTAGAAATAATTAGATTTTTAATAGACATTTTATTTTGAACATTTTTTTGAATTAAAGCTTTAAATTATCTATATTGCAACTGCATTAATTTGATTTAAAAATCCCCTTTTAAAAATATATATTTATGCTAGAAATATTTACATTTTTGATCAAATGTTTTATTTTCAACATTTTTGTGAATTAAAGCTTGAAATGATCTACATTGCAACTAAATTAATTTGATTTAAAAATCCCCTTTTTAAAAAAATATATTTTTTGCTAGAAATATTTACATTTTTAATAAACGTTAGGGTTAGGGATCAATATTGCAACTACAGAAATTTGTAAAAAAAATCACTTTTAAAAAAAAATTTTTTTGCTAGAAATATTCACATTTTTAATCAAATGTTTTATTTTTTCACATTTTTGTGAATTAAAGCTTAAATTTATCTATATTGTAGCTACATTAATTTGATTAAAAATATATAAAAATACCCTTTTTTAAATATTTTGTTTTTGCTAAAGGTTTTTAGCAGTAGTAAAAGGGACCAAAACTGTGGCACTCTGTTGTCGAAGCTGATAAAGAAGGTCACTTCCGAACCATTTTGGGAAGTGAGATTAAGTAACCAAGAGAAGCTGGTTTAACACTGGTCATCTGTGCTTCATTGAAAGCTTTCACAGTCTCTCATGTCTTTCTCCAGATCAGTGGGTGTGTGTTTACAGGTGTGTGTGCTTTCTTTCCGATTGTCTGAGTGCAGTGAAAGCTGCTGATCAGACTGACAAACTCAGACTGCAGCAGCTCTCTGATACTCTGAAGTTTCCAGATGGGTCCAGATGGGTGTGTCGAGTATTACGTAAGAGCAAAACAAATATTCCTTGTCTCAATTTCCATAGTATTATGCCGCCCGCCTCGTCCCTCAGGCTGCTTTGCCTGATGGGAGTTTGATGGTGTGCTCAGATGTGGTGAACTGCCGAAGACAGTACAGACTCAAATCACACATTGTGGCACTAGTAAAATCCTCAAAATCCAGCAGTCAGTTGCATAAAACCCTTGACGGTCAGGAAACTCTTAGTGACAGTTTACTACTAAGTGCTGTTTTCGCTCAAGGGGTTTTGTGTAGATATTTAGAAACAATAGTGGTCCTGTAAAGTTAACGTGAGCATGCATTTGGACTGGTTTTACTTGTGAACATTTTATTAGCGTAGAGTGGCTCCATTCAGTTTAAAGCAAGCTTGTGTTCAGCAGGCTCTTGTCTTCAGGGCTCGAAATGAACTTTTTTACTTGGTAGCACTGGTGTTCCCAACTTCAAAAAGTTAGGAGCACAAAATTTTTTTTAGGAGAATGAGTTACCACTTGGTTACTGTTGTAAACAAAGCAATTCTGTGGTTATAAACACTACTTTAATATGCATTATACAGAGACAAGATAACAAGAAAATACCATCTAAACTTTTTTGAGGACAGTCAGTTTTAACCAGCTCAGTGTGCATTATAACATCCCATTTAAGGGCCTATGAAATCTGTTTTATTTTTGTTCAGATTCTGTTTATTGTGCATGCTTCAGTGAGTGTAGTAGCCCAAACTGAGACATGTACATTCTGACATTCCGCAATATATCGTAAATTCCATTTTTATGATTCCGCAATTTCATCTGCATTTATTCGCATTCTGTGGCCGTAAAAATGATTTCAGAGACTGAAGACTGTCAGTTTGTCCTCTGGCGCTCAGCGGGACGCACAGAAACCCCATCAGCCCATTAGTGATTCTGTTTGAGCGGCCCACACCCGTGGAGATCCTGACCTCACCAAACCGCCACATGCTTTATTTTTAATTGCAGCGGTGCATCTTCACTGAGTGCAGAACATCACCCGATCAGTCTGATCTTTTATGTTCATTTCTGTAGCTGCAGATCCTGCTGAATGCTTATCAGACGCTTCAGCTTTACTAGGTCAGCCTTAGGGGGTCTTAACCAGTTCGGCAACTAACTGGGGAGATTTCAGTAACGCCATGCAGTCTGACAGAAAGATACTGATCAGATTTATTCATTTGCTAATTGTCACCTATGGGCTTAATAAAAAAGAGTGATTAATGTCCATTGTCTAATGCTGAATTTCAGGACTGCTTTATTCACTGAATGTGACGTTTCTTATACTGATACTTTCTGCAGCCCTTAAATAGAGTAACTAACAAATATTCAATAAATGCACTCAATGCATTCAAATTTTAGCCATTAATTTGTCCCTCATATCATACATGAGCAGATTGTTTTGCTATAGGTTATTGTTGATCCACACATGCACAAGGAAACACTGAATCACTTACTGTTGTGACAGAAAAGCCATGAGTCAAACTTATTCAGCTGCTTGTCATGTGACTATGAGCTAATAGAGATTTCTCAAATTGAGCATGTACAGTATGAAGCTCAAGAGGTGTCAGAAGACTGAAAACTAAATTGGAAACTAATTTGAAACTACTGTTGCATCCATTAGGATTACGAGAGTAGAAGTAACTGGAAACCAAATGAATCACTGCATCAAACTGTTTATTTTAAAGGAATAAAATAACATGATGGTCTATTAAAAAAAAGAGCATTGTGTTTTCATGCTTAGCTTACACTCTTAATAATAAAGGTTCCAAAATTGTGTTTTTGAAGTGATGCCATAGAAGAACCATTTTGGGTCCCTAATGAACCTTTCAGGGAACAGTTCTTAAAAGAACCATTTTGAAGAACATTTTAGAACATTTCGACTATAGAGAACCTTTTATGCATTTGGAAGGTTCCATGGATGTTTAATGTTCTTCATCGAACCATTGATGCCAAGAAATAACCTTTATTTGTAAGAGTGCAATGCAAAGAAAATACCTGACAGGAAACAAAATTGCTGTTTTGATGTAGAAGTATGCAATATTTATTGACTGTATTAATATTGTAATTGCTTTGCAAAAAACAAACAAAAACACGTCATGGGAGTTCAGTCGCATTCACCTATGATGAAGCCTGTTAGAATGCAGTCAGAATGCCTTTATAATTGAGTCAGTGATGTAATAATCCATTCATAATAAAGACGTTCACTTGCTTTGTTTCTAAATGAATCAGCCATTTTGAACAAATCATTTGAATAAATGATTCAGTGAATCACTCGTTAAGGCAGAAAATTGCTGCCACTTACTGATGGTTTAAGTGTCATATTTATTTGTCCATGACAGGCCTAAATCATCCAGTCCAGGAGCAAATATGTTATACAAGTTCTATAACAAGAGCAAAATCTTAATTATTTTTATAGACAATAATTAGCCCTAAAATCCCTAAAAAATATTGAAATATCATTTTTTAAATATTGAGATATCCTAATTTGATTACATTAAATCATACTTGTAATACAAGGGAAAAACAATTTAAACGACAGTGTTATATATTATGTAAACATGAAAAAATTAGGAAACTTATGATTTTTTTTTTTTTTAATTTAATTTTAAATTAAATTATTTATTTATTTCCATATTTTTTTTAAATAATGATAATAACAATGGTGATACTATTATTGCAATCATTTGATTATTATTTTATATCATATTTGTATCATTTTATAGTCAGATTGATTTATATAATCACAACATTTTTGTAAACAAGCCCTACAAACAAGCACAGGAAAGCTACACGTTACACATCAGATTGAAGCTGTAAACTGACTCCATGTTGAAGTACAATGCCAGTGGGTCACGTATGTCCATAAGCTGGAAAAGGACAAAAACAACATAAGAGGACAGAGAATGAAGTCAAACCTGAAATGTTAGTTTTGTATTGTTTTGATCTCGAGGCATGTTAGGAATGTGAGTGGCTCTTTTTACAGATCTTTTTGATACATTGTTGAGTCATTATAAACCATTCACCAGTTTCCCATTAACTAACTCCTAGAAACTATCCCCCCCCAAACCTATTATTACATTCAAGTGATAGTTTGGTTTGCACAAAGCTTGATCTAACTCAAATCTGCTTTGACCACTGTAACACTATCAGGTGTTTTAAGAGAGATAATGCTGTGAATAAAATATGTTTTTGGAAAATAAAATAATTTACCTTTAGTTGGTTATGACATGGAATGATTAATCTGTCAGTCAGTTGCATGTTCATACAGTTAATTAAACAGTAAATGAGAACGTTTCTATATAATGCTCATATATTGATTGACATTTGATTAGTTAATTTATTGTTCTAATAATTGTTAGATTAATTCATTATCAATTATTAATTGTCGTCTAAGGGGCCATTCAGTATTTTTTAGTAGAAATTAATACTTTTATTCAGCAAAGACATTTCTAATGTTAGTGTCCACAAAAATAGCAGCACAACTGCACAACTGTTTTCATGTTTCATAATAATAATCAGAAATGTTTCTTGAGCAGCAAATCAGCATATTAGAGTGATTTCTGAAGTATCATGTGACACTGAAGACTGGAGTAATGATGCTAAAAATTCAGCTTCACAGCAATAAATTACATTTTACAATGTATTTAGATAGAGAGCAGCTATTTTAAATTATAATAATATTTCACACTTTTTACTGTATTTTAATCAAATTAATGCAGCCTTGGTGAGCAGAAGAGGCTTCTTATAAAAAACTGGTGAATAATGAATATTCATATAATGTTCTCAAGGTCGTCTCAATATGCTACTCTTACTTTGAGATGGCTTTTTTAGTGCGATGTGAGGAGTGAGAGGAATTAAAACTGAACACAGATTCACAGACTCCCTAATCTGAATTAACCGTCGTGCTGCAGATTCTGTGTGAATGAAATCAGAGGCACATTAAACACTCCTGACAGCTGTCGTGTGTCTCTAAATTTGGTACATTTTGATATTTTGAAATACATCTGTAACACTGGAGCGTAAAGATGTGTAACCCGCTCATCTACCTGTCATTTAGGCTTTAGGTGAAATATCACTATTATTTATAGAGACATTGATGATAAGCACCAGCGAAGGACTGAGTCGTTTACATGCATCAGAGTATACTGCCCTCCAAAGGCAAAGCGCAGTAACTACACATTTGGTCAATATTGAGTTAAGGCTTAAAATGGGCTTTGTGACAACCATCTTGTCTTGTGGCAAAGTCTCCTGGTTCAATTTTGTCCCGTTTCAGAGAAACGAGAGTGTCAAAATCGCAGTAACTACATAATCCAAACTAATACCATATAAGGTGTAAAAACTTTAAAGGCTTTTTTCTCAGTTTCAGTGTTGGCGTAGTTACTGCACTTTGCCTTTGTAGGGCAGTATGGATGTTGTAGAGTTATATTATCATAGTAATCGTACTGTTGTTTTCAGTGAATTATGGGAGCTTTTAATGTCTCCTCTTAATCACACAACAGCCTTGAGTGTGCTTAGGACTGAATGCTAATAAATGTACACATCTGCAACTACGGCTTACAGCTTGTATTTGTGACTCAGAAGGTCCTGTAAACTGGAAATGTGTACCATACTCTCTGAATGTCAAAAAATGCAACTACAAAGCAAAATAGAATTGGGGCATATCCACGTTTTTTCCCTTCAACAGTGCAATTTTATTAGTCAGGTGGGACTTTTTTTTTTTTAAGTACAGTAGTTGCTTTTTAAAAAAAATAGTGTACAGTGTACAGGAATGTCCAACTGTGGCCCTGCTTTCAGGTGATAAGTGATTCTATGTTGTGACATGAATAATATGTATTGCATCAAAAAAAGTTGATATTGACACAAGCAGACGTTTGCCACAAATGCTTTCTCTGATCGAGACTGGATTCTTAAATCTTACACTATACCACTGCAGACAGCATACTAGGCATGCTTCATGTTATGGTGATCTGCCTGGTCCTGCTCATTGGACTGAGCGTTTAACGCTGTGGTGTATTGTAGGAGCATACTGCGACAAGTCAGAGCATGTAAGGAGTGTGTGATTTGCATGTCCTGTTTCCCATGTCATTCAGTGCACTAGTGCTGTTCGTGTAGCCTGCGGCTCTGGAACATCTGTATCATAGTGTTGTCATTAATATGGATTTTTTTGATGCATACCTATTAGGGGTGGAACGGTTCACAGAAGTCACGGTTCGGTTCGTACCTCGGTTCAGACGTCACGGTTCGGTATGATTTCGGTACAGTGGAGGGAAAAGCAAAACAAAAATGCAGAAGGCAATTAGATGTATTTCCACTCACATACCCAACAACCGCTGAACAACGGCAACACACAGTCCTCGTCTTTTCCACCACTCTCTCGCCTGTACTACTGTAACTGACTGGAAAAGCGAAGTTTTCCCAAACTTGCGATCTAAGGGGCCGTTCACATGTCGCGCCTAAAAACGCGTGAAAAACGCTAGGTGCGCTGCTTTCTTCCTGATCAACAAAGCGCTCGGGCGCTTGCGCTCCGGAAGCGTCTGCCGTTTCTAAGCAACCATCAGCTGCGCTCTAGCTCCAAGCCTATGCGTCTCCATGCATTGTTTCTTCTATTAGCGTCAAAATAATGGGGGCTTGACAAATCATAAAGTTCAGGAAATCACTGGACCACAATGATGGACCGTCGAGCTGACAAAAAATTGCTGAGTGCCAGAGAATGTAGACGGGCTCTGATAGACCGCATACATAGGCGGAGCTCGGCTGCATCGACGCCAATCAGAGCTTCAGAGCTAAAGCGGGGCTAAATATTAGCTGTCCCTAAAGAACCCGCGTATCTAACAGTAGTTCCGCATTACATTAATTATTTTGCAGGCAAGTTTTTTTTTTTTTTTTTCATACCGTGTATTCTCCGTTTAAATTCATGCACCGAACCGTGACCCCCGTACCGATTCGGTTCGAAACGAATACATGTACCGTTCCACCCCTAATACCTATACTGAAATATTTGAAACTGATTCAGTACTCATTATGTGTAGTATTGATACGCCAATACCAGCTACTCTCTCTCACATTTCCCTGGCTGTGAGTCGACACGCTCGCAGTCCAGATATTTTAAAGGATTAGTTCACTTCCAGAACAAAAATTTACAGACTTCTATGGTGCCTTTGAGTTTGAACTTCCTAAATGTACTTTAAATGCAGCTTCAAAGGGCTCTAAACAATCCCAGCCAAGGAATAAGAGTCTTAGGTCCCACTTTACATTATGTATGTATTTACATTTAAATTAATCATTTGGTACAATGTACTTATTTTGTACATGCATGTTTTTACATGGCATTTATATATTTTTAAAAACCTATATGTAATTACATTTGTAATTAATTTCTGTAACTACCACTGTTGAACCAACCCTCACACCCTAACCCACCATTAACCTACCCATACCACCAAACCTGTCCCTAACCTTACCCATATCCCACCTTAATAGAAGCAAAAGTGTTTTGCAATGCAATATGATCACATTAAGTACATTGTACTTATTTTTTAATGTAAGTACATAATAGTTAATAGGCCATCTAATATAAAGTGTGACCAAGTCTTATCTAGAGAAATGATTAGTCGTTTTCTTAAATTAATATTACACTTTTTAACCACAAATGCTCATCTTGTCTAGCTTTGTGATGCACATGTGTACTCTGGTTCAATACAGTTAGGGTATGTCCAAAAACTCCCATCTCTTTTTCTTTTCCAACTTCAAAATCGTCCTACATCGCTGTTTTTTTTGTAAAGGGAGTTTGATCTTCTTTGCAATTTCACTTTGTGAACACTTGGTTGGTACTTTTGCAGTGATGTACGGCAATTTTGAAGTTGGAGGAGAAAATGTGAGTTTTTCGACATACCCTAACTGTCTTGATCCGGAGTGCACAGAGTATGCATGTGAATCATAGATCTAGACAAGACGAGCATTTGTGGTTAAAGTTAATAACAGACAATTTTTCTTTGGCTTGGATCGTTTAGAGCCCTTTGAAGCTGCATTTAAACTGCATTTTGGAAGTTCAATCCCAGGGGCACCATAGAACGCCACTATATGGAGAGAAATCCTGAAATGTTTTCCTCTAAAAACATAATTTTTTGTACGACTGAAGAAGAAAGACATGAACATTTTGGATGACAAGGGAGTGAATAAATTATCTGTTCTGGAAGTGAACTAATCCTTTAATGAAATAAGTGTTGAGCAGGGTGAGAAATAAACTTTTCCTTTAACTTTTCCCTTTGCCCCCAGTAACTGATTTCCAAGGGAAATCAGTAAGATCAGTAAGATTTTTAATGTTTTGTAAAGAGTTTTATTTATCTTATGAAGGCTGCATTTATTGACTAAAAAAAAAAAACAGTAATATTGTGAAACATTGCAATTTAAAATAATGATTTTCTATTTCAGTATGCTTTTAAAATATAATTTATTTCTGTGATGCAAAGCTAAATTCAGCATGATTACTCCACTCTTCAGTGTCACATAATCCTTCAGAAATAGTTCTAATATGCAGATTTTTTATCAATGTTGAAACAGTTGCTGCTGTTTTTTTAACCTATGATATTTTTCAGGATTCTTTGATGAATAAAAAGTTTAAAAGAACAGCCTTTATTTTAAATAGAAATCTTTTGTAACAATATACACTACTGTTCAAAGGTTTGTGGTCAGAAATAGAATTTTTATTATTTCTAAGAAATTGATATTTTTATTCAACAAGGATGTGTAAAATTAATAAAATATGTTTTGCTGAGCTGAAAATTCAGCTTTGCACCACAGAAATAAATTAAAATCGAAAACCATAATTTAAAATGGTAATAATATTAGCACAGGACAAATCTAACATTCACAGATATTTATATGTATTTAATCCACAATTCATCTCTGTATATGCATTACTCATGCTCCTGCACATTCACAGATATATGGAGATATTACTTCACTTATGCTGTCTATACTTATAGATATTGCCATAGTGATGGTCATATATATGACAGATGAGCGGAAAAAGTAACGTGACTGAAACATATGAATAAGGGATTTGTGTTTGTCTCATGAGTCGTTGTTTTCACCGTTACGTCTGCAGAGACGTAATTGCGTAATTTTCCATCTTCACCATGGCAGCGGGAAGGTTTGTGTTTCCCGTTTGGTTTTAGTGTGGCACAGCTCCTGCCCTCTTGACTTTCCATGCCACACGGCACTTTCCTTCCGCTGCGCCGTCATCGCTCTTTTCACTCATTATTCTTCTGATCAGTCCTCATGCATTCATGAGTCTGAAGAGTCTAGCAGGAGAAAATCATGATGAAAACACTTGACCAACTGCATTAATGCTGCAGAATGTTTCATCACAGGGTATTCTGGGTGCTTTCTTTCTGGCCCAACTTCTGCTTTCAGTGTGCATATGTGGGATTTTTGACCTATTTTTTGGTCCAGCAGGGAAAACTGGTCACGTAGTAGCATCTGATCACATAGTAAAGTACAGCTTTTACAATTTGTGTTGGTATTCTTTCCACACTTAAGTGGTACATTGTGAAAACCCCCAGCTGATCACACTGTCATTCTTTTAAAACCTGCTCTCATGCTTTCTGTACAGTCGTACATATTTTCTGTCTAGCAATATGTAACCGTTGCTATTATACAAACACAGGGTTATTAACCTGTAATTACAACATTTAGTTTTAACCACCAAAACTATATGGTCTTCTTTTAATTTAGTACATTCCGTTAATCAGTTCATGCAGTAGCAATAATGTTTGTACATGTTTCTGCATGCTTCAGATATAATTTACAAACTATACATCTCTCTGTCGAGTTCAAGTGCATTTTGAGCTATACTATTATTCTGTGGACACAGGCACCTCACAGGACCAGATATATATATTTATATGAAACAAATATGTGACCCTGGACCACAAAACCAGTCTTAAGTCGCTGGGGTATATTTGTAGCAATAGCCAAAAATACATTGCATGGGTCAAAATTTTTGATTTTTCTTTTATGCCAAAAATCATTAAGAAATTAAGTAAAGTTCATGTTCCATGAAGATTTTTTGTAAAATTCCTACTGTAAACATATCAAAATGTAATTTTTGATTTGTAATATGCATTGTTAAGAACCTAATTTGGACAACTTTAAAGGTGATTTTCTCAGTCTTTTTGATTTTTTTTGCATCCTCAGATTTCTGATTTCAAATAGATGTATCTCGGCCAAATATTGTCCTATCCTAACAAACCAAACATCAATAGAAAGCTTATTTATTGAGCTTTCATATGATGTATAAATCTCAGTTTTGTCAAATTTAACCTTATGACTGGTTTTGTCGTCCAGGGTCACATATAAAAGAAGTAATCAAACTAAACATCATTTTGATTATATAGGCATTTAAAGGAATAGTTTACCCAAATATGAAAATGTGCTGAAATTGTCCTCACCCTCAGACCATCCAAGACGTAGATGGGTTTGTTTCTGAATCAGAATGGATTTAGAGAAATTTAGCTTTACATCTCATGCTTTGCTCATTGCAGTGACATAACTTTTCATTATTAGACATTAATTGGTGGACTGGAGTGGTGTGGGTTACTTGTGGATTATTGTGATGGTTTTATCAGCTGTTTGGACTCTCATTCTGACGGCACCCATTCACTCCAGAGGATCCAGTGATGACAGTGATGGATTATACATTTCTCAGACAGTTGAAAAAGAAACATTCATGGAAAACAGTGCAAGACAGCATTACGAGCATGAGGATGTTAATACTCAATATACACAACAATATAAATATAAAAAGGATAAATATTTTTATCTTTGGAGGTTCCTGTTGCAAAGAGCCTTAAAAGCTTTAAGAAATGTTTGTTCCAATGTATGATTCGAAAAGCGAGTGAGTCTGAAGCACGAAACTTTTCATTTCATAATAACATGCGCCGTGACTGTAATATGTGTTTTGTCTGTAATTTTTTACCGTCGTCCTGTCGCGTGACTGGAAAACCAAAATGCTGCCAGACGTCAGACTTATAAGAAGACGGGGAATCTTCAATTTCAGTTTCAGCCGAACTCATGTTGCTCTACTAATATTCAGTTCAAGCGATTTTTGCAACTGCAATGAAAGCACAAGCAGCGAGTAGGAGACGTCGACAACTCAACCAATAGGATTAGACTGTCTTCACGATAAATGAGCATGTTTTCATTTACAAATGAAACTACGTGAATGATTCATTTCTCAGTAAAACAGTTTAGTATTTATATAGTCTAGTCTATTAATTAGACGAAACAAAATAAAATATGTTCAATTCAACCTTTAAACTACATTCCAGTAAAAATCAGTCATATAGCATATGTCAAGCATTTACAGAATCATTTACATGAACGTTAAAGAGAGACAAATTAAGGGGTGGAAACGCACGGAAATAAAAATATATACAAAAATAACAGGCTAATAAAAATAATATTAGTAATAGTAATACTAATGATAATGATAATAATATTAAGACAAATACGAAAAAAAGACTATTAGTTAATAGAAGGAATGTAGGCCTATTTTACTGTGTGACGTTAAATTATTTCCAAATGAAACTACGTGAATGATTCACTCTTCAATTATTTGTCTATTAATTAGACTAAATAAAATACAATATATGTTAAATTTAAGCTTTAAACTGCATTCCAGTAAAAACCGCAGTCATGGAACCTTTACAGTATCATTTACGTTCAGAATGTTATGTAACGAGATCAAAATGAAGGAAAAAATAACGAACATAAACGAATAATACAAATATTACGGGAAAAAAGAAGGTCAGTCAATGGACAAGATTGTGGGATGCATGAAATGTTTCGTGCAGGGCTATTTACTTTGAAGTAGGCCTACATGTAATACATGTAAACACTTGTGAAAGCTGTCTACATTGCGCACAGACAGCATTAGCATATACAGCATCGCCTATATAATTATTTAATATTGTAATAATTTCTATAACAATTAATATAATAAGTTCTTAACTCAAAATAAAATATCTCAAATAATTCTGGGTTACTAATGTCACGCAGGTTTGTTTATTCATTAAACTCGTGGCCACGAGAAATGCATGTTGAGCAAAAATACATTTCACGAAAATAATATAAAATTACAAAACAAAGAAAACAAATGGAATGAGGGATAAGCTTTAAAGTTCACGAAAAAGCCAAATATTAAGCGGCATCCTTCATGTTTTCTTTATTCAGCAAATACTTTACAGTTTTGAATTATGTTCAGCTTCTGTTTTTATGACCATAAATGACAGTTTTTTTTTTTTGTTTGTTTGTTTTTTTTAGAAAAACGTCCGAACACCGGTCTCAAAAGTAGAAGCAAAAGTCTTGTTTCCACCAGCGCGGCATTTTTTTATTCAGCGTAATTGATGGATGTCTAAAACAAAAATAAGGAGAATCCTAAAACATATAAATATACATTTCTTAAAATAATAACATCTGAACTTCGTACACAACAATACGGCAACGACTTTACAACAGGACACATTATTTTATTTTAAAGTAGCTTGTACACCAATGGATTTCAGATGTCGGGATATTTCAGACCGCATCTCCACAGCATAATCACTCTAATATTAAACATACGGGTCAGGAGGCGGGTCGGGTACAATATTTTATTTTTTTATTCGGCGGTCCGAGTTGCGGGCGGGTTAGTTGAAAACGTCGGTCGGGTTCGGGTTGTTTATCCACTGACCCGCGCATCACTGGTGTCAGGGCGGTGGACACTAATGTTTTGAAAAAAGTGGAGCGAGTGAGGAAAGCTTTCCCCTTCTCCCTGGCATGCATTTGAATGCTGAATTCGAAATGCAACTGAATGCAGTCGGAATCCGCCCCCAGCACCCCCAAAATAGTCTCCAAATGTTGATTACAACAAGGCAACAGACAGCATTCAACACCCCACCCCACCCCCACCCTGCCATTCATAAACATTTCGCTCTTTATACTGCATGCCGCTTAACGCTGATGCCTCATTAACGGCTACTTTTCAGAAAACTGAAAAAAAAAGAAAAAAAAAAACACTTCCCTTTGGTTTCCCAGAACAGACTTAAGCCTAGTTCCAGGCTTAACGAACTTCTTCAAAATAGAAGAACTACTTTTCCACTTTAAAAAAAAAGAAAAAGAAAAAAGGTGGGGAAAAATTGCATAACTCACTGGAGCACTTTTGATACTTAACTGTATTCGTTGTCAGTCATATAAGCTTTATTGTTTTGAAAAGTGAGCCTTCTGTTTATTTGTCTAAATTATTTTCTATATTAGGATATAATACTAGGCTATAGTATTTACATGGACATTATAGGCCAAATCTACATGGGTTTCTTCCCTTTCACTTCAATTAGTTTTTAAGAAAAAAAAAAAAACTGCATGGGCAGTGCGCCATCTTAATGTACAGCATCAAAAATGTAAGAACAAATCTAAAGACAACAATAATAATAATAATAATAATAATAATAATAATAATAAAATTAATTATTAACACTCCTAAAAGTACAGTATAGTGCTCAGATACACTTAAGTTAGGTGACCTAACCCTAGTTGATACTTTATTTCAACTTTTCAATTATTTCATTAATTTACAAATAAACAAATGCCTTTCCGATATGATATAGCCTAAGTGAAAAGGGAGACGATTTCTAAAATGATTTCACCAAAAGGCGGACGCGAACTCGGGTCTCCCGCGTCAAAAACTATATGTTACTCTTATTATCACTTGCGCCACTGAAAATGTTGCACAATAGCCGTCTTTTGTAATATTTGTAAATATGGCCTATTTGCATTGTGTAAAAACATTAAATAAAAGGCACCAGACTACAGAAAATGGCATATACTAAAGTATTTTTTTCTGTTTTTACATTTTTACATTTATTTTGCTTCCGACGCCCATGCTTGATGATGAAAAAGAAAAAGACGAACTACCTCTTAAACATGCATATCTTAATTTGATGTTGCTTTAAAACGCTGAAATATATAATGTATTTTATTCTGAGGGTGAAAGTTGTCGAGTTATTCAACTGCCCGCGGCGCCGTCAGGATCACTTTTTCCCCCTTTAATTAAGCTTACAATACTCCTTCAAGAGTACGGGATTGCTCAAAACTATGCTATTTTACATATTTCTGTTATTTGTGTACAATCACAATGAAAAAACAGATGTGTATGCTATTTGTAAAAAAAAAAAAAAAAAAAAATGGAAACGAGATGCTAGTTTAAGGGCGCATCACAGAAATTGCCTACAATTCTGCATATAGGCTTGCTACTTATTAATTTTATTTTATTTCGTTTTGTTAAATTATTATTCATTAAGAAAATTATATTTCGCATATGGGCATTTTTATTTATTTTACATACAGCTTTTTGGGGGTTTTCTCTGTGCATAAGCTCTGCGCGTGACGTTCTGATGTTTCTGCTGCTTTTTGCTTGTATGCAATTAACCCCTCAAAGCGAATTTAGCTGTTATTAATGTGACACAGCCACGTTTCAATTTAAATTCAAATGTAATTTAACACAATCTAGTCGTTAATAGGCTAATAACTAAACGCGTCGGTTGTCGTTTGAAAAAAAAAACAGAAATTAACATTTCTATTTTCAATGCAGTCTAATAAAAGTTCATCAGGAAAAAAAGAAAAGAAAATAATAATAAAACTGCTCCTGCTTATGAATAAATGTTTTGCTTGATGATGAAGTATCTAAATAGTCTATACTCCATAGGATATAACAAAGTGCTTTTCCAGTCCCGCTTCCACGAGGTTTTATTATTCGCCCGCTGCCCGCTTAGAATACATTTCTAAGCACCAAAATCGCAAAAATACTGTAGTTTATATTTATCCTTCCCATTTCTATTTGTCTCTACTCAAATTAATTGTCAGTGTATCTAAAATTGTGTATCTTAGAAAAAGAAAAAGACGAACTACCTCTTAAACATGCATATCTTAATTTGACGTTGCTTTAAAACGCTGAAATATATAATGTATTTTATTGTGAAGGTGAAAGTTGTCGAGTTATTTAACTGCCTGCGGATCACTTGATTTTTTTCCCCTTAATAAAGTGGATACAGCTTACAATACTCGTTCAAGAGTACGGCATTGCTCAAAACTATGCTATTTTACATATTTCTGTTATTTGTGTACAATCACAATAAAAAAAAAAAAAAAACAGATGTGTAGGCTTTTTGTAAAAATAAATAAATAATGGAAACAAGATGCTGGTTTAAGGGCGCATCACAGAAATTGCCTAAAATTCTGCATACAGGCTTGCTACTTATTAATTTGTTAAATTATTATTCATTCAGAAAGGAAAAACATATATTTCTTATATGGGCCTATTTTATTTATTATTATATATAGGTTTATTGGGTTTTTCTCTGTGCATAAGCTCTGCGCGTGAGGTTCTGATGTTTATGCTGCTTCTTGCTTGTGTATAATTAATCCCTGAAAACGAATTTAGCGGTTTACGTCAGTTGTCGGTTGGAAAAATAAAATAACTGAAATTAACATTTCTATTTCCGATGCAGTCTAATAAATGTTCGTCAGGAAAACAAAGAAAGAAAACAAAATAACAATACAACTGCACCTGCTTATGAATAGGCTATCTTTTTGCTATTGGTTTGAACCATAATTTCAGGAAAGAGGAATCATTGAACTATTGTACTGGTATTTGTGACCAACGCCCCCTAGAGCTGGCCATGGTGATTGGCTACAGAATGTTGTTCCTTGCGCCACCTGGTGGATATTATATGAAGTGCAACAACGTTGTAAAAAAAATAAAAAAAAGCCGCTGCGGCAGGACGCGTGCCCACGCGTGCCGATTTGCAGGCTGCCGCGTGAAAATAGACGCATTTTTAATGGCCAGATCTGTATCATAAATGTATCGTCATCACTCTACGATACATGTCGTAACATTTTTGCATCGCGAAATATCGTACTACGAAATATCGTTACACCCCTAATCGAAATCGAAACTGAATTACGATTAATTGCCCAGCCCTATGTACAAGTAAACATATGTGCTTCTCAGGTGACTCTAGCAGTAAAGATGTTAAAAGTGTCCAATTCACATTACTGAGAGGGAGAGAGAGCAAACACACACTGAATTAGATGGAATCTAATAAAGGTTTGGGATTGTACTGAACTGTAATGAGCAACATCATTCAAATGATGAGCAGAACCAGGTATGCTTGAGTATTCTGTCCTTTTTAGGGTTACATTTTGTGACAGCACATCTTGTTTTTGATTTGTACAGATGTCTTTGATCGGTGTGCATTCAAATATCAGTCGAACCAATCCAGGGTTTGTTTGAAAGTGGAGTGAAAAGGTGGATCTCGGTCTCCTTGTTTGGTGCACATTAGTTTGTGTAAATGCTGATCAGTCCTGCACAATAATGTAGGAGTTTTAACCCATTCCTTTGTGCAGAACCACTTCAACTCTGTGAGGTTGGTGGATTTCCTCCTATGAACTGCTTGCTTAGGTCCTTCCTTCCACAACATTTTAATTGGATTAAGGTCTGGACTTCGACTCAGCCATTCCAAAACATTAACTTTGCTTTTCTTTAAACGTTCTTTGGTAGAATGACTTGTGTTCTTGAGGTTGTAGTCTTGCTGCATGACCCACGTTCTCTTGAGACTCTGTTCTTAAACAGGTGTCCTGATGTTTTCTTTTAAAACTTGCTGGTATAATTTAGAAATCATTGTTCCGTCAATGATGGCAGACTGTCCTTGCCAAGATACAGCAAAACAGACCCAAGCCAGGATATTACCACCTCCATGTTTCAGAGATGGGATAAGATTCTTAAACTGGAATGCAGTGTGTAATAGCTTCTCATTTAAACCAATAAGTTCTATGTTGGTTTCATCCATCCATTAAACCTTTCTCCACCAGTCCTCTGGCTTGTCCACATGATCTTTAGCAAGCAATTTAATTTTTGGAGAACAGTGGCTTTCTTCTTGCAGCTCTGCCATGCACATTAACATTAGCCAATGTGAGAAAGGCCTTTAGTTGCTTAGAAATTACCCTGGGAACTTTTGCATCTCTGTTGGTTGACCACTTCTCAGGAAGGAAACAGTGGTCTTGAATTTCCTCCATTTGTACACAATCTATCTGACTGTGCCTTTGTGGGGTCCAACGTGTTTAGAGATGGTTTTGTAACCTTTTCTAGCTTGATGAGCAACATCAACTCTTTTTCCGAGGTCCTCAGTAATAAAATTATGTTTATGACATGATTCACTTCCACAAACACGATCCCTTTTCTTCGAATAAAGCAGGTCACGTACTGACATTTGATAGTCAATACACTGACTGAAAACACATCTGCACAGATGGACTCTAATAACGTCTTTAAATTAACTGCTAATCCAAGAGATTTACATACTTTTGCAATGCACAGATATGCAACACTGGATCATTTTTCTCAATAAATGACAATGGAAATATTTTTCTCTCTTGTTTGTTTGGGTTTTCTTTAACTACTTTCAGGACTGCGATGAAAATCTGATGATGATTTGGGTCATATTTATCCAGGAATCAGTGGTGTAATGTAATAAAATAATAATACTTCATTAGAGTACTTAAGTATTTTTTGTATCCGTACTTTACTTGAGTTTTTATTTTTCAGCCTACTTTTACTTTTACTCCACTATATTTCGTAATTAAAATGTATACTTTTACTCTGATGCAAGCATATTTGTTACTTACAAAATAGTCAGAAGTCAGGATTTCAGTCAGAATTGCGAGATGTAAACTTGCAACTGTGAGAGAAAAGTTTTTCTTTATAAATCTTTTTATCAACATATAAATATATAACTATTTATCAAATGTATTGCGTTCTATCTAGAAAGTGTTTGCTCACAAAAATATTGCCTTTCTCTCAAAAAAAGTGCATTTGCATTGAAATTGTTTTCTTTCTTTCACCTCTTTATATCCGTCACAAATGTTTTTGTGAGCAAACACAAAGTTTATAAACTCATAATTCTGACTCTTTATTTATTTATTTATTTTTTTACATTTTTTTCCCAGAATTGCGTGATATACACTCAATTCTGACTTTTCTTTCCCCTCAGAAGTTGATGATATAAACTCGCAATTGTGAGAAATAATTTACCTCACAAATGCATGTTATAATACTATTTTCTCACATTTGCAAGTTTTTATCCCACAAATCTGACTTTTTTTTTCAGAATTACGTGATATAAACTCACAATTGTGAGATATAAAGTCAGAATTGCAATAAAGTCTTTGACATTTTGCGAAAAAAAAATGCATTTGCTTGTACTTTTACTTTTAAGTACATTTAAGATAAAAAAAAAAATACTTTTTGTGTAAGTATCACATACTTTAAGACTTTTACTCAAGTAATATTCTAAACGGTGACTTCAACTTCTACCAAAGTCGTTTTCTGGTAAGATATCTGTACTTTTACTCAAGTATGGCTTTCAGGTGTTTTATAAACCACTGGTAGAAATATAGAACATTCCAAAAAGCACTGTAAGTCTATTCAAGGTTATGTTTCAAATACTAGGAGTCATAAGTAGATGTTGTTTTAGGTTCAGATGTTGATTTGCTTGTTAATGTTTCTGAATGGGCGTTTTGTAGTGAATTGCACAATGGCTGTTCTGTCCAGTCATGAGCTGAAGTGTGGTTCGGTGGTGGCAGCAGCATCGTCTGTTTGCTCATGTTTCTGGTATTGTCTGTACTGTTTGATCTGTTTTGTTTTGTCTTTGTCAGTATTTCCATGTGGCAGCTCTGCGTGACGGGACACTCTTGAATCACTCTTGGCATTGTCTTTCAAAGATTTTATTAGAATTCAGAGATGAAATCTGAATATTGATAAGATTGGATAAAATGAATATGGTTTATATAGTTGAATTTCAACATCAGTTTGTTTTTGAAAAGATGGAAATAATGAGTATCTGTAATGCACAAAGCTGCCTGTTTATAAACACAATAATAGTTGGACCTTTAATAACTGTGCCATATCTTCACACTCTGCTTAATAATCAGTGATTTGCTTTACAGTAAATACAGACATGAAGCTAATCATCAACATTAATGATTTCCTCACTGGAGCTTGTAATGGATATATTTCTCTTATTTATTGTATTACCCCTGCCCTGTGTGTGATCTTGTGCTGTTAACTGGTCACAGGGATCTTTGATATTCATCAGAATATTTCATAACTGTTTTGAATCAAATGCTGATATTGCACACTGCAGTATTACACTGTAAAATCCACCATTGTTTTGCTTCAGCATGTTATTTGGGTTAGATGCACTTCATAAATAGTGTCAATCTGATCAGCCAGTCACAATGTGAACAAACGGTCCTGATAGATACTGATGCAGAGTGTCAGATGTGGCTCACTGTTGTGTGTGTTTGTCTTGTTCAGGACTTGAACACCATCTACACTCATCTGTACCACATGGATGTGCTGTGTCACCTCAGAGAACATCAGCTCAGGTGAGTCTGACCTCAACTTCACAGCCTCATGTTATTAGTAATAGACAGCAAACACACATGGCATCAAATGGTGCTTAACCTTCAGAAAATACTAAAGTGGTCACACTTTATTTTTGGGACCAATTCTCACTGTTAACTAACTGCTAACTATGACTTTTGCCTCAATAAACTCCTAGTTTGCTTCTTATTAATAGTTAGAAAGGTGGTTGTTAAGTTTAGTTATTGGGTAACTTATGCAGAATAAGACATTCGTTTTAGTTCACCCAAAAATGAAAATTAGTCCATTATTACTTACCCTCTAGGCATCCTAGGTTATGAGACTTCATTCTTTCATACAAATCCATTCAGAGTTATATAAAACATTGTTCTGGCTCTCCCAAGCTTTATAATGGCAGTGAATGGGTGTTTCCTTTCAACAGTCCAAAACAAGTCCAATAAAGTGCATCCTTCCATAATAAAAAGTGCCTCACACAGCTCCAGGAAGTGAATAAAGGCCTTTTGTAGTGAATCGACGCATTTTTGTAAGAAAAATATCCATATTTAAAATGTAATAATCACTTTAATCTAGCTTGCGCTAACAGTTGTACACAGAAGTCGTTCTGGCCGTTGTGCATTCAATATAAACCAAGAGGAGACTGGTTTTCCTTTATTAAAGTAAGGAAACTTTGCTTCCTTTGCTTCTGTAAACAAACATTGGTTTTCACGAGCCTCACAGGTGCATGTGCAACACCAACATCCGTTCGTGGACGACAGTTTGTGCAAGCTAGATTAAAGTGATTATTACGTTTTAAATATGGATATTTTTCATACAAAATGTATTGATTCACTACATGAGACCTTTATTCACCCCCCTAAGCCATGTGAGGCACTTTTTTATTATGGATGGATGCACTTTATTGGACTTGTTTTGGACTGTTGACATCAATTTATTGACATTTTAAAGCTTGGGAAAGCCACAACAATTTTTTATATAACTTAGATTTGATTTGTCTGAAAGAAGGAAGTCATATACACCTTGGATGCCTACAAATGGCCACAAATGGGTTGAGTTTTTTTGGATGGGAGCTTATGTAGAGCAGATCAAATACTCCTAGATATAATGATCATCACAACTTCAGTCCTTCTCTCAAACTTCTCTTTGTGTTCCAGGTCCATGTGCATGACGGCCAGGTACGAGCGCTATGAGGCTAACCATGTTCTCTTCTAGTAAGTACATCTCTTGCATTTTAGTAGTGTTGATAGCGCCAGGGTTCCTACAGGGTTTGAAAAAGTATGGAATTTGATTTAAGTATTTTCCAGGTCAGGAAAAGTATGGAAAAATATATTTGTGATTCCAGACTTTTGCCCCCATTTAATTTTAGAGTTTAATGAAAATAAATGTATTGTAGGAGAAGTAAGGTTTCATAGCAGCTGTTTACTGATTATATAGTGATTATAAAATATGGCTGAATTCAGGGTGTCCTTTTTCAATAGGCAAAATGCAGGTTGTAAGCACTTTTGGGTTTCTTCTCACTATATTCTTAGGGTTAGGGTTAATATTTCACCATATTGCATAGCCTCAAGGACCTTTACAAAAGTAAAAAATATACAGACTTGTGTCTACAAGAAACCCTTAAACTTAACATATAAAATAATGCACACTGATCCACCTATTGTGCCAATTTCGCGCTGTGGTTTCTTGGCCTCCACAGACTATGCGTTAAAGAGACCTAAGGCCTTGAAATATGACATACTGCCCTAATGAAAGCCAAACTTTAAACACTTTCGAACAGTACAATCTTTTTTATAGACCCTTGAACTTGCCAAATTTTACTGTATGCCATCAGCCCATTTTGTGTCACGGATTCTCTGCTGTCACAAAGGATATGTTAAATTGGACATTAGGCCTTGATATTATCATATTAGTGGTACTACTATAATAAAAAAGCCAAATTTTGAGCAAATTGATCTTATTTAATTCACGTGCATCCAGGCTCTCTTTTTATTCATAGTAAGATGGCAGTGATGCACAAAGAAAATAGGTTATATAAAACTAGAAATTCCTGTGCACATATAGTTTCTTAAAGGCACAAAAAAGTTTCTTGTGTGCATGTAAAAGTCTGTATTTTTTATGTATGTATTTGTTTGTTTATTTTATTTTATTTTAGGGGCTCTGTATGTTGTCACTTTGAGAAAATCAATGAAAAAACCCTATGAAAATAAAAATATTTACAGATGATTGTACTACATACCAAATATAAAGATGAATATAATGCTCTGGGAACCATTTATGTTGAATATGGTCTGAAAATCTACTGAGAGGTTTAGAAATTTGATTCTGGAAAAGTATTGAATTTTAAAATGTAAAATACTTAGATAGCAGATGAATCCAGGATTTAGCTAGATGCCAAGGCAACATTTTTGTTTTGTTTATTTTACTAAAATAAAAAAAACATCTACTTCTTTAAGAAAAGCTAATAAAATGACCAAAACAACCAGACAAAATTATTCAAACTTTAGCTAAAATTAAAGAATTAAGAAAAAAATGAATTCAAATTATTTACAAAACTAGGCCGGGACACATGAAGCCGATAGTCGGGCAGTGTCAGGTTGTCAGTGATCATCTGCAGAACTGATATTCCAAATTGTAAGCAAGCGCTGTTTTGTTTGTGAATATCTTGTATATTCTTGTTTCAGTTTTTACTTTTGATTGACGAACAGTGTTGGGGAAAGTTACTTTTAAAAAGTAATGCAGTACAATATTGAGTTACTCCCTAAATAAGTAACTAATTACGTTTCTTTTTATGGAAAGTAATGCGTTTCGTCACTTTTGCGTTACTTTTTAAATCTGGGCAAGGGTTGCTTGTTTGTTTTTAATATAAAAAGGTCTATTTTTGTCAAATGTAAAAGCCTTTTTACACCAAAAGCCTCAGGCTTAGAGAAGAGTAAATTCACGTCTGTATAGTAGACCGCAGAAGAAAAAATGTCAACTCTTCAGCAATAAAAAAAAAAGGAGAACAAATGTTAGATTATCTAGGGTAATTTTTGCTTATTAGTATGGATGAATTAGATCACCGAAGGTCGGCAGCAAAGACATCGGTTAATAAAATGGAATTAAATACATAAAGGATATTTGTATTATTTAACATATTTAATCATTGCAGGTTTGTGTTGAATTTCACTGTTTTTATTCATTTTGAGGAACACTGTATCTGTATTTTTTGTGAGTGAGATGAATGAATGCATGTTGACTTTTATTTCCAGAACTAAAGTAACATCGTACTCACAATTTCTCTCAATGTCAACACTATTGACGAATATAGACTATTTATAGACTAATATAGACAGTAATTTCTCTCACGCAGGTACAAAACACACATGCTAGGTGCAGTCGGCTGTAGTCAGTGTGGTGTGTTAAAAAGCAGCTTTTTGGTCCAGATACAGCCAGCACACACTGTCACTGCTAGTTCTGTAAAGTCAGCTTGGTGTGTCCCGTCCTTAAAGGGATAGTTCACCCAAAAATGAAAATTTGATGTTTATCTGCTTACCCCCAGGGCATCCAAGAAGTAGGTTACTTTGTTTCTTCAGTAGAACACAAACGAATATTTTTAACTCAAACCGGTGCAGTCTGTCAGTCATATAATGGCAGTCAATGGGCACCAAACCTTAAAGGTTGTATCAGCGATTTCTAGCCTAAAACATAAAGTGTCAAATTCAGCTGACCTTTATTCACGTCTGTTCTGTTAAGAAGGATTATTATTACTTTACTAAAAGCATGTTTTACTTATTAAACTGTATTTAATTTCAGATTTTTTATTTATTATTTAATTTCAGATGTCAGATGCTATTGATTCAATAGCCAAAGCCAGTTTGGCCTGTTAAATACTAAATAAACATGTTGTTTATGTTGTTTACTTGCATAACTTCTTGTTTTTGAAAAAATCGGAAATCGGTATCGGAATCGGCCAGCTTGCTTGTAAAAAATCAGTATCGGAATCGGCCATGAAAAATCATGATCGGTGCATCCCTAATAAACGATAGTTTTGTGTCTTAGGACATCAATGCATCGTCACAAGCCGCAGAGTTTAATTTGGTTTTGTCTGTGCATGTTTTGCCCATGGTGCCCATTCACTGCCATTATATGACTAACAGATTGCAACGGTTTGAGTTAGGGCTGTGCAATTAATTGAAATTTCTGCTTCAAACGATCATGAAAATGCAATAATCGAGATGAAACGATTATTGCGCCCCATTCTGCACTTTTACCAGTGGTGTGCTTTCGCTCCTCCATAAAAGCCAAATTTCACATGCAAATCAGCTAAATCATGTAAGGTGGCTTTCATAAAATGGGACGTGATTGATTCATTAATGTTTCTTTGATGTTGTGTTTTTAATAGCACGTAAGAAAACTTGCGCTGTCCTTTGTTAATGCGCTCAGAGACGGAGCGGAACACGGACATGAAAGTTATCTTTTAGCTCAAGGTGCGCACCTAAACAGTCAAATACACGCAAAAATATTTCAAAATGAGGGGCTTGGTGATTATTCATGTAAACTCTCATCAGTTATGTCTTAAATGAACATAAACGGTTGAGAATGAAAATCCGTGCGTAACAGTATAATGGGTCCGTGTGGTTAAAGCGGCAACACATAATATTCCTTTTGTCGTCTCTGTGCCTAATATGAATAAAACGTAAAAATACGTTTTATACAAGAAACATCACTCACTGCTCTTGAATGAAGGACGTTTTTAGTTTTAATAAGAAACAAAGCATGCTTAACTATTAGAGTGAAGACATTGTTTTATTTTTACATTCAAATTCAATTTCTGTAGTATTGTTAGACTACTTTAGACTTGCATAAAAGTGTTCAGTATTTTTAAAGCACTGTTTTTTTATTTGTATCTTTTTCCTCACTCTATTGCTATCTTTAAATGAATCACTGTGTAAAGTTTTGGAGCCTGTCATAATCGTTTAAATAATCGTGATTACAATATTGACCAAAATAATCGTGATTATGATTTGTGCCAAAATCGAGCAGCCCTAGTTTGAGTTAAAAATCTTTGTTTGTGTTCTACTGAAGAAACAAAGTCACCTACATCTTGGATGCCATGGGCATAAGCAGATAAACATCACATTTTAAACTATCTCTTTAATCGTATGTCACCGATACTAAAATACTACCCCAGCAGACATCCTGATGTGTGACTGAGCTTGTGGATGACCTGTGTCATGTCCTGTGTTTGTGTTTCAGTGCTGACAGCATCTCCACGTGTTGGTTCGTCCTGCTCTCGGGCTCAGTGCTGGTCAAGGAGCACATGTATCTGGCACGATGCTGGTATGTACCTCACCTAAGCTGACAAGTGAAACGTGCCTGACTGTGTGGTGAACTGATGATGTCATAGGCGTTATGTGCGTCGGCCAATGATGAGGCTCAAACAGCAGGAGTTTCACTTCCTCAACATGCCTCTCGTTTCTCTTTAATCAGTCCAGCATGAGACTCCCTGACTGTTCAGACAATCATGTTAACTAGTACTATATTCACTAGGCAGAGCCAACTACAGCTGTGCACTTGTAGACTAACTATTGTTTAGTCATGAATACAAGGTTTTATTTTAGCCATTGTTTACACTACCAGTCAAAGGTTTTTGGACAGTAAGATATTTCATGTTTTTTAAAGAAGCCTCGTCCGCTCACCAAGCCTGCATTTATTTGATCTCCAATCAAAAGCAGTACTATTGTAAAATACTAAAAATAAATGTAATTTATTTCTGTGATCAAAGCTGAATTTTCAGCATCATTACTCCTGTCTTCAGTGTCATATGATTCTTCAGAAATCATTCTAATATACTGATTTGCTGTTCAAAAAATTTGTTATTATTATCAATATTTAAAACATTTAAGTAAATTTTTCAGGATTTTTTGATTTACAGAAAGATCCAAAGATCAGCATTCATCTGAAATAAAAAGATTTTGTAAAATTATACACTATTAAAAACTTGGAATCAGTACAATTCATTTTATTGGTGGAAAGAAATTAATAGTTTAATTTACCATGGATGGAACTTGATCAAAAGTGATGATAAAGACATTTATAATGTTACAAAAGATTTCTATTTCAGATAAATGCTTTTCTTCTGAACTTTCTATTCATGAAACCTGAAAAAATTCTACTCAGCTGTTTTCAACATAACAATAATAATAATAATAATAATAATAATAATAATAACAGTAATAACAACAACAATAATAATAATAACAGTAATAATAATAATAATAATAATAAATGTTTTTGAGCAGCAAATCAGAATATTAGAATGATTTCACGTGACTGGAGTAATGATTCTAAAAATCAGCTTTGAAATCACAGAAATAAATTACATTTTAAAATATATTCAAATAGAAAGCAGTTACTTAAAATAGTAAAAATATTTCAAAATTTGTACTGTTTTTGCTGTATTTTTGATTGAATAAATGCAGGTTTGGTGAGCAGAAGAGACTTAAAAAAACACTTACTGTCCAGAAACTTTTGACAGGTAGTGTATATGTCATGCCTTACATATCAACAACAAATTGGAGTAGAAAAATAATTGTTTAAAAAATTGACAGAAAAATACCTAATGTGAATTTTAAATGTGCAACTTTCTCTTAGTGTTTTGAGTGTTGATTAGTTTGAACTTTCTTTAATTTATTCATTATTAAATCAGTAAAATATTGGTTTCCAGTTTCAGCCAAGTACATCCTAAATTTTTGGTTTTGGTTTTTAGTTTTGATACATCACTTTTGCAAAACTGTACTTTTTTGAACTTTTATTCTTCACATTGCGTCACAATTGCAAAATTCCCCAGCTTAGCAAGTTACAAGTAGTTGTTATTAATATTGTTTTTCAGAAATATACTATTAAAACACAAGAGTGTAATGTAAAATAAAAAACAAATATTTCATAAAAGTATATTAATTTGCTTAACAAATGATTTTACTTTAATAAAATTATAATTAATTTCTTCACTTGAGAGTTAAACCAGCTTTTATTTTAGCAAGCAGCTGCAGGAAAATCTTTAAGAGGTTTATAAATGCTTCTCATAAAAAAATCTGTGTAAAATGCATGAAGGCATGAAATGCTGTAATCATCTGTCCACAAAAAATATTGGAAATTATATGACTGTGAAAAAGCACAACTGGCTCGAGCTGCCTTCTTAAATGCACATTAAACTCAGCACATGCAGTGAACACGCTGTGAGTATATATTTATAGACTATATACTTATTTTATTAAGATACTAACTGTTGCCCAAGAGAGAGCAAGAAAGTGCAGCTGGAATCAGTGCACAAACTAAGTATTAAAATTGTAAATATTCAGAATCAGTCAGAAACGATGTTTGATTTGTTTTTCACATATACGAAGCCTCATGGCTGGAGTGTTTGTGTTCATTGTGGGTGTGTTTTGTCCTAAAACATAAAGGGAAGTGTGTGTGTGTGTGTGTGTTTGCTGACCTCTGCAGGGGTCGGTGGCAATGAGGAATGCGGAACTCGTGTCACTAGTGTTTTCCAGCTGTGTGTGTCATGAACGCATTCAGACAGGAAGCAGCCCTCACCCCTCACTCCTGTGACCAGACCCCGTACACAGACACGCATACGCACACACACACGTGTGAAGACCACAGCACAGAACTGGGAAGTTTGCTCATTGATGAGCCATTTCAGAATTCCTGCTAAGTTTCGGAGCATGAAAATCAAGATTTCTCAGAAATAAGAAGTTGTTCTACAGAACAGAAAAATCTGAGCGGGAATATTTCGGATGCTTTAAGCCGGTTTGACTGCATTGCTTTCTCTTTCGGGTTAAAGCCGTTGGTCCTCGAGCCATGGATAACTGATTCTCGTCTTAAGACGTCGTTGGGCTCCTCTAGCAGCACCTAATTCATTCTTAAAGGGCTGGTGAAGGTGTGAGTGAGCTGTACGTTTCACAGTCTGTGTCAGCGTGCCGTTTGTCTCGTCTCACTGTGAGTAACAGCGGTTTTTCTCTGACTTCTGAACTTAAATCTGTGTATGTTGCATAATGAAGCCATGCTCACGTGTCGTGTAGTTTTAACTGCAATTGCTGGCTGCGGGTGGTTTGTGGGTTCGGTGTCAGCACTCAGTGTTGTCATGGACACATGGCTTTGTCATGTTTTCAACATCAGTCTCAGGAAGAGAAAGTGAGGCTTAGACACACTTCTGCTCATGTTGAGCACGTTCAGCTCTCTGACGTCTTTATATCACTCGTGTTCATGTGCTGGTGTCTTATTTTATATATGAAATGTATACATGATTTTTTCAAATTCAAAATTTGATATTTTGAAATCTTGAAATCGTGAAAAAAAAAAAAATTGCGTAAATTTTTTTAAAATTTTCAAAATTTCAAATTTGCGCTACAGTTTTACAAAGGTGTTGTGGGTGTTTCTTTCTGGTTTTAAAATAATCCCTCCTTAAATATATTACTTGTGTACAGTAAAATGTAGGAATGGGCATTTCTGATCATATTTCATTTCGAGTAATCCACAGGTTTGAGAAACGAGTACTTGATTAATCGGGGGTGGAGTTTAAGCAAGGGGCGGGGCGTTTGCGTCACAGTATACAGTAAACATTTAAAAGAAATAACAGCATGAGGTGAAGCTGAAGCGCTTTTTCTACATGACGCATTGTATATAAAATTAATCACATAGCCTAGGTGCATAAATATGTAAATGTTATATTATCTACACAAAATGCATGTGAGCTTGAACTACGTGCCAATCATAAAGTAGTAGATGCGCTTCTCCCGTTACTTTAAAACAATGGCAGCTGAAGCCTGGCCAGACATCACTGCGTGCTTTAGAAGCCATTTTTGCTCTGTGCTCCGGTCTTGTCTCTAGACCGCAACTTCTCACAGCCGTAACCAATCAAACATCAGACTACCGCCCAAATACCAACATAACCAGTCAGAAAGAATGAAAGTAGTTTAATTAAAAAAAAAATGCATTTTTAGAGCCAATCGATCGTCATTTTCATGCTCGATCATCGCTGATGGGCAATCGAGTAATCGATTAATCGAGTACTTGTGCACATCCCTAGTAAAATGTACTTCCCAAAGTACATTTAGGGATGCACCGAATGTTCGGCAACCAAGATTTTTCGGCCAAAAATAGCAAAAAAACCTTGAATAAGCAAAAAGGCCAAATAAATTTTACTGAACAATGACATGACACGATCAAATAGAGGCACACTAATGCAGCAAATGTGTGGAATCATTTAAAACTGACAGAGAAAGACGCAAAAATCATTAAAAGGACCCACAGCATAAGTTTAGTAAAAGCCAAAGCGCAAGGAAATCTGCTGCTGTCAGCAAAATGTAGTACTGAGGTCTTCTTTTGGGCGTCTGCCAAAATAAAAGTCAACATTCATAAATGTTAGTATTGTAATTTTACTGTTGTTCTGTAAAGTAAAATAAAACAGGAAGACAAAAATAATGATAGCAATCATTACAACCGCTCTATTAATACATTTATTCTAACATTCTCCTTTGCTCAGCAAGGCTGTATTTATTTGTACATTAAAAACACATGCCTGATTCAAGAATGGGGTCTTAAAAATGGCCAAAGAATATTATTTTACTAACTTATTAACACTTAACTAACTCATTTTAAGCTAAATTTTGCTTTGTTGGTAGGCTATAATGTCTACTAGAATGTTAAAAATGTTGAGTAGATATTTTTAAATTGTTGTTTTGTAATAGATTTTTTTCTTTGAAAAGCAAGACAAAACTGTAAAAGCATATTTTGGCTATTTAATTTATGCAATGGTGAAAAAAATATGCAAAGTACATGGGAGAAAAAACATGAAAAACCATGTTCGGTAATCAGCCATCGGCCCAGTGTTTAATTTTGTTTGTCTTCGGCCAAGAATTTTAATTATGGTGCATCCCTAATAATTGTTAAATATAAAAAAAAATATTTTAAGAATATTACACAATATTCTGTCCACGTTTTAATTTAGACAATTAACCTACTTTTGAATATTAATTTAAATTGTTCATGTTTTATGGCTTTATTTTTTATTTAGTTTAATACATTTGTATTAAATCATAAATCATACTAATACAGTAAATTGTACTAATTCAGTTTATTATTTATGCTTTTTGGCAAGTAACGTTTAATTAAACCATTTAAACATAATCTAGAAAAATTTAAATGGAAAACACATTACATAGGGCCCTAAGCACTTTTAATAAATTGTTAGTAAAACTCATGATTTCAGTTAATTAGCTTTTGATTCTTAAAATTTAGGGACCTCTTCTGACTTTTAAATGGTTGCTTTTTATCATGCATATTATTTAAAAAAGCACATCATTGTCTCATTCAGCATGATCATTTTTTAGAGCCCTTAATCCACCTCATATCAAACTTAACCTAACCTTACTAACTATTAATAAGCAGCAAATTAGGAGTTTATGAAGGTAAATGTTAGTTAAGTTTGCAGTTAGTTGATAATAAAAAATTGGACCTTAAAATAAAGTGTGACTATTTAACCATTAAAACAGCATCCAGAAAAAATTTAAATGAAAAACTGAATTTGGTAATAAATAAATAAATAAATAAATAAATAAATAAATCAATAAGTCAATTAAAATACATTAAAAACAAAAAGTAACTGAACTGTAAAAAAAAAAAATCATAAGGCCCTAATATAGTAGCAGCACACTCAACAACACACACAACAATTTAAGGAATGATTAATGTTTGGAGCACAAACACACACATACTTGCATCATAATGAACACCAGCGCTAGTGAAGGATGAGCTGGTAAACATTAGTAATGCGGGACATGGAGGTTGAGGAGAGTTTGCTTGAGATGACACTGGCACTGAAGCTGCAGTACTCGTTCTCATCCACAAAGAGGAGCTCATGAGGTCGCAGTGAGAGTCTGGACGCTTCTGACAGCTTTTGCCTTCGTCTGACAGCAGGGTTCAGTCTCACTGAAGTGTGAAGAGATGTCAAAGCAGACCTGACCTCTGACCCCCTCGGGCTCCACTCACACAGTAATGACGCTTCTGTACCGCAATCTGAGTTTCAAAAATATATTTCAACAAGCTTCACTGCTTACAGCATATACAGTTGAGGTGCAAAAGTTTACATCCCCCTTTCAGAGTCTGCAAATTGTTTATTATTTTATCAAAATAAGAGGGACCATACAAAATGCATGTTATTGTTTATTTAGAATAAGATATTTTACATGTAAGATGTTTACATATGGTCCACTAAAGAAAATAACAGTTGAATTTATAAAAATTACTGTTTAAAAGTTTACATAGACTTGATTCTTAATACTGTGTTGTTACCTGAATGATCCACAGCTGTGTTTTTTGGTTTAGTGATAGTTGTTCATGAGTCCCTTGTTTGTCCTGAACAGTTAAACTGTCTGCTGTTCTTCAGAAAAATCCTTCAGGTCCCACAAATTCTTTGGTTTTCCAACATATTTGTGTATTTGAACCCTTTCCAACAATGACTGAATGATTTTGAGATTCATCTTTTCACACTGAGGACAACAGAGACTCTTATGCAACTATTACAGAAGGTTCAAACACTCACTGATGCTCCGGAAGGAAACACAATGCATTAAGAGCTGATATTTTAAATTGTTTAAAATATGTTTTGGCTGTTTTTGTCTAAGTGGACGGTTCATTTCTTGGTCAGAATGAGCTGCATGTTGACAACATTGCGTTTCTCTCTGGAGTGAATGAATGTGTTTATCGTGTCAGTTTGTGTGATTTATCCAGATTCCCTCTCTTTCTTTCTCAATGCAGTTTCGGGACGCAGCGCGGAGGACGACGAGGCTGTGAATGCATCACTTTAGAGCCGTCCGAGATGATTGTGGTGAGTGGCAAGTTACACACACATCCCAGCCGTCCACTCCAGCCTCAGACTGACTAAAGCAGACGTGCAATCACAACATGGTTTCTTTATGCACAAGCCTGATCTGATTGTGGATGCTTCATCAGCGCACGTGACAACTTCCTCTGAAACCACTTTTCCTTTTGGTGTACATGACCTAGGTCGCAGATAATGTCAAATGTCAACTTAAAAATTTCTACAAATGAATATCCAATAAGATCAGCCACAGTTTGCATCTCCTTGCTAATTTTAGTAAAATTACAGTAGTGCAAAAAAAAGTTTGCAGTGACACAAACTGAATTGCTCATTTCTAGGGCTGGGTATCGTTCCAAAATGTTCGATACCGATACCCTGAATTCGATACCGGTTCCGAACGATACTTTTTTCGATACTTTTATTTTAAGAAATGTATTTTAACAAGATTACAACACTTTTTCAGGATGTTTGTGACACTTTCACAGCAGGCTTATCTCTAAGACCAATAAACAAAGGAACAAAAGCACAAAATGAACAAAGTGTAGTTAACACAATATATCAGTGAATGTTTTTGAATAAAGTTCAAACAGTTTTAACTCAATCAGATTTAAGTATTTGTGAGGCTCACTGCTGCTTAAAGGTTTAGTTCACCCAAAATTTTAAATTCTGTCATTAATTATCTACAAATGAAGATATTTTGGATTTAATCCATGAGCTTTCTGATCCTCCCATAGATAAATCTTTGAATAAAGTTATTTTTGTTTACTTTGCACACAGAAGTATTCTCGCAGCTTCATATAATTATGATTGAACCACTTATATCACATTGACTTATTTTGACTATGTTTTTGGTTCCTTTCTGGGCATTGAAAATACATATCCAGTAAATATAGGAGGATCAGAAAACTCTTGGATTAAATCCAAATGATCTTCATTTGTGTTCTGAAGATAAACAAAGGTCTTATGGGTTTGGAACAACATTAGGGTGAGTTATTAATGACGGAAGTTTCATTTTTTTGGTGAACTAACCTTTTAAGATCACCTGAAATCACTCAACAGTTCTTCTTCAGAGAAATTAGCATGTAGCACCGATGTTGATTCTTCATGGACGATTTTGATTGCCAATGTTTTACAAGCAAATGGGCTGATTCTGAAAGCCTTTTTAATATATTTATTTTACACCTTAAGCAAGGGACAAGAATGAATGATAATATGAGTACATGAACTAGATGTTTATTTTCTCTATTATAGGTGCAGCCATTTAAATCAGAGGCAACCACTGCATTCAGATTAAAATCTAAATGAATGACAAAATATATGTGACCCTGGACCACAAAACCAGTCATAAGGTTAAATTTTACAAAACTGAGATATATACATCATATGAAAGCTCAATAAATACGCTTTCTATTGATGTATGGTTTGTTAGGATAGGACAATATTTGGCCGAGATACATCTATTTGAAAATCTGGAATATAAGGGTGCAAAAAAATCAAAATACTGAGAAAATCACCTTTAAAGTTGTCCAAATTAAGTTCTTAACAATGCATATTACTAATCAAAAATTACATTTTGATAGGTTTACAGTAGGAATTTTACAAAAAATCTTAATGTAACATGATCTTTACTTAATTTCCTAATGATTTTTGACATAAAAGAAAAATCTATAATTTTGACCCATACAACGTATTTTTGGCTATTGCTACAAATATACCCCAGCGACTTAAGACTGGTTTTGTGGTCCAGGGTCACATATTATAAATAACAAAAAATAAACGACATACAGTAGTTCTTTCTTAGTCGTGTAGACCTTAAATACATCCATAATCAAAATAGGCTACTCTTTCAATATTCAAAGTGCAAACAGAGACCGAATCTTCAAGCATGATACAGAGCTATTAATAGACAACTACACAACTTATTATAGCACACATACTAATAACAGCTTCGATATTTTATGTAGCCTAGTTTGCGCGCATTGGGGAGTCGTTCTCTAAACGTGGGGTATTAAAATTGCTTTAAATGCGTGTGCGCGTCTTACTTTTGGTTTCGTTTTAATGATCCCGCAAAACTCGGCGGTGATGAGCGGGCATTCTACAATACAGGAGATTACTTTAACAAAACCTTTTGAATGTATGTCGCGTTGTACCTATACTAAGACTATATTGAGACTGAGGCGCCAGAATTGTATCCGACAGAATGTGTCTGGTGTTTTCTCATATTTGACGTGTTGCCAGTCTTGGACGCGATAACCTTTTTACAAATATTGCATTGCACGGTCAATATTGCTGTCAATATTGGCATAATGTAGCAATACTTTTGATCGCTTAAACATCATTTGCGTTAAATTTATGCTATGCTTTAAAGTATAGTGTACAATACAGCCTCACATTTGACAAGCTCTGGGTGAGTGGGCGTAACCGCCGTAAACTATTGATTTTCAAGGCAGCCTCGCCGCAGCTAATCACCAGCATTTGATCCAGGCACGTTAAAGATGCCGCACGTTTTCTAGCTCACTGACGTTGACAAGATTATACCCTTGGGTATCGAAATTTGGTACCGAACGAAAATGATTTTTCCGATACTCGATAGTATCGAGACAATTCGGTCGGTGCTTAAAAAGTATCGAACTCGATACCCAGCCCTACTCATTTCTGTGCTCTTTTTAGAAGCATGCTGAAAGGTGCAACTTTTTCACAAGGGCCTCTAGGAGCTGTTTGACAGCCCTGGTATAAGGTGACAAAATCAGTCACAGTAAAAGAGCTGGTGAACACTGGAGAGTTTGTATGGGTAATACTATCGTCTCTTATCTTTTCGTTCTCCAGCGTGCAGGAAATGAGCCATTATATGAGCTTTATCTTCCATGAGCTGATGGTCATGAACTCTGAAAATGAAAGCTCAGGGTTGATCTTCTCTCTCATTGGCTTTCCTGAAGTGGAGCATCTGTTGACTCAGCTCAGGATGTAGTTGAAGGTCCACGTGTGTCAGAGATCAGAGTGTATACAGTGCCTTGCAAGTCATTTTTTTCACATTTTGTTTTGTTGCAGCATTATGTTAAACTGCTTTAAATTAGTTTTTCCCCACATCAATTTACACTCCACACACCATAATAATGACAAAGCAAAAACCAGATTTGCAAATTTGACAAATGTATTAAAACTAAAACACTGAAATAAGTACATTGCATAAGTATTCATACCCTTAACTCAGTACATAGTTGAAGCACCTTTACAGTCTCAAGTCTTTTTGGGTCTGATGTGACAAGCTTTGCACATCTGCATTTGGCAATTATCTGCCATTCTTTGCCTCACCTTTTCACCTCTCCATCTCTGTCAGCTTGGACATTTTCTAGAGTCCTAGTTGTTCCAATCGTCTTCCATTATGGATAATGCTTCTGTCAACCTTCAATGCAGTAGATTTTTTTTCTGAACTCTTCCCTAGATCATTGCCTTAACGCAAGTCTGTCACTGAGCTCTACAGGCAGTTATCTTGACCTCAGGACTTGGTTTTTGCTCTGATATGCATTTTCAGCTGTTAGACCTTTACTGAGAGGTGTGTGCCTTTCTAAATCAGACTCATTCAAATGAAATTGCCACAGTTTAACTCCACTCGAACTGTAGTAACATCTAGAAGCAATATGAATGCTCCTGAGCTCAATTTTGAGTGTCCCAGAATGAATACTTATGCAACAAGATCTTTTCAGTTTTTTATTTCTAATAAATTTGCAAAGTTGTTACAAACCTGTTTTGTGCTTTGTCATTATGGTGTATGAGATGTAGATTGATGTGGGAAAAAACTAATTTAAAGCAGTATAACATAATGCTGCAACAAAACAAAATGTGAAAAAAATGAAGGGGTATGAATACTTTTGCAAGGCACTGTATGCCACAGGACCAGATGAGAAACGTGCCGTGCTTTTGTATGATGTGACTCAGCATTATTTTGTGCTTTACTAGGCTGAAACTCATCAGCTGATCAGTTACTTTTAAAAGTAATGCATTGCAATAATGCATTACTCCATAAAAAAGTAACTAATTGCGTTACTTAGTTAATTTTGCATGCAATGCATTGCATTACTTTTTTGTCACCTGGGTTAGGCTTGCTTATCTATTTTTTTTATAATAAAAAAGACAAAATTTATATTTTTGGCAATAAGCCTCAGGCTTAAGGAAGTGCCTCTGTCTCTGCACCTCACTCACAGTTTCTCTGAACATGGGAACAGGAGAGATGTCAGTGAATGTATGGGGAAACAAAGTAACTTATTTAAAAAGTAACTCTTGTAATTTCAAAAGTAATAAGTTACTTTACAAGTTACTCGAAAGTAATCTGAAAACATGGCTTGCATTACTTCTGTTGTATTACCCCAATACTGCAGTTGATAGAAATATTTCCACTATTGGTTTTATAGTGGTAAATATAAGTAAATGGTCCTATGCTTATGTCACATTCAGAGTGAAGATGAGGAAGTGCTTGTGAGGTGGTTAAACATTATCAGTGTAATGGTATTAAAGTGTACATTTCTTGTCAGTCACAACCCTCTGTGTCTGATAGCAATGACAGAAATAAGCAAGAGTTAGAATAGCAAAATATGTAGGACACAATTAAAGGAGAAATTCACTTCCAGAGCAAAAAGGTACAGACATTTCAGGATTTGTTTTAGGGATGTACCGAAATAAAAATTCTTGGCCGAAGCCGAAGTCAAACAAAATTTAACACTGGGCCGTTTTAAATGAAAATACTCTGGAAATTAGTTACGGGGGAAAATAATGGAAAAGTAAATTTCTGACCCTGAAAGTATGTTTCATGTTTAAGACAACTTTGACTCCGTACCTTTCCTGCAGCAGCTCAAATTTGTATGTTGTTTTTATAACATCAGATATATTGATGATGTACAGTCATGTGAAAAAGTTAGGACACTCTATTGAATTTCATTGTTTTCTGTATCAGGACATAATAAATTATCTGGTCCTTGGCAGGTCTTAAAATTTAGAAAATAAACCCTCAGATAAACATCATCACATGACATATCACACAGTGTCATTATTTATTTAAGAAAAATACAGCCAAGAGGGAAAGGCCACACTGCAAAAATGTGACCCTGGACCACAAAACCGGTCTTAAGTCGCTGGGGTATATTTGTAGCAATAGCCAAAAATACATTGTATGGGTCAAAATTATTGATTTTTCTTTTATGCCAAAAATCATTAGGAAATTCAGTAAAGATCATGTTCCATGAAGATTTTTTGTAAAATTCCTACTGTAAATATATCAAAATGTAATTTTTGATTAGTAATATGCATTGTTAAGAACTTAATTTGGACAACTTTAAAGGTGATTTTCTCAGTATTTAGATTTTTTTGCATCCTCAGATTCCTGATTTTCAAATAGATGTATCTCAGCCAAATATTGTCCTATCCTAACAAACCATACATCAATGGAAAGCTTATATATTGAGCTTTCATATGATCTATACAGCTCAGTTTTGTAAAATTTAACCTTATGACTGGTTTTGTGGTCCAGGGTCACATATATTTTATAGTCATAAATATATTTTTTACAGCCTGTTTACCCATCTCTCTCTCGCAATCTTTCGTCCAGAACCAAACACTGAAATGCGTCTTTTCTATCATCTGTCCCCTGGATGCTTAAAGCTGCGTGTCACATTAATGGCGTGATGGATGACCGTTCTTCTCCGACATGACAACCCGTCTCTCTCTCTTCACTCCATGCACCTCCATATCTGCCGTCTACTGTTTAAAAGAGCATCCACACTCATAAGTGACAGATTACACTGCTCACATCAAGAGCACAAGACTAATGACACAATAATTTAACAAGTAACGCCCTCGGCACACGTGTATTGACCGGAATTTTCCATTTTTTATTAATATGTTTCAGTAGAAACATCAGCATTCTCTCGACTCATCCACCATCTAGCATGGATTTTCTTGCAATGCATTTTGAGACTGCCTTTTCCATTTATTAATTTAAAAGATGCTTTTATCCCAAGTGACTTGCAAACGAGAAACACCATGAGAGTTCTCCACAAAGCATGCATGTGATGGTGTAGAGTGTGGCCTAAGTGAGTTACGTTAAGAAACAGCTTAACGTTTTTGTCCGACCACTTCACGTCGCCCTGCACCCATGAGGCCTTGAAGTGCTGCCTAGGTACACTAGGGTTTGAACAGAGCTGACAGATACTTTAATTACAACAGTTAACCAGATGAAGAAGCTTTGCTTCGTTTTGCTGTCTGTTGTTGCATCTCATGCACAGCTGAGTGATTTTTATGATAAAACCAAAACCTTGGCAGCTGTGGTTACTGTAAAAAGTAGTCACATTTTAAGTTTTTCTTAAAAAAGGCATATTTCATTATCTATAATGATGTGCGTATATATCAAAATACTAAAATCTTTAGTAACACTTTATAATAACTGCATGTTATGAACCGTTAAGCATTAGTAAATAGTCCATTCATAATTTATAAAGCATTGTCCCTACATTAATAAGACAGTAGTAAGCAATTTATAAATACATGTATAAATGGTTTGTTATTGATTTATGAGCATATCGATAATGTTTAATATTTGTATATTTATAATTAAGTTAAGTCACATCACATTATTAACAAACCAGTTATTTAGGCTCATAAGATCATTCAGAAAGTGTCTGTAAATTATTAATAAACAATTTAAAAGTACATTTATACATATTATTTAGACATATGTGACCCTGGACCACAAAACCAGTCTTAAGTCGCTGGGGTATGTTTGTAGCAATAGCCAAAAATACATTGTATGGGTCAAAATTTTTGATTTTTCTTTTATGTCAAAAATCATTAGGAAATTAAGTAAAGATCATGTTCCATGAAGATTTTTTGTAAAATTCCTACTGTAAACCTATCCAAATGTAATTTTTGATTAGTAATATGCATTGCTATAAACTTAATTTGGACAACTTTAAAGGTGATTTTCTCAGTATTTTGATTTTTTGCACCCTTAGATTTCAGATTTCAAATAGATGTATCTCGGCCAAATATTGTCCTATCCTAACAATATGATGTATATATCTCAGTTTTGTAAAATGTAACCTTATGACTGGTTTTGTGGTCCAGGGTCACATATAGTAATGGTGTGTTAATAAATGCTCTATTAAAAATTGAGAATTTTTAAAAAACGCAAAAAATTAAACTGTTCAACTGTACACTAGATATAAAATTAACAATTAAGCAATATATAAAAATAAAAAAGGAACTAAATAAACAACAAAATGAAAAAAAATCAAGAAAGTAATTAAAGGCAACAAGATAAAGCAACAAAACTAACAAAAACCAACAAAATGAAGAAAATAGAAGATAAGTGAGCCTTGAAATCTTCTTTGTAAAACCTTGACCGAGGCATAAGTAGTTCTCACTTTTGATAATAATAATAATAATAATAATAATAATAGTAGTAAAACTACTAAATGTTTTATAACCACCTCAATTAATGATGAATTACAGTAAAAATATGTATAAATAAAGCATTTATTAACACACTAACTAATAAGATGTAAAAATACATTTAAATTGTTTATTAATCATTTACTTACTGTTTCTTTTTTCAACTAGTTATGTTAGTTACTTTTTATGGAAAGTAATGTTACATTACTTTTGCATTACTTTTTAAATCTGGGCAGGGTTTGTTTGTTTGTTTTTAATATAAAAAGTTATATTTTTGGCTAATGTAAAAGCCTTTTCACACCAAAAGCCTAACAAAAAAATTCACATCTGTACAGTAGACCACAGAACAAGAAAAAAAAAATATATATTTTTTTTTATTTTATTTTGAGGAATACTGAATCTTTTTGAAAAATGAAACTGGCATTACTTATTTGGAAAAGTAACTCAGATATTTTCTTGTTAATTAAAAAGTAATGCGTTACTTTATTAGTTACTTTTTTACTTTGCTAGTAAAAAAGTAATCTGATTACATAACTCACGTTACTTGCATTATACCCAACACTGGTTATTTAAATGAAAAACAGACTTTTTCCCATAGCATTTTTTATAGCATTTACTGTTAAATTAAGATTTTTGCTAACAGGCTTTTAAAAAGGTCTCAAATTAGAGCAAAATGTTTCAAATTATAAAAGTCACCGCTTTAAATATTGCATGCACAAAAATGAATATCTTCCCTAATATTGTTGTCCTGTTTTCGAACACAAATATCTAAATATTCTTAAATCAAGATACATTGATTTGAGATGCAAAATGAACATGAAGTCTTGTTTTCTGAGAAATTGAACAAAATAGAGTGAGTTCATGGTTGAAACAAAAGCAAGTATCTGTCAGTGTGTCATAACAACTTGCTTTCCCTTTGAGTTAAGTTGATTAAGTTGAATTAAGTTGACCCATTGGCAATATTTGTTCTTGTTTTAATCAGAAACTGACCTCATTTTAACCGGCTTCTCAGAAAACAAGACGACTTCTGTCCTTTTACTTCTTTTGTAATTGTATATTGATTATTTAAAAATCTTTAGAGATTAGCGGTAGAAAACAAGACAAAATTACTGAGGAAGAACAGCACTTTTTTACAGCAATTTATTGTGTCAGGTGATACAGTTATTTCCATATTACAGTTCTATTTTTTTTGTAGTGGAAATCTTTACAAAAGTGTTGTTAATGCAACTCATTGCATACTCCCTAGACATTTACATTCAGAGACCATATTGCATCTCATCAATTTATTTTCTTGGTCTAGATCTTGAAAAGACTTGCATTTATCTCGATAAACCTGCAGAAACCCTAAATCTTATGTGATATGTGACCTTGGACCACAAAACTAGTCTTAAGTAGAATGGGTGTGTACTTTTAGCAATAGCCAAAAATACATTGTATGGATCAAACTTATTGATTATTCTTTAATGCCAAAAATCATTAGGATATTAAGTAGAGAGCATGTTCCATCGTAACACTTTACAATAAGGTGTCATTTGTTAACATTAGTTAATGTTTTAACTAACAAGAACGAAAAATGAATAATACATTTATTGCACTATTTATTAATGTTAGTTAATAAAAATAGAATAGTTAATTGTTTGTTCATGTTAATTCACCAATGTTAACAAACACAACTTGTCATTTTAAAAATGCATTAGTAAATGCTGAAATTAATATTAACTGAGAACTAATATTAAGTAATGAACCTTATTGTAAAGTGTTACCAATATTTTAAACATTTCCTACCATAAATATATAAAAACTGATTAGTAATATGAATTGCTAAGAACTTCATTTGAACAACTTTAAAGGTGGTTTTCTCAATATTTTGCTTTTTTTTTTGCACCCTCAGATTACAGATTTTAGAATAGTTGCATCTCAGCCAAACAAACCATACATCAATGCAAACATATTTGTTTTTACTTTTAGCTTTCAGACAATGTATAAATCTCAATTTAAAAAATATTGAGCCTTATGACTGGTTTTGTGGTCAGCACTGATCCTCAGCTGCTGGACAGACTTTATACTGATTCACTACACTGCAAAAAATGCTTTTCTTACTGATATTTTTTTGTCTGGTTTCCAGTCAAAATATCTAAAAATTCTTAAATCAAGAAGGATTTTCTAGACAAGTCTTATTATCAGAATAAAAAGTCAAAATTAAGTGAGTTTTTGCTTAAAACAAGCAAATAAATCTGCCAATGGGGTAAGAAAAAATTCTTATTTCAAGCAGAAAACTAGATTATTTTGCTTACCCTGTTGGCAGGTTATTTAGCTTGTTTCAGGCAAAAAATTCCCTTAATTTTAGCTTTTCTTCTGAAAACAAGACATAATTTTAACTTACTTTTTACATAATTTTTAGATATTTTGTCTGAAAACAAGACAAAAAATCTAAGTAAGAAAAGCAGTAGAAACATGTTCTTCAGACACACCGCTACACTGCAAAAAAATGCTTTTCTTACTTAGATTTTTTGTCTTGTTTCCAGCCAAAATATCTAAAAAATCTTGAATCAGGAAGGATTTTCTAGACAAGTAAAAATTATTATCTTGTTTTTAGTAAAAACAAGTCAAAATGAAGTGAGTTTTTGCTTAAAACAAGCAAAATAATCTGCCAATGGGGTAAGAAAAAAAAATCTTATTTCAAGCAGACAACTAGATTATTTTTCTTACCCCATTGGCAGATTATTTTGCTTGTTTTAAGCAAAAACTCTTACTAAAAACAAGACACAAATTTTTACTTGTCTAGAAAATCCTTCCTTATTCAAGAATTTTTAGATATTTTGGCTGGAAACAAGACAAAAAAAATCTAAGTAAGAAAAGCATTTTTTGCAGTGTAGTATCTGAAGTTGAACTATTTACAGTTTCAAACACATAAGCTATACAAAGGTCTCGCTAGAGATGTGTTTCTTCTGCTTGCAGAGGATATTTGTGTATTTACAGCTTCCTGCAGGAAGCTGTGGCCTGACTTCATCTCTGCTGCGCGACGCTAGCCGACTCCGTCACTCGAACACGACAAACCCACTTTCTTTCGTTCCGTATAGCATGTGAAAGCCGTCCACATGAGTCTCCTGCGCCTCCACAGGCTTTCAGTGATCTGGAAGAACTGGATGTTCAACCAGGATGGTGACATCTCTGACTCTGGATCTTTACAGGTGGAAAACGCCAGCGAGAGCGACGACGCGGCTCTACAGGGACACTCGCGCCGCCGCTTCCATAAGGCGAACTCCGGAGGAGAGCAGCAGCTGATCGTAGATGTCCCTGACGGCTCGTCCACGGTAAGAACCTATGATCTTCCGTCAGACGTGGGAATGATTTCTAGTGTTGGAGTAGTTCAACAAACTCTTATGATTTTGAACGTCAGTGCTTAGATCTGAGAGACGTCTCAGTTGGGTGAGTGAAGTCGAGAAGGGAGTTTCTTCTCCTGATAGCATCAGTAGCTGTCAGTTAGACTTCTCAGTAATCTGTTGGACACACTCCTCAGTGTTGGGACACGGGGGTTTCGCCGTTATCTGCTGCTGGTAGTTTGTTATACGAGGCTGTGTAGTTTCCTGTGCAGACAGTGAGAGACCGTCATCTTGAATATTTGTTGTTCTTCTCTCTGTGCTGATGTCATGTCCTGTTGCAGGTAAGCGGTCTGCCTCTGTTCCTTCTGTGGATTAACTTCATGCTCACCTCAGCTCGTGCACATAAGCAGGTTTATGAAACATACTAAGAAGAATATTAACCCTGTGAAGCTATTGTGTTGTATTTGAAATGCAGGTTGCTACTTTGCAAAAAATGCTTTTCTTACTTAGATTTTTTTTTGTCTTGTTTCCAGCCAAAATATCTAAAAATTCTTAAATCAAGAAGGATTTTCTAGATTAGTAAAAATGATCTTGTTTTTGCCAATCTGCCAATGGGGTAAGAAAAAAATAATCTATTTCAAACAGAAAACAAGATTATTTTTCTTACCACATTGGCAGATTATTTAGCTTGTTTCAAGCAAGAACCCACTTAATTTTGACGTGTTATTTCTGAAAACAAGACAATAATTTTTACTAGAAAATCCCTCTTGATTTAAGAATTTTTAGATATTTTGGCTTGTTTTCTGTTTGAAATAAATGATCTTTCTTACCCCATTGCCAGATTATTATTCTAAGCAAAAACTTACTTACTCATTTTGACTTTTTTTTCTGAAAACAAGAAAACTATTTGTACTTTCCTAGACAATCCTTCTTGATTTAATCATTTAATTTTTTTTTAAATAAAGTAAGAAAAGCACCAGTCTACAACATGCCTTCTGTCTGACTGAGGGTTGAAAGACATGTGTAATTATACAAAGTCCACCTTCAGCTTGTGCTTTTATTGATGTATATAAGTGAACATAAGAATAACTTTGATATTGTTAGTAATATTTCAAGATGAACTCTTACTGGATTGAAGCAGCTTTGCTTTACTAGATTATCCAGACAATCTTGAGACAAATCTGTCTCAAATGTGACCCTGGAGCACAAAACCAGTCTTAAGTAGCATGGGTATATGTGTAGCAATAGCAAAAAATACATTGAATGGGTCAAAATGATCGATTTTTCTTTTATGAAGATATTTTGTACATTTTCTACTGTAAATATATCAAAACTTAACTTTTGATTAGTAAAATGCATTGCTTCACTGCAAAAAATGCCTTTCTTAATTAGAATTTTTGTCTTGTTTCCAGTCAAAAATCTTATACAATTCTTAAATCAAGAAGGATTTTCTACACAAGTAAAAATTATTGTCTTGTTTTCAGAAAAAACAAGTCAAAATTAAGCGAGTTTTGTCTTACCCCATTGGCAGATTATTTTGCCTGTTCTAAGCAAAAACTCACTTAATTTCGACTTGTTTTTTTTTCTAAAAACAAGACAATAATTTTACATTTTTCTAGAATATCCTTCTTGATTTAAGAATTGTAGATATTTTGGCTGGAAGCAAGACAAAAAATCTAAGCAAGAAAAGCATTTTTTGCAAAACTTTAAAGGGCAATTTTCTCAATATTTTATTTTTTTGCACCCTTAGATTCCAGATTTTCAAATAGTTGTATCTTGGCCAAATATCGCCCTATCCTAGGAAAACCATACATCGATGGACAGATTATTTATTCAGCTTTCACTTACTGGTTGTGGTCCAGGGTCACAAATTGGATCATCAGGCCTCAATCATCATTGTATTGCGTTGCATTAAATGTTTTCACTGGAAAAAAGGCTTATCTTCCTTTGTATTTTTGTTTTGTTTCTAGTCAAAATAGCTAAAATTCTTAAATTAAGATGCATTTACTAGATAAGTAAAATGCAAGATGTTTAGTCTTGTTTTAAGAATAATGCACTTAATTTAGTTTGTGTTCCCCTGGAAACAAGATTGAATGTCTTAGATCATTTTGCTTATCTAGTAAATGCATCTTAATTTAAGAATTTTGATATATTTTGACTAGAAACAAGATAAAAATTCTAAGTAAGACAAGCTTTTTTTGCAGTGTTGACCTTCAAACTAAGCCTTTAAATCTTACTGAGACATTATTGGAGATATAGATTGTTGACTGATATATTTATATAATTTTATGTAAGCATGAAGATCTCACGTTGCATATTTTAGCTCAATTTGGGACTCTGTATCATGCTATATGAGCCTTGAAAGCATATGCATCATTTTTTATTTATTTATTTTTTTTTTTTTAGATCTTTGCATTTCAAAATATTTTATTTTTTGGCTTTTCAGGGTTAAGCATGGCTTGTGACCGTTGTTTTAAGTACAGTAAATCTTGATATCTCACATGTTTCTGGGTAATGATAGGATCAGTGCTGAACTCTCATGGTTTGTCACGGTTGTTCTTTGAAAGCATGATGTTGTCTTCATGTTCTCTAGTGCAGTGGTTTGGGCATCTGAATGCAGAGTTTGTCTTTTAAACACTGATAGAAAGATGAAGTTTTTCTCTGAGTGATGGATGAGGTTTATTTCATGAAACCGCTCCACTGAGTGTCCTGCAGCTTGGTTGTTTTATTTGCATCAGTAAGTGATACAGGACCACTGCAATGGTAAAGAAAAAGATAAATAAATGTGAGAAACAAAGGGGGAAATTATAAAAAAAAAAAAAAGTAAAACATATGCCAAATTAATTTTTAATATTATTAATTTTAAAACAAAACAAAAACAAAATGTAATGAATTGTACAGACTGCCTCAGAAAAAAAAATTACAAAATGCAATTATTAAAAATAATAATTTAATGTTTTTTTAATTAAGTCTCTTCTGCTCACCAAGTCTGCATTTATTTGATCCAAAGTACAGCTAAAACAGTACAATTTTGAAATATTTTTACTGTTTAAAATAACTGTTTTCTATTTGAATATTTTTTTAAATGTAATTTATTTCTGTGATTTTATAGCTTAATTTTTAGCATCATTACTTCATTACTCAGTCACATGATTCTTCAGAAGTCATTCTAGTTTGATGCTTAAAAAAGTATTATTATTATTATGTTGAAAACAGCTGAGTAGGTTTTTTCAGGTATCTTTGATGAATAGAAAGTTCAGAAGAACAGCATTTATCTGAAATAGAAATCTGTAACATTATAATTGCAGTTATCATCACTTTTGGTCAATTTAAAGTATTTTATTTAGCAAGAAAACTCAAGCTTTTGAATGGTGTAGTGTATAATGTTACAAAAGCTTTTTATTTCAGATAAATGCTGATCTTTGAATCTTTCTATTCATCAAAGAATCATGAAAAAAAGTACTCAACTGTTTTAAATTTTGATAATAATAATAATAATAATAATAAATGTTTTTTGAACAGCATATCAGCATATAGAATGATTTCAGAAGGATCATGTGACACTGAAAACTGCAGTAATGATGCTGAAAATGTAGCTTTGATCACAGAAATAAATTACATTTTAAAATATATTCAAATAGAAAGCAGTTATTTTAAGTACAATGTTTTACCTTTTTACTGTTTTTGCTGCACTTTGGATCAAATAAATGCAGGCTCTTTAAAAGCCATGAAATATCTTACTGTTCAAAAACCTTTGACTGGTAGTGTAAATATACAGACACACATTGAAATGAATAAATTATATGTAAATTATTAACTAATAAAACAAAAATTAAACGGGATAAAAATATAGTTAAATAGAACCTGCCAAATTTATTTATTTATTTATTAAAAAAAAATTCAAATGTAATTACTCTAAATATGTAATGTGGGAAAAAATAATATTTTATATATTAATTATTTGTGTGTACATCTAATTTTTTCAAACAATAATCATAAATTCTGAGTTTATAAATGCCAAACTGTTTTTGGAGAGTGGCACCAGATGACTTGCTGACCTCGATATCCCCTATATTAAAAAAAATTAAAAAATTAAAAAAATCACATTCATCACAAGAGAGTTATATTCAGTCTGTTGAGTAAAAGATCATATAGGACATGGTTGTGTGTGTTATTGAAGGCTCAGTTATTATGCAAAGCGATCAGCAGCAAGTAAAAAACATGGGAACGAAAACAAGAGCAGAATGCAGGTTTGTGGTGTTGCGCTTCCTGTCAGTCTGCAAGACGTCTAGGCCATCGTTTGACAGTCAAGCCTCAATGATTCACCAGACTTCTGCAATCAGACGTTCATTTCATGCTGACGCGCTGTTGCACGTTCCTTCAGAGTCTCTTACTCCATTTCTCGTGAGGAGCTCAAGGTGTTTCCTGAAGTTAAAAGTCTGCAGAGACAACTGTAAAAAGTGTAAACTTCCTGAAAAGTGTAAACACCAGTTGCATGCTGGAAAACCTGTTCATTATGACTGTGATCGCACTGCAAGGCTTAATACACAGATCTGATCTTCTGACTATATAGGACTGTCTGTCTTGTTTGTTTACTTTATTCAAAATAGAAATCTTCTGTTTCAATTTACACTACCATTCAAAAGTTTTGGCTTAGTGTTTTTTCAAAGAAATTCATATTTTTATTCAGCAAGGATGCGTTAAATTGATAAAAGTGATAGCCGAGACTTATATTGTTAGAAAATATTTCTTTTTGGAATAAATGCTTTTTAGCTTTATTATTCATCAAAGAATTCTGAAAAAAAAATATCACAGCTTCCAAAAAATATATTAAGCAGCACAACATTGATAATAAATCGGCATATTACAATAATTGCTAAAGGATCATATGACACTAAAAGCTGATAGAAAAATTAGCTTTGCATCGCTGCAATAAATTACATTTTTCAGTAAATTAAAATAGAAAACCATTATTTTAAATTGCAATAATATGTCTGTATTTTATGGAAGCCCATTTCCGCCACTGAATAAAATAAAAAAGGTAATTGTGACTTTTTATCTCGCAATTCTGACTTTTTTCCCAGAATTGTAAAATATAAATGCACAATTGCGAATTATAAAGTCAGAAATGCAAGATATAAACTCGCAATTCTGACTTCTCGCAATTGTGACTTTATATCTAACAAATTTGACTTTTTTCCCCTCAGAATTGTGAGATATAAACTTGCAAATGCGAGTTATAAAGTCCAATTCTGGGGAGAAAAAAAAGACTGATATGTTCATAGACCTGTGAGTTTATATTGCACAATTCTGACTTCATTTCTCAGAATTGTGGGTTTATTTCTTGGTTTCTGACTTTATAATTCACAATTGCAAGTTTATATCACGCAGTTGCAACTTTATTTCTCAGAATTACGAGTTATATCTTGCCATTCTGATTTTATAACTTGCAATTGAGAGTTTATATCTCACAATTCTGAGGAAAAAAGTAAGAATTGCCAGTTTATATCACGCAATCGTGACTTTATGCGAGTTTATATCTCAAAATTCTGACTTAACTTCCAGTTGTGAGTAGGGTTGGGTATCGTTTGGGGTTTATTCGATACCGGTGCCAAATCGATACTTTTAAAACGGTACCGGTGCCAAAACGGTGCCTGAACCGATACTTTTAAAAAAAGCCACAAAATGGTGGATGACACAAGAATATCTTTTTATTGGACAAAAAAGGTTCTTTAAAATGAAAAATGTATTAAAAGTTTAAAGTATACATTAATATATAAGTAAATACAAAACACAACAATAAAATCTAAGCCACCTAACCCAACTACAATAATTTAACAGCTTCAAATTTCAGCAATTCTTTTGCAGAAATATTACCATATTTGCCTTCTCTGGCAAAATAGAACACCTCTCCTGACTTATTGCATGTCCTGGTAAGACTAGGGCAGGGGACAGGGTTGTGGCTAGAAGGGGTACAGCTCTGACCTGAAACTAACAATGAAATTAATTGTTCTACCTAAAAGATTGTGTTTTTTTTAAATGTCTACACTTAGCCCTTACTATTATACATAAAACAGTATTATTGTGGTACATTGTGATAAAAATAACGTTAGATTGATGTGCGCATGCCCAGTGTTCAGATCTGTCTCCATTCTAGTCTAAATCTTTTTTCTCTTCCTATAGGTGGAAGGGTGACCAAATTGTTAGTGTAATCTGTTACGTGTCATGTCATGAAATGTTTTTAATACAAAAACTGTCTAATGTGATCACAGTTTCATAAAAAAAAAATTAAGTTTAGTAAGTTAGGTCTATTAATTGTAATGATTTAATTTCAGACAACAAATAAATTATATAGAGAAAGTGAGCAAAGTATAAACAGAGCTTTTGGAAACTATTTACGAATTAGTAAACCACTTGTAAGGGTCTGGGTGTCTGTCCCTTTAAGGCTCGGGTTTCGGGGTATTTCCCTTGCACTGCACTCAAATGTATATGCGGGAGGAATCATCCTCCGAAACGTTTTTTTGTTGCTTCTTCATTTTAATAATAACCCCTTTGTTAATGGTGACTGGCTTCGTGTGGTTATTAAGTAACGCACAGTGATTCACTCTTTCGAATCGCTCCAATCGGATCGCGAATCATTTTATTGAGAACAGAACTTCAATGCGTGTATCGCGAATCATTTGATTCATTTAGACGATTTACATCAGGACGTAGGAGAGCTTCACGGGATATTTTATCCCAACGGGAATTCAAATAATTCAGCAGAGGCAGGGATGCATAGACTAGAGCAAATCGCGCCCTGCTGATAGAGCCAGCTGATGTCCACAAACTGTCAAACACGGTACATCCCTATGCTTTCAAGCTTATTCCATGTGCCCTCAAATGTTTCATTAAGTTTGACGTGTTTCCCCCTTTACACACAACTGTTGTAAAACATGCGTTGCATGTCGCGTTGTCTGAATCATTTTTTGTGAAATATAGCCACACTTTAGAACATTTAGTTTTTGGCATTTTAAGTTAAGCGTGTTTAATGTAACGTTAGCTAAGGACAGACCACCTGCTGCAGTCAGAGCAAGAGTAACGATAGCTTCTGAATTCACGTGCTTCTTGGATGGTTTCATTTCCCGACGATTTGCGATTTGAAATGTGAAAATGGCCAGATGTCTTGGATTTGTATCATCAAAGCTTTCCGACGTTCACGTGAGTTTTCTCATTCAGGAAATAATTTTTCCGATCATTCTGACACCCCATGAATGCAGTATTTAAATTTAACTAGCGATCATGCATGTTGACAAATCAAAGCTTCTTACATCCGTGTCATAGCACCAGAAGACAAATATTTCAAAAGACAGTTCAGACACTTAAGTGGCACCGAAATGAGGCACCGAAATTCGCGTTGTGTTTCGGTCCGGTACATACCGGTTATTAGGGCTGGGTATTGTGACCAATTTGGCAATTCGATTCGATTCTTATTTTTATGGTTTCGATTCGATTCGATTTCGATTCGATTCGATTCAATATCGATTAGCTATCAATATTTCATTTAAAATGTTAGTTTTGCAGACATGGGATCCATATTTTGATATAAATGCTGGTAACTGAAACTCTCCTACTTAAGTTTATTACTGAAATACACATCAACATTAATAATAGGGTGCACAATTGTTTATTTTAAACAACTTTTATTTTAAATGAACACTGTAACAAGAATTCAAAATTATGTGCATCCACTGTACACCATGTAAACAAACTGCAAAATGCACATTACTGTAAAAAAATAAAAAGACTGTAAATGTGCAACAGTGAAATCTATTAAGAACTTCAAACATGTTTAAGAAATAAAACATTTTTCTAAATTCAAAACGTTCAAAACAGGCCCATCATAAAGCCCTTGTCTGCGTATACAAAACATTCTAACTGTCCATAAAACTAACAGTTCTTAACTACAGCCTAAACATTTTTGATCACCAGATTTTTCTGCAAAAAAAAAAAAAAAAGCAGCTGATCAACATGTTCTGATCTGATCTAAGGCAGCTCCTTTGCGCTGTGATTGGATCACCAGCGGTTGAGAAAACTCTCAGCAGGAACACTAGTGACACCTTCTGGACGAGAGGGGAATAAATATCCTCTCACGTGAAGCACGTGCATTAAGAATCGATTCGGGGATTTCCCGAATCGATATCGTTGCGTTAAACTGAAGATCGATTAAAATCGGAGAATCGATATTTTTTACCCAGCCCTACCGGTTATATGGGTACCGGTGCCGTATTGGCACCGGGTTTCGGTACCCAACCCTAGTTGTGAGTTTTTATTACACAATTCTGATTTCATTTCTCAGAATTGCGGGTTTATATCTCGGAATTCTGACTTTATAACTTGCAATTGCAAGGTTATATCATGCAGTTGCGACTTTTTTCTCAGTTTATATCATGCAATTCTGACTATTTCTCAGAATTGCGAGTTTATATCTCAATTCTAATTTTACTTGCAGTTGTGAGTTTTTGTTACACAATTCTGACTTCAATTTTTAAGAATTGCGGGTTGATATCTCGGAATTCTGACTTTATAACTTGTAATTGCAAGGTTATATCTCGCAGTTGCGACTTTTTTTTCTCAGAGTTACGAGTTTATATCCCGCAATTCCGACTATATAACTAACAATTAAGAGTTTATGTCTTTAAATTCTGAGACAAAAAGGTCAGAATTGTGAGATAACAAGTCGCAATAACCATTTTTATTATTTAATTTAGTGGCAGAAACGGGCTTCCATAGTATTTTCTGTAATAAATAAATGAATAAATGCAACCTTGATGAGCAGAAGAGACTTCTTCAAAAAACATAAAAAATTCTACCAATCCCAAACTTTTGAACATCAGTGTGCGTGTTTAGATGTCAGTTAGATGTCCAGATATCAAGATATGTATCAAATGTTCAACCACATTTAGAAGTGGCTCAGAATGGTTTGCACCTGTGCAGTACCATCCAAACTGTGTGAGAAGTGAGTTTGTGCCAGCCTATATCTGCTGTCATGTTTGGTGTTGAAATGAGCTTTACACTGCCAGCAGCGGGTGTTGAGTTGTAGCAGTGATAGTGCAGTGTGTCATGGCTGCATCATTCGTATATGACTAATGCTTGTGCTCATGGTCGCTAGGGATTCTCTATTCCACCGTGACCCTCTGTCCTTGACCGTCAGCGTTATGGTGTCATCATGACTATACTGCCTCTCTAAGGGGCTGTTCACACAGAACGCATCTTTGTGTCTAAAAAAAGCAAAACGCAGTGCTCAGGAATAGGGATGCACCGAAATGAAAATTCTTGGCCGAAACGGAAAACCGAAAAAGAGGAAACCAAGGCCGAAAACCGAAACACCGAAAGAATTATGCCAATTATTAGTACCAAATTAATGTTAAAGTTACACAAAATAAATAAATTATATTAATTTAAACAATTATTATCAATCAAGTATTATATTACTTAAATAACATATACATATATTTACCGCCTTTGTTTAAATTGTTAAATTTTTTTTATAACACATTATCTTGTGGATCCATCAGGTCACATTTACAACTCTATGCATTTCTCTTCCAGCAGGAGGCGCTTTCAGATTGGTGGTACACAAAGCAGCGCAGCAAATGACTTTGAAACGTGCAGCGCTCATATTTATTCAATGAATAGCCTTTTGAAGTTTTATCGCAATTCTTGTCTATCAGTCCCCACATTTAAGACCACCTGAAGTCAGAATTAAGAGTTTCTTAACTAGGGCTGCACGATTTGGAGAAAAAATCTAATTGCGATTTTTCTGATCAAAATTGCGATTTGCGATTTAAAATGCGATTTACTACTATTTCATAAAAGAGCTACAGGTTTGATATGGTGGTTTTAACAGAACCAAAGAAAGACCAAGCATAGTCAAAGTATGCTACACTGTTCTACTGTTTATTTAAAACCTCTTAAACATTGTTGCCTTTTTTAAAATAAAGTTGTCAGTTATCATGACAAATTAAGAAAATAACTACAGTATCTTAAATAAAATTAAATTAACAATTAAAATTATATAATAAAATATTATTAAAATCTTAAACTTTTAGGAATCCAAATACACTGTAAACAATTTTACATCAGTAAAACACTGATGATAACCTACATTAAGAGACACTTTGTTGGGAAGTTGAGCCGCTGCTCCCGCTCATCTTTTCCAAATGGCGTTAACGTTATTTGCTCAGTACATGCAGTAGAGACCTGCACTCCTACGGGAGTATAGCGGGACCCGACGCAACCTACTGCAGCGCGGGACAAAACTTGATGGACGAGTGCGGCTGTTCGGGACGCGGGAAAATAAAATGATTCGCGGGATCCCCGCAAAATAGAAATATCTAAAAAGCAAAATATTGTTATTCATCTATTGCACAAAAGCAGCAAGAACAACTAGTATACAACTTACAGCTATTATCAGTGAGCACAAGGATAGGCAGTCAGGTGTTTAAGTTAGAATCCACTCACTGCTCAAACATTCTTGCACAGTGCTGAATATTGCGTGCTCGCGAATTAAAACACACGAAGTGTAGACATTGTGAAAGATTCATTGTGCATAATATTCATTGTGTTAGAGCTTTATGAGATCGCAAATGAACTGAGATGTCAACTTTAGCTTTGTCTGCTTGCATTCTGCTCTGGATACACACAGTAGCTCATGATTGCTCTTAATTCTGTTAAGAATAACAGTGGTTTGTGAATGTTGATGCTTAGCCTATATAACAAATATTTTATCGGGGACGTTTATGCTGGGGTTTTGTGAAACTTACGAGATGTTACAAAACTGTTTCATGTAAATTCAATTGATGTACTGAAAAAAAAACTATATAGGTTACTTTTATGCGGGCAGGAGCGGGACAAAACATGAATGTCGAGGTAGGAACGGACCGAGATAAACATATTTCTGCGGAGGCGGGACTGAAAAATACGTCCCGTGCATGTCTCTACATGCAGTGTTAAAATGCCCCCTATTGGTTAAACTCTGCATCAAACGTAATATAAGCATGAAGACGTAATATGCACTTGAAGTGACCTGACAAAAACGACTTATATGCTTGTTACCACATTTGATAATAAATCGAAATAATCGCAGCTCTTGCGATTTGAAAATCGCACCCTTTCAAATCGCGATTTCGGTTTAAAAACGATTAATCGTGCAGCCCTATTCTTAACCCCTAATAACACTGCAGTCATCAATGAAAATTAAAAGCTTTATTTCAAGAACCGACTTTCAAAAACAAACCTTACACAAAATACGTTTCTTTTAATTTTTTCCCCACTATGTTCATAAATCCATTGTTTTTCACTCACTGAAAGCTACATCTGTCTGCGCGCAATGCGCCGATCTGTGCTCTCATCACTGCACGCACGACTGCAGACACACCCCTCTTGAAATTTTGGCATTACAAGTTTTGCAAATCGCTATCTGTGGGTCTTTCTCAGATATACTGAAATACGTCCACACAAGCACGTATGTGTGTCACAGATGTGATGCAAAAATGGAAATAACAGAAAATAGCCAAATAGCAGAATAGGTAGCTACTATTTTTGAAAATATAGAAATGTTCTGTAATTTAGGGTATATCACAGCCACTATGAGTTGCAAACAAAAGCTTGCAACACTTGCCCCGCCTCCAGGGTCTTCTGATTGGTCCCCTGTTTTGTAATTGACATTTAATGAGCCTGTTTGTAAACTGAAATGGTTATGATTGGCTAATATTACTGTATAGGAAACGATATCAACGCCCACTCGCTATTGTACATGTGTTTTATTAACATCATCTATATAAAAACTTAATTTACAGAGAATTATAAAATTATAGTCGTTCAAAAGTCTGAAATCAAAATAGTTTTAAAAAGTCTCTTATGCTTATCAAGGCTGCGTTTGTTTGATAAAAAATACAGAAAAAATAGTAATATTGCAAGATATTATTGGAAATTAAAATAACAGATTTTTATTTTAATATATTTTAAATTGCAATTTATTCCTGTGGTGCAAAGCTGAATTTTTTCAGCATCATTACTTCAGTATTTAGTGTTGTGGTCCTTCAGAAATCATTCTAATATGCTGACTTATTATTAATGTTGGAATAAATTGTGCAGCTTAATATTTTTGGAACATGTGATACTTTTTCAGGATTCTTTGATGAATAAAATGAAGCTTTTATTCAGCAAGGATGAGTTAGATTGATGAAGAGTGATAAAGACTTTTATTTTTAGAAAACATTTCTGTTATTAATAAATGCTGTTCTTTTTAACTTTATTCATCCATAAATCATAAAAAAATCACAAGTTCTAAAAAAAATATGAACTGTTTCAAAACACAGATAATAAATCAGCAAATTGGAATGATTTCTGAAGGATCATGTTGCACTGAAGACTGCAGTAATGATGCTGAAAAATCAGCTTTGCATCACATAAATAAATTACATTTTAAAATATATTAAAATATAAAGCCAATATTTTAAATTGCAATAATATTTCACAATTCTACATTTTTTTCTGTATTTTTTATCAAATAAATGCATTCTTTGTGAGCAAAAGAGACTTCCTTAAAAAAAAAACATTTGAAATCTTACTGTTCAAAAAATGTTCTATTTTAATATACTTTAAACTGGAATTTATTCCTGTGGTCAAAGCTAAATTTTCAGCATCATTACTGCAGTCTTCAGTGTCACATGATCCTTCAGAAATCATTCTAATATGCTGATTTATTATCAATGTTGCAAACATTGATAACAATGCTTTTTCAGGATTCTTTGATATGAAGATTTATATTTAGAATAAATGCTGTTCTTTTTACGGTTTTATTCGTTAAAAACAAAAAAAGTATCACAGGTTCCAAAAAATATGAATATTGATAATAAATCGGCATATTAGAATGATTTCTGAAGACTCACGTGACACTGAAGACTGCAGTAATGATGCTGAAAAATCAGCTTTTTAAAATATATATTAAAATATAAAGCCAATATTTTAAATTGCGATAATATTTCACAATTGTGACCCTGGACCACAAAACCAGTCATAAGGTTAAATTTTACAAAACTGAGATGTATACATCATATGGAAGCCCAATAAATAAGCTTTCTATTGATGTATGGTTTGTCAGGATAGGACAATATTTGTCCGAGATACATCTGTTTGAAAATCTGAAATCTGAGGGTGCAAAAAAATCTAAATACTGAGAAAATCACCTTTAAAGTTGTCCAAATTAAGTTCTTAACAATGCATATTACTAATCAAAATTTACATTTTGATATATTTATAGTAGGAATTTTACAAAAAATCTTCATGGAACATGATCTTTACTTAATTTCCTAATGATTTTTGGCATAAAAGAAAAATCTACAATTTTGACCCATACAATGTATTTTTGGCTATTGCTACAAATATACCCCAGCGACTTAAGACTGGTTTTGTGGTCCAGGGTCACAATTTTACCTTTTTTCTGTATTTTTGATCAAATAAATGCAGCCTTGATGAGCAGAAGAGACATTGATAAAGCCTTAATTGTGACAAGCTTCTTTCCTTATGAAGCACATGCACTGAACAGACTCACAGCGCATGCTCATGAAACACTTTATCAATATGCTAATAACCAAGAGAGAGCTTTGAACCAGTTTCTGCTCACAACTATAAAGCATTGTAATGGCATTTTCCACTTTTAGCGCTCTGGTTTATGGAATCTCAATGCAATTATAAACCGCTTGTCGATGCATCAGTGGGTATTTTCAGCTGCAGTGCAGGAGCGCCGCTTTTCATGTACATGTGACTCTGTGCAGATTAGATTCCACAAACGCTCTGATCTGCCAGAACAAGCAGGTTTTAATATCCTTGTATCAGAGGCGGCCCGCGGCTTTCCTTCTGTGTAATGAAGTCAGAGCGACCTTAAACTGTCAAGCAGTGCTCGTCTTGTTTTCTGCGTCTGTGCTTGAGAATCGGTATTGTAGCACTTGTCTGGAAGCCTCACATGGACGCTCTGTGAGGGAGCATCTCTGCGGCTGCTGTTTGCGCTGGAGGTCTAAATTTAGAGGATGACATCATCCAGCTCGGCCTCATGGGCCGCTTCATATTTTCATCCACTTACGGCAGAGGAGATCTCTCATGATGGATGGTTTTCACTCTGCTGTGTGTGCTTCAGATCTGAGCATGCTCCACAGGAAGCGTGCGTGTGCGAAGAGCTGGAAGAATAGCAGGAAGGGAAGTGTGAACCCTGCAGACGGTAACTCCCTAGTAGTGGACACTATGTAGATGGCAAAAATGGATTTTCCCTGAAACACAAACAGACAATTTGTTTTTGGAGAAACTGACAGTGATTAAGTCATCATATCAGTTGTCCATACAATGACATTTAAGTAATTGATTAAAATTGTTTTTTTTTTTTATTAATATATTTTAATCTGGTTTACAAAACCAGTTGTTAAATTTGACTACTCTCATAAACTCTCATGAATACCAAGGATGTTAAAAATAAATCAAATGTAAAAAAGAAAATTCTAACCAACAGCTCATTCTCTTTGGTGGCACTGTTATTGTTATTATTATTAATATTATTATAAATATATATGAATATAAAAATTATTATTATCATCAATGAAAGCATTATTATTATTAATACTAATACTACTACTAATAATTATTTTATTTGTAATAATAAAAAATTAATTAACTAATTAATTAATTAAATCATGATTGATTCTACATTTATAAAAAAGAATGTGGGAGCAATGCACTTGTATGCAAACATCTTTATTTATTTTTATTTTTTTATTTTATTTTAATGTAATTGTTAGTTTAATTATTTAAAGATTATTTAAGATTAGGAGCACATGTGCAAATGCTAATCTAGCTGGGAACTAATTCCAGGCGCTGCGTGATATTACTGCTCCTGCTTCGGCCATATTACGGCAGCAAACTTCCTTGACTATTACGCCGGAATGCGAGTGTAGTTCCTAATCTTATCGGCCTAGAAAATTGCAGCTTTACATTTTCCACCGGTATTAGTACACGATATAACTACAGAAGAGTCAAGTTTTAAATAGGATAAATATGGAAACTTATTGGTCATTTTTAAACAATGCTACTGGTCTAATAGGATTCAATGATCTATGCTAAGCTATGCTAAAAGTGATATCGCCAGAACAGGAGAACGGCTGAATGGATTTCAAAACGGTAAAACTCAACTTATTAACTCGGGGGGAGTTGGAGAATGAGCCTATTTCCAAAAAAAAGTGGAGTGTTCCTTCAAGGTATTGTGCGGGTGGTCTGATTCCCACCAGCTTGTCACTTCCACTCTTCTGAAAGCTGCAGAGACAGTGAGAGCCGTGGGCATACAGACGCCCCTTCCCTCAGTGCGCTCTCATTAGTTAGTAGCACAGACGCATTAATCAGCCGCGAGACGCCGCTGTCCTCCGGCACTGATGCGCTGTGTGTCTTAATGCTCCGTGCGCACCAGTCAAGGCTTCTGAACCAACAACCATGACACTCAACCTCTTACATACTCTCTCAGACAGGAAGTACATCCTGTCTGTTGTCTGTTTACGCTCTCTACAGCTGCACCGCAGGTCTGTTCAAGTGCTCAGTAAACATGGCTAAAGCAGGTTTGCAGTGAGTGGACTTAAAGGGATAGTTCACTCAAAAATGTAAATTCTGTCATCATTTACTTAACTTCAAAGCTGTATGAGTTTCTTACTTTTGTTTAGCACAAAAGAAGATATTTTGAGGAATGTTCGTAAACAAACGCTTGATGGTAGCCATTGACTTCCATAGTATGGAAAAAAATTACTGTTTAAAATAACTGTTTTCTATTTGAATATATTTTAAAATGTAATTTATTCCTTTGATCAAAGCTAAATTTTCAGCATCACTACTCCAGTCTTCAGTGTCACATGATCCTTCAGAAATCATTTTAATATGCTGATTTGCTGTTCAAGAAACATTTAAAAAATTATAAAATATAAAAATTATTACTATTATTGTTTTTATTCTAATTATTAACAAATTGACACTATACCATTCAAAAGCTTGATACATTTATTTAGCAAGATGATAAAGACATTTATAATGTTGCAAAAGATTTCTATTTCTGATAAATGCCATTCTTATGAACTTTCTATTAATCAAAGAAACCTGAAAAAAATTCTACTTCGCTGTTTTCAACGTAATAAAAATAATGTTTTTTTGAGCAGCAAATCAGAATATTAGAATGATTTCATCATGTGACTAAAGTCACTGAAAAATTCAACTTTGATCACAGGAATAAATTGCATTTTAAAATATATTCAAATAGAAAACATTTTTTTTTAAATAGTAAAAATATCTCAAAATATTTAAAACCCCTTGCTGCCATTGGTCAGACAAACAGATAGTTCTGCCTTAAGCACACCTCATTGGTTGAGACAGTAATACTGTGTCAGGCTGGTTAAGGTGTTTGATTACTTTTTTAAATTTAATTCTTATTGTGGAAGTTAATCACACAGATTTTTCTACACACGTTACATAAAAATCTCAAAATGCAACGCATTGTTCTGCCAAGTTGATTTGTCTAATATTTTGGGGAACCTTTAAACCACCTGAATATTATATAATTGCATGTATTATAATGTAGTAGCAATTTGTTTCTCTTTCTCTCTCTCTTTTTTATTAATATGGTAAATATGCTTTTCATGTCTAATCTGAAGAAATGATTATATGTATTGCATCTAAAAACAATTGTTATTACATAGATGTGGAAAACATTAACTCAAGGTATGTTGCTTTGATCATGTTTGCAAACAGATTCCAAGTGAACTCCACCACCACTGCATTGCATGCCATTTCTGTGTGCGCTTACTGTTCCTGTTTGAATGCAGGTACATGTTAAGCATTCATGTCAAATAAATGCAATAGCACACAGCCATAAAAACCCTGCAGAAAAGCCATCTTGGGGTTCCGCTCTCAAGTATTCCCCGTGCATGCTGCCTCTCTGATCTGTGCCTTAAGCCAACCAGACTGTGGGATGCGAAGCCGCTCAGAGGCAGCGCCTCTCTCACTCCTCGGGAAGCTCCATGTGCTGCGCTCTCATTGGCTGCCTTTGAAAGAGATGATGTCATGCTTTAGCTTCTGAGGCGAGCAGGCATGGGATTCAGACGCACTTCCCATTGCATCTTCAGAGAAGCACCAAAAGCTTCAGTGTGAAGCGACAGTGTTTTTAATGCAGAAATGCACCTTTGTCACGCTCACAAAACAGCGGTGCGCGTGCAAAAGGAATACATTAGCGTAACGAGCGGATTTCTCCATCCGTCTCTCCCGGCGGTGATTTATGCACCCCGTCATTTGTCATTTATGAACTGTGTTTGCGCACAGTGGAGTTTACAGAAGACGCTAGCTGTTTCCTGATCAATAAAGATGCTCGCGTTCCCTCTCCTCTCCTCCGCGCAGCCAATCGCTCTAATGCAGTCCCCCCGTCCCACCCCACCCCTCCCAGCACAGGTGATGTCATGCTTTTCTGCCGGGCTTCTCTCCGTGCCTCTCACTTCTAGACGCTCCGTCTTCAGTGGCAGAGTGTCCAATCGATGGACGTGTCTCGAGGGAGAGTCTCCGGCCGGCGATGCGCTCTCGGAGGCTGGATGAAGCAGCGGGACGAGCCCCAGAGCCGGATTCTGCTGTTCTCCCCAGAAAGCGTCTGCATTGGGTGCAGCGCGGGACCGCAAGGGTGCAGACGTGTGCATAGAGTTTTCTGGACTCCTGGAGTTGTGCTCATGTGAAGAGGAAGTTTGTGGAACGCTGATGGCTCTGGATGGGGTTCTGTAAGTGTGTGCAGAAAAAAATCCTGGCTGATCCCTGATGACACGGATACTGCGTGATTCACTCGTTCTTTAACATCACTGTGACCTCCAGGTCGAGTGTTTATTCATTTGGATCCTCAGTGGAACTTGCTCTTGCTTTTCTCTTTCGCTGGAAAGTTTCCCTCTGTTATTCGGAAATGGCTTTCCTCGTCCGTTGCTATGCCAACTGCTTGCAGCCGTGGTCCTCCAAAGTAAGTGATGTCATTATTGTGGTGTGTGTCGATTGCGTGCGTTTGTGCTTTACTGTGGATGTGCATGCGGTTTTCCTTTCTTTCTTCATGCATCTAATGCTAGAGACAGTGGAAAGCATCTGAAAGATTATTTTGAACTGAATGCATCTAATTTTCAGGAATATCTTCCATGCAGTAAAAAATCAGAATGGAGCGCATGGCACAGTTTCTGACCATCAGTCAAACGTTTGTCTGTAAGTGTGCCATTTCTGAGTGTTTCCCAAGCACTCTCCATCTGCCATTGTTCAGTCAAACTGATAGTCCCGCCCCAAACTCGTGTGATTGGGCCGCTAGAACAAACAAAACGATGTTTTGAAAGCGTTGCAAATTTTTAGCATTTCACTCATCAAAAAGTCAAGCTCACAGTAACTCAACTTTAAACTATCCGAACGTCATGCAAAGCACACATTCAATAAGAGAAACACTGGATTTGATTGGATGGTGAAAGGTGGGCGTGTCACACAGGAGTTGGAGTCTTTATAGTGAATGATTATGAAGAATAACATGCAAAGTCAGATGCGATTACGCTCTGATGGGTTTATAGAGGAACTTTCTTTTCTCTGAGATTCTGGGCTTCCTCTCTTCTCGAAATTCTGTTTCAACAGTCAAGTCCAGAATTTACCAACACGTCTGAGCTGCTGTTGCTGGACATATGTAGTCGCTTCAATGATGATTTATGACAGGAACCCGCTCTCGTCCTGATGCTGCTACAGTGCAGCTCAAGACATCGTACTAGACGTGAATGGAGTGTGACAGACGTGTCTGCCTGGTGTTTGTCTTCATTATGAAGCTCACAGGCACCTGTGCACATTCACACTTCACTCTAGTGTTACTCATTCACTAACACTGCAAGTACTGAGGCTGTTTTATGTGGTTTACGCGTTTGGTAGACTAGATCTAAAAAGAAAACTTATATCATCTACTTGCCCTTGCATTGTCAGAACGAATCAACATGCGTGCTTCTTTGATGCACAGATGGAGTTTAAGAGAATATGGGTGAATGACAGTCTTTTTCAAAAGTTTTCTGCCATTTTGTGATTGTGGAACACAACACAATATCAACAAAATGACACATTTTTATTGCACTAATAACTAATTAGCATTTAAAATAATCATGAAAAAATACCCTAGTGAAAAATAAATATACTAAAATGCATTTAAAATAAAAAAAAATTGTGCTTAGTATACTACAAATATATTTACATATTATATACTTAAAAATACCCTGCACTTGTACTTTTATTATACTGGACTGGTATATTTAAAGTTAAATCGGAACAACTAATTTTGTATTTAATGCACTTTAATTGTGCGGAATTAGTGCTGAAGTGCGACTAAAGATATACTTAAGCATATTTGATTGTGCAATATTTTAGACTTAATATTAAGAAAAGTGTATTGTGCACAAGTAGTACTCTAAATAATCTAAATGTTTGATACAATTTTTATATCAAGCCTTGAGCAATATATCAGTAAATGTGTTATTAGACTTGAACTATACTTAGAATAAAATAAATGCATTTTAAATCTATAACCTTTTTACTTTGGTGCTCAAAGTTACTGAGACATTTGCAAAAAAATTTTAAAAACATGTTTTTCATTCCACTGTGCTAATGTTTTTCTTTATGAACACACACTAGACAAGTATCTTTGACCATTGCGTTCATGCTTTAAAAAACATTCCAATTCTTCTAAAAACACAACGCTCCGTACTTGTTTCGAATGACATGTGGCTGTCAAATAAACACAGTCTTTTATGACTTTAATGAGTGTAAACAGTTGGAAAGAATCGGATATATGTCATTAGATTCGTGCATTAGATTAGAACAGAAATAACTATGTAAATATACAATTCTAAAGTCATAATATGATAAATGTGGTATCCAAATAAAAACAATCCACAAAATCCTGCCGCACATAGGTGAAATCCTGGTGGGACTGTAATACAGTGAAAGTCTCTGGAGACTTACATTGACAATCTGACTAACATCTATTACACGGAGGATTTACGAGTTTGAACAACACAAGGCTTGGGTGAACTGTGATCCATTTAAGTTAAGTAGTTCAAAGGTCACGTTATTTTCTAGGCCTCATAATACAATGTCACTGTAGCATCCCAGTTCCTTACAGTTCATCATAATATGAGTTTGCATCATATATTTATCTTTTTTTCAATTTGTTTCTGTTTGAATGCTCTACTCAAACATACATTTCTTTCCCTCTCCATTCGTGATTTACCGTTGATGTTTAGCAGCCTCATAACGTTGCAGTGATCCGAGCTCGGCTCGTGGCCTGCTGTGAAATGTCCGAGCTGGAAGATCTCCATCATTCATAATTCAGGAGCCGATAATTGGCCTTCAGCTTTGTGTCTCGGCTGCACTCTCCGGCTCCATTAATGTCCCGGGGTCTGGCCATCTTTGAACTTGGCAGCCATCCGCCTGGCAGTGTTATTAGAGGCCTTCTGAAAGCTATTTTCCCCTCTATGCTGTCCATGGACGAATATCAGTGTTTTAGTTCTCGGATGTCAGGAGCTTTCACGTCCCTTCTTAAGAAAACTAATATCGGTCTGCACTGATAATAAATGTTCTTTATTGGCATCGATGGTTCCATGAAAACCTTTAACATCTATGGAAACTTGGACATTGCACAAAATGGTTCTTCTGTTGCATTGCTGTGAAAGAAGCTTCATTATTAAGAGTATAGATGAATGCTGGACAGGACGGGGCTGTGATTTTTTTGCCATGCAGATATCGTGTTCAGACTCACTTTAAACCCTGCAGTTTTTGTTCTATGTGCAAAAAGACTTGGTAGATCTTTGTTATGGGGTACATTCAGATATGTTTGCATGCATCAGAAAAAAATGATCAAGTTAAGTTGAAAGAGGTTGTATGGACCTTGACTAATCTGTTATATGTTGAAATAATTGTAGAAGCGTTCCAGAAATGCAGTACAGTGCATGTCACATCTTGTTTTTTTTAAGAGTCTTGCGCCATGAGCTTTGCATTATAAAAACACTGTCCGAATAAAAACAGTTCTGGCTCCAGATACAAAAGGCTACATCATGTCAGTATTTTTGATTAAAAAATGCATGCAAACAAGTGTTATTTTAGCATTATTTATAGTTACTATACAGTTACTATATACATTTACATGCATCTAGCAGACACTTTTATCCAGAGCGACTTGCAATGCATTTGATCAGTTCTATTTGTATGTTTTCTGTTAGTTTTCATAGTTTAGTTTTTGTTTGATTTCACATAGTTTTATTATTTTCAAGTCTTAAAAAATGTAAAAATAAGTTAAGGTTTATTATCATATTTTAGTTTAGTCTACTTACAAGAATGTTTTTCATAGTTTTAGTTGCCTGTAATATCTGATATTGTCAGGTGACTGCAGAGTAAAGATATAAATCTGTGTCGTCACTCATACATGACTTAACAGAAATATCATCCGCCTAGTACTTCACACATTAGTTTAGCCTCTGAGTCAGTCGTGATATATGAATCCATCATCGCAGGTCTTGATCTGATCCACTTCTCTACGTGCATCATTTCTTAACATTTACCTAACCTAATGGTAAAATTTTTAGAGACTCTGACTTTTGTTTTTGTTGTGTTTGGACAATGGTCACGCTTTCACTCATAGATTTACTTTCAGTCAGCAGATCTGGTGAGTAACAGGAACTGGAGGTAAGCTGCTCTCTCAAAGTGCAGCATTTGCCTTGACTCATAATTTAACGATGGAAAGGAACGTGTTGAGACTAATGCTGAGTGTATTGATCCTGATCGCCTAACCTTCCTGTCCACATGACACCCTAAACCTCCCAGGATAGAGAAGCTAAAAGCTCTCGGCATCTGTTTGGATAATATTCAGATGGTAAGAGCACATCTTTTATTCGAAAGAAAGATTACGTCGCCATTCGTCTGCCACCTTTTGCTTGCTCTTTGAAATGGCTCCACAAGTAAAGACTGATGTCTGTATAGTTGTGCTTTTATGACTGAATCTAGGAGTTTATAATCAGTGCAACAAGGCAAACTGTGAAACCAATTGCAGACAAAAGACCTGTTCTCATTAATACCATGGGTTTCTCTAGATTACAGGCCGTATGTAAAGGTTATAGAGGCTTAAAACAGCAGGGACATTATTTATCCTTGCTCATTATAATGTTGCACCATCCAGTTAAACATCGGCCTCGTGTTTCCATCAATACATGGTTTTTATTCATCCATAGGAGGACAGTGCTCCCTTTATGAAGCCTCCCTTTTGGACACATGCTGTGTGCGTTAGGATGCATCTGTCATTTCCATCCTGATTCATTAGCTTTTGATCTTCCTATACTTGTTGTGTGAAGGCAGATGGGATCAGATCAGCCGTAATCGTGCCATGAGTGTGTGACGTCATGCAGTTGATTGTGAGTTCAGGTTGAAGGTCTGACATTGAGTGTGTCTTTGTAAGGAAGAGCCTTGGCTTTGCTTGTGGAGTGTAAGGACAGGGCAGGGTGCCATATGGCTGCTCTGTGCTCACATGGTGTAGGTTGGCACCTTGTTTGGCCCTGGATAGCACTGACTTAAATACAAACGTGCCATCTGTTTGTCTGTCTCTTTGTCTGTCTCTCTGTCTGTGGTCTGTCTGTCCATGCTAAACGTTCTAGCATGATGAGTTGCTAAAGGTGGTTGCTCGAGCATTGCGAGGTTACTAAGACGTTTAAGTTGTTTTACTGTGTTGCTATTAGGGCTGCATTCTTTGGGGAAAAAATCTTTAAAAAAAATGCTATTTAAAATGCTGTTTAATTTAAAAAGTTCTAGGTTTGCTGTGCTGGTTTTCTTGTATAGTTGTTGTTGTTAGGGGTTCAAGCATGTAGTGCTGAAACCCTATTGTAATTGTTAGAAGGGCTAAAGATCAGCTATCTCCATACAAAACTGATCGAAAAACTGAATGCAAAACTGATGCAGACCAAACGGTAATTCATAGACACTTGAAACTTAAAGGGATGGTAGTACTCACACCATCTACAACGTCACCAAAGCTTGCCCCAATTGGCCTGATGGAGGCGCTACAGCAATCAAAAGTACGAAATCGCTCAAAGATTTTCAGGTATTTTACATTTTTTGAAAAACTTACTTTTGCGGACTAGTCCTAGTTTTTGTTGCCCAAGTGGAACCAAACAAGTGCAGGATGATTCTCTGGAGAGTGAATATCAGTAATTATCAAAGAAAAATGTGAACTTTCGACTCTCCATCGCAAAGTGACGCCAAAACATTTGAAAGGGGGAGGGCCATTTTTACTAAAACACTATAATATTTTTGAAGAGAATGTTCATCTTCGCCAAACTCACAACGCATATGTAAGAGCTGAATCTGAGGTCTCCTGAAAAAAGGTTGAGGATCTGCTATAAAGAAAAAAAAAAATCTAAACGGCCATAATTATACAACTGTTTGTCCTATCGATGTGAAAATTGGTATCTACGGTCTTGGTCCAAAGTGCCATAAGCAACTATAAGGACATTTGTGCATCTCAAAAAACATGGCTGCTATAGGCAGATGAACTTTGAGCATCTATTAGACCAGGTTAACGGACACCTACTGAAATGAAACTAGGGCCTGTTTGACTTGAGGCCCTAAAGGTCGAAATCAATGATTGTATATTGCACATTTGTTTTCACATATACACACAATATTCGTATAATATGATAGACCTCTTCGTTCCGAACAACTTTGCAAATAGAACCACTGCTGTTAATCAGACTGTTTGTTAAATGATTTAGAAAATGTGAAAAACCTACTTTTCCAAACTAGTCCTAGGTTTTTCACTTAATCTGGATAAAAACACTGCAGTGCATTTCTCTGGACTCTATAGGTCAATTATTATCAAAGAATGTTAAAATTGACCCTTTGGGAAGCTATACTTGGGTTGTTTAGAAAGGTGGCCTGTTCAAGTCTACTCAAAAGTCTATAAAGCCTAAATGAAAACTCAAAGCTTCACAAAACCTGGTGAGCACATGCGATAGGTGATTCTAAACAAGCGTGCCAAGATTTGGAGAGATCGGACCTCGAGATGTGTCACTATCAAAGCCATAAATGTTAAAAAACACTAAATTTCTATGACATATTACCTGTATTTGTCAAAAATACTTTTTTAAATAATTGATGTTAGTTGGTTACAGGCTTACTAAATAATATGTAGGCCTAATGTCTTTTTTCATAAGTGCTTAAATCACTTGAATCCTGGTAATCGCTGCTTGCAGCTATATTATTATTATTACTAAATAAAATCATTTTCAAATAAGAAACATTACTAGTGCAATATTTGATTGTAAGATAAATAAAAAAAATACTGCAAAGCGCGAAACATCAGTTTTAACTTGAAGTAGTGAAACATTTATTATTTGACAGACAAAAGACCTGTTCTCATTCAGAACGTGGGTTTCTCTAGATTACAGGCCGTATGTAAAGTTTATACAGCTGTTTTCTGATAGAAATGTTAATATCTACTGAAATATGCAGTTATAAAAACTATTTGACTTCCTAAATTTTGCGTGATTCATTTAAAAGATATATGTAATTCCTAACTGAATGTGACTGAATGTGAAATACTGAACAAATAATAGTGAATGTGTGCATATTTTAGAATATTATTTGCAAAAAGTTCAAAATGATTATTTCCTAGAATTTCCTTCAGCATTCTATTTCTTTATACTTTTTAAAAAAGACAAGAAAGATCCCCCACTGACATGGTTATGGCATTTAAAACCATCAAGCGTTTATTTTGATGGAAAATAAAAAGCAGGGAGCCCTTAAAGGGATATCTCACCCAAAAATGACAATTCTGTCAGACCTGTTTCCTTATTCCACTGCAGATATTTTGAAGAATGTTGGTAACCAGTTTCTGCTCCCTGTTGACTTCCGTAGTATTTGTTTTCGTTCTATGTAAGTCAATGTAGACCAGCTGCTGTTTGGTGCATCTGATCACTTAGTAAAGTAGCAGCGCATTCTCCTCATGATTGATGTCTATGGTAATACTGTGTTTGGGGGTGCGTGTGTTGGTTTAGGGAGCTCAGTGTTGGTCTGGTTCACTCAGAGTTTAATGCGTGTGCTGCAGGGCTCTCCTCATGCACTACATTGATCATAGCTGCACGCTGCAAGGCTCATTTATGAGAGCGTGAATTAGTGCAGGAAGATGCGTCTAACGAGATTCAGCCTCCATTCACATGCAGCACTAATGCAGCTGGACATCAGGACAGCATATGGCACAGTTTGTGTCCGAGTCCTGCTGCATAATCTGATCCGAGATCCGCTTGTGTTCTCAGCACTACAGTGCTGATGTGATGTGTGTGTTAACGGAGCATGTCTGTGGGACGTGTTTGAGCTGCTGGAGATACTTAACATCTCATCCCCTAACGTGAATCGTTATTTAAAAGAGCACTTTATTAGCAACTGAGTTGATCATTAGTAGGGATGTTGATTTGCTGTGTTAATTTGGAGTGATTAATTATGGAAATAATAAAGTGTTAGAATGATTAACACAGATCTGTATGTCATTTTACATTCATGCAGTTGCTGATTCCAGAACTGACTGACTGCGTGATGCAGTCTGTAGAATGCAGTTGTAAGTCCTGAAATTCAAGATATGATGGCAAAAAATGCCCCTGTATGGGTTTGTCTTATATTATATATGACATAGTTTAGCAATATCACATGAACATGAAGGCTGTTTGTCCCAATTTCACAAACGAAAATAATGGCACTAGCTTTGTTTCTGAATGAATAAGCCGTTTAAACGAACCGATTGATATTTTTAAATTTTGAATATTCAATTAAAGGTTGTATCAGCGATTTCAAGCCTGAAACATAAAGTGTCAAATTCAGCTGACCTTTCTTCACGATCCGCTCGCTGCCTGCCCCATAAATCGACTGTAAAAAAAAAACGCGTCTCTCTGGTCAGCCTAGGGTCCGAGATATGCCAAAAAAACAATCGGTGCTACACTTTGACACTTTATGTTTCAGGCTTGAAATCGCTGTTACAACCTTTAAAAATAATAAAAAAGAATCGTTATTCATGCAATGTTAAATCTAATTTTTGTAACGTCCATTCAATGTTTTTCTCTTTTAATGGTTTGTGCACACCAAAAGCGAAGCGAATATTCACAGTTATTTGCTCTAGATTACTTGTGGGATGTTTTTCGTGTCACATGCGTGAATATAAACATTGTGTAATGCTCATCTCTATTTTCTGATAAAACCGGACATATCAAACTGGACGTGTCAGTAAGCTCATTGGTGACTGGCTTGTGCGATAACACATAATATAAATTTTCCGCTCGGGTTAAAAAGTGTAAATCGCGCGTTCACGGCAATCACATTCCCCAATTCATATCGTTCGCGTCTATTCGAGTCTTTGCATTGACTTTGTATGTAATCTAATTTAGAAAAATTCGTAAAATGGTTGTGTTGGTAGCCAAAATTGATGTGTAATTTAATTTGTTATTAATTAGATTAATTAATAGGCAATGCAATTATTACAAATAGATAATAATTACAAATTGTAATCACTTGACAGCCTTAATAGATAATAAATTCAATGCTTATAAGTCACTGTTAAATCAAAATGTGCTTTTTTTCAAAAATATCTTATAATTATCATATTTATTTAGCATCTTCTCAATCTTCGAGCGCCTGCAGGTGTATAAATGAACAGCTGCTATTCACACAGACTAACATAATTATAACACTCACACATGACACCTACCAAAAAACATAACATACTTTTACTTGCTGTAGTGCAGAGTGTGATGCACTACAACAAAAAGTGACATCTCAGTGCAAATAAAGTGGTAGAATATGAACAAAATATATAATAACCCATTAGTCTAATGGTAATTTACTAAGGAATAGTCATTTTCACTTTGTTAACTGTTATAGTGCCAACCTTTACCTGATATCCATAACATTTTGCTTGCTTGTTTAGAATCTTATGATACATTAGCTTGCTTGATCTTGTGAAGTTTTGGGTTTTGTTTCAGAATTTATAGGCTTTTTGTTGGACTAGTTATAGCTGTCCAAAACGCAAAAGTTTAACAAGTCTTTGCTAATTATTGGCCTATAGAGTCCAGAGAATTCTACTGAACTTTTTTATTGATAAGTGAAAAACCTAGGACTAGTTCACAAAAATAGTTTTTTCAAAAAATCCAAAATAGGCAAAAAATTTTGCTGTTGTTTTCAAAGCCAACACATGGTCTTTGCTATGCACTTGAACGGCTATAATAATCATCCACCCTGAATGATAACAATATACTGCGTTCAATGTGAATCAAACTGTTCAGAGATGCTGAAAACCCGGGATCATGACCCACTTGTGTGTAAATGAACACAGTGCTTCATTACATTGCAGCTGGTTGCTATTTGTATGAACACTAAGCACATAACGCATTTTTGATAGGTGCTTTGTCAAATTTGGTCACAGAACACAATGATAGAGACCTATGATGTTTTTATGAGATCTGTACAAATATTTTCGGTTCACTCATGGGAAACCAGTGTTTTCGTCAACGATGACGATGACGAAATCATTTCGTTGACGCCACTTTTTTTCATGACGATAACGAGACGATGACGAGATAAAAAGTGCTCTTTGATGACTAAAACATGACGAGACGTGTGTGAGTTTTCGTTGACGAGACGAGAATAGACGAAAATGTTAGTGGGTGGTCCGTCAGACGTTTAAAATGCATGACATTTCCGCTTATTGTGCATGCCAATTAAAACTTAAAAAGTATCTGACGCTATGGCAAGCCATTTTAGCATTAAATACTCTTTGCCGTACTAGTATGGCAAGCCGTTTTAGCATTCCATCCTTGTTTGTCTTTTATGATCTAAAACATTCCTTCATTATTGTAATTATTGGTGAAAATAGTCGATCCGGAAGCTCACATTGTGTTGAACTATAGATCTGCTATTTTCAGAACTTATAAGTGACACTACCCAACAGCAAAATACTTACTGACCTACATTAATTTGTTAAAAGACTACTTTTTTCCCTTTTTTTGACTAAAACTAGACTAAAACCTTTTTGACTTTTCGTCGACTAAAACTAGACTAAAACCTTTTTTACTTTTCGTCGACTAAAATTGGACTAAAACTATCACATTTAGAAGTGACTAAAATTTGACTAAAACTAAGAAGCATTTTAGTCCAAAAGACTAAGACTAAATCTAAGATGGTTGTCAAAAACAACACTGTGGGAAACACTGATTCATGTACATGTGAACTTTATTTACACTTTAATTCAGGAAATGCAGCTTGACATTTCCGCTTTCAAACTCTCTGTCTGCTGTTTTAACCTTTATACTGTTTTATTAAGGCCAGTATTTGCCCTGGATTTTGTTTTCACCTGCATTTTTCCTTTTATGAGGGCATTTTTTAATCTTATCAAATGGTAGAAAACACAGAGTGCATCACACACAAGTCTGAGCGCAGGGCCGTGTTGTCCTGTTGATATGGTGGTCAGTCTGAATGTTGTCTCGTCTAGACGTGAGCGTGTTGGGATGCATGAATAATTCAATTGAGTTCCCACAAGGACATCGTTTCTTAGTGTCCCTGAGTTACATCCCATAAAACCTCCTCATAAAACATCACCGCTTTCTTAATTAGCTGCAGTATAAGAACCTTTCAGTATTACAGTGAGGCTCAAACACAGCTCAAACACATGAATACCGTGTATTTCCATCCAGGTGAGCGTGCAAGCACGTTTCTGAATGTGTGTGAATCCTGGCGTATGGATGATGTAGGGCAGGAGGCAGCTTGCATTCATATTTAATCTCCCAGCATCATTAATTGAGGCGCAGGGGAGAGACCCTCGTGTGAGTGAGCACAGTACGACTGCAGCAATTAGCAGAGCCTCTCGTTTGCCCTTATGCCACAGTTACGAACCACGGATGCCCTTTACACAGCTGTCCGGCTCATTCACAGGATGAAAGGCCTGACGCACCAGCGCTCTCATCAACAGGCGCTCTGTTTTCAGCTCTCTTGATCAACTACGTGATGATTTTACATGCAAAAATGTAAGAAAGGATGATAAATATTTGCATTCTTAACACAACCTAGAGTTTGTGGGCAGAGCAGTACACATCACAAGTGCTCAGACTTGTTTATGGCACTCGTTTACTTCATCCAAGCCCTTTCCGCTCTTTTGCGTGATGCTTCTCTCCTCTGCTAAAGATGGAAAGTGCTAAAAGAGCTTCAGATGATGTGGTTATTTTAACAACAGCAGCAGAAACACTGCATAAATTATTTTTTATCTGTCTTACATTACAGTTCAACTCTGACAGTTCAAATAAACCAGGTTTGTGACTAGAAGATTTTTCATTTACATATGTGACCCTGGTGCTTGGGGTATATTTGAAGCAATAGCCAAAAATTCATTGTATGGGTCAAAATTAATGATCTTTCTTTTATGCCAAAAATCATTAGGACATTAAGTAAATATCATGTTCTATGAAGATATTTAGTAAATTTTCTACCATAAATATATCAAAACTTAACTTTTGATTTGTAATATGCATTGCTAAGAACTTAATTTGGACAACGTTAAAGGCAGTTTTCTCAATATTTAGATTTTTTTGCCCCCATAGTTTGAAGATTTTCAAATAGTTGTATCTCCACTAAATAGTGTCCTATCCTAACACCATACATCAATGGAAAGCTTATTTATTTAGCGTTCAAATGATGTATAGATCTCAATTAAAAAAAATGACACTTATGACTGGTTTTGTGGTCCAGGGTCACATATAGTACGATTAAAGAGCATTTCATAATAAACTGTTATAATTGGGAAAATTATTTGTAGATAGCCAGGAAAGACAAATAATTATTTTTTTTGGTTATGTACATTGTTTGGTTGCTTGATGCTTATTTTAAGCAAAATATAAAAACGAAGATTTCAAGAGGAAAACCTTGAAGCCCTATACAGTTGTTAGTCACATGGGTATCTAAATGTAAAAATAATAATATCCTGATAAATCGTCTGATCTTACCTTTTAAAAGTCTTATTTAATTGGGCTCAACTGATGAAACATCAGTTGCTTTGGCCTTCGGGGTCCGATATCCTCATCTTTGATGACTATTTTAACTGTTTAGGATTTTTTTCTTTTGCAAAGCTCTGCTGCTGCCCAGATATTTGGCCAGAAATTTATAACTGCTCCTCAACAGTGTTGCCCAGACCACTGCTGGGGAGAAAATGTACAGACCGGACCTCATGAATTAAGAACAACGGGCTGTTGAATTCTTAGAAATAGAAATACATTTTAATAAATAATAATAATAATCTGTCGTTTATATCCTATTGTTTACTGTATTTATTAGTTTGGCCAGTGGTGTTGTGGGTTTTGGTTATTTTGCTGTTTTAGGCTGTAAGGACCTTTGAAATGACTGAAATCATGTGGCGAAGTGATATAGACATGTGATGAGGTCCAGAGCTGCCTGGAACTACATTCGCTGTGCGTTTTCCTGAAAATAATTCAGAAATAAATCAAATTCAAGAATTCAACGGTCCGTAGTATAAACTGTAATTAAATACCCCGCTTTATAGTATTCCTTCTCAGTCTAAACTGGCCTTTAGAGTTGTTTTAAAGTCTGCATGTTTTTCTCACTCACTTTCAGAGGCGGACAGGTCGCTCATGAGCTGCATTATAAATGATGTCCTCAGTTCAACATTTCTCATTTCCTGTCTCCTGTCTGAACAGCTTCCTGGTGACCTCAGCAAGATGCACCTGACAGACCACCCCCACCAGCAGATGCACATGCCGCCCAGCCAATCAGGATGCAGCATCGCCAGCGACTCGGGGAGCAGCAGCCTATCAGACATCTACCAGGTACGGCCGCTTCATCACCTGAAGAGCTCTCAGTGCTGGTTTTGGTTCCTCTTTGACTTCCTCAGTGATCTGTGACTTTTATGTCTCTCCTGTCTCTATAGCAGCTCTGCTATCTGCCTTCATACATATTTTTCAACCAGTGATCATAAATTAGTGACTCATCTCATTACTCAGTTATACAACATAGATGAAGAATAAATAGCTTATATAAACAGGGTTCGTACAAGGTGCTTGGAGTACTTAAATTTAACTTTTTGCAATTTAAGGCCTGGAAAACACTTGAAAATAGCAGTATTTCTGAAGAGGAACTTGAAAAGTACATGAATTATTGAAAGACAATTTATCAATGAAATAAGTGCTTCATTTTTTCAATAAGCTCATTCAAGAGTGATTTCATGAATCTTTTTTCTGATTTCTTTTTTCTTAAACAGTAGAAAACGTCAAACCATCAAGGCAGTACAGTTACAAAAACAAAACAAAGATAAAAGAAAGAATGTATACGGGTCAAAGACGTTAAGATGTCTATGTCAAAAGAAATTGACAAAAGTGATTTTATGTCCATAGAAAGCACATTAAGATTTCAGATAATTTTTTGGAGAATAAAATGTCAAAATTTGGTTGAAATAATGTTACATTGTCATTCAGTGTAACACAATATTTATGTAGAAATTCTATCAACGTGCTTATTCTGACTTGTACATATTTAAATATATAAAAGAACAAGGGGGGGGGGGGGGAGTTAAGTTTTGTTTTTTAAATTAATAAAAAATTCTTACTGACAAATGGGCAAAACCTAGTTTAGTTGCACATTTTAAAAATGTTAGGTTTTGGGGTGAAAGTAATTAATCTAATAATATGTAATAATTTGTATTTTGTTGTAAATATGCCTGACAAGATTTATACACTGAATGACACTGAAACGTCTGTAAATTAGGGAAAAATTTATGATATTTATTTTTTGCTCAGAAAAACAAAAACAAAAATGCAATTAAATTAAACTGAAAAATAAAAAAAAATGTTGGTAAAAACAACAACAATTTAAAGCAGTATTACACTTTTTATGCTTAAACCCTTTTTTTATGCTTAAACATCTTTGGCCCATACACAAATACAAATCCCTTAAGAAAATTAAACATGGTTTTACTATAGTAAAAGTGTAGTGTACTTTGTAATATTTCAGTAGTGATACTTTGTGTGTACTTCACTTTATTTTTGCAATTTTTATTAGTAAATTTGTATTTATCCATTCAACTTTTGTAGAATTTGAAAGATAAGACATGATAAGTGAGATCTCTGATTGAAGTCCTTAAAAAATCAAATAAGGAGGGCTTAAATAATCTTTGAAAGTTCTGTAATTTCATTTTACAGTATCTGTACGAACCCTGTATAAAGGTTTGAGTTTTGGTCAATGCTGATATGTGATGTATGATCGGGGTGCTGTGGTCATATATAAAAAACATACAGTCTAAGGATGATATTAATTTAACATTAGTTCGACACAGTGTTCTTTCAAAAACAGTACAAATGTGAAAACATGCTTTGACAAGCAGTAGATTTTAATTCTGCATGCGTGCACCCAATGATATCCCAAAATCTGATTCATCAGCAGAACCAATTTGTGTTCCATTTGATGGATGATTGTCAATTCACAGTTCAGTTTGATGCACAATGCTGAATTCACAAATCAATACTCACATAATACGAAACTAAGTGTTCAAGTGGAAAGAACTGTACCTTTTAATAAAGTACACAATGACGCATTAGATTTTCACAGACAAGAGAATGAGAAATAGTCATAATTCTGCTTATCTGAAAATATTGAATAATGTCAGACACATGCACATTCACTGATTAATTTTTTTAATACATTTTAATGCAGGCTATTGTTTAAGGCGAGACACTGCAGGTGAATAGGGTAAAAAATGTACTAATAGTTAATCGCCTTACTCAGTTCATTGATTACATTGATAATTGCAAAGTATATCTGAACAAATCCCTCTGTAAAAACCTTCAGGATATAGACAGGAATAAAAATGTAAAGTTTGGTGTGTGTAAGTGCTACTGTAGTGGAGATTTATGGCTCAGTGTTGGAGAAAAAACAGTTTTTGCCTGCAGTGTCTCCCCTTATTTACAGGTGAAATCAGATATTTGGCAGCACCGACAAAATCAGATGATTGCATTGTGTTCACAAATCAGATCTGTCTGGATTCTCACAGTAAATAAGAGTTTAATGATTTGTATGATTAAATATGAACCAGATGATTATTAAAAGTGAAGGTGCATTAGGAGTGTGTTGACTCCCTCTGGTGTTCAGATATTTTGCTGGTCAGACAAAACAATGAGAGATTTGGAAAAAAACTGTTCTGTCTGTGTTATATATCACATTGTTCACACGCATTGTTACACTGCTGACTATTCATGGGTTTTTCATACTATTCATAGACTATTCAAACACATGACAGCTCAGCGCTCTGAGATGCAGTTTGCTCTGAATGTCACTGATATTAATAACTGCAGCGCTGCACTTGCGGTCATGACAGGAAAGCATGTAAACGTAACGCTGGAGCTGATATTTGCATCCAGAGCTTGAATCAGTCAATCTTGTGCAGGTTTCTCAAAAGTCCCTTCTTAGCTGAGATTACATTGACATTAATGACAAAGGAAGTGCTGAATAGCAGCGAAAGCGGGAGTCCGATGGGACACAAGCCTTGTGATTTCCTTTCTTAAAGCTGAGCAGCCTCAATCAATGCTGTTTGTTCCTCCACAGGCCACAGAGAGCGAGGTAGGTGACGTAGATCTATCCGGTCTCCCTGAAGCTGCTGTGGACTCTGAGGAAGAGGAGGAGGATGAAGATATCGAGCGCTCCTCGGAGGCCCTTCTGGGCAGAGATCTGGTGCGAGAGTGTCTAGAGAAGGATGCGGTGGATCGGACCGATGACGACATCGGTAAAGCTCTTAGTTGTTGAGGAAAGAAAACAGACAACAGGGTTTCTGCAGGTTTTTAAAAAGTCTTAAGCTGATATTCAGTTTAAATTCACTGTCCCACAATTTAAGGCCTAAAAAGGTCTTAAACCAGAGCAGAAAGTCTCAAATTGATAGTGGCATTAAATGTTACATGCTTTGCTAAAAAAATACTTTAAATCAATATCTTCTTCAGTATTTTTGCATCCTAAAATAGAGATACATTTGGCAAACTTGAGATATACTTGGCAAAATGAAGACCTGAATATGAATATATATATATATTTACACTACCAGTCAAAAGTTTGGACACACTTGACTTAATTTTTTTTATTATTTAATTTAATTTTTTTGGTCAGATATGAATTGTTTAAAAAAACTACAATATA